>NC_072426.2:160839166-161144444 GCF_028878055.3 Symphalangus syndactylus
TGATGATGGGTAGAAACTAAGGAAGTCTGGGCCGGGTGCGGTGGCTCACTACTGTAATCCCAGCACTGGTGAGGTCAGGAGTTCGAGACCAGCCTGGCCAACATGGTGAAACCCTCTCTCTGCTAAAAATACAAAAATTAGCCAGGTGTAGTGGTGCACGCCTGTAATCCCAGCTACTCAGGAGGCTGAGGCACGAGAATCACTTGAACCTGGGAGGCGGAGGTTGCAGTGAGCCAAGATCATGCCACTGCACTCCAGCCTGGGGCACTGAGTGAGACTATTAAAAAAAAAAAAAAAAAAAGAAAAAACCTAAGGAAGTCTGAATAAGCTATGGGCTCAGTTCATAAGATGTTTATGATATTAGTTCATTAATTATGCAGATGTACCATGCTAATATAAGCTGTTAATGACAGTGGGAACTGGCTTGGGTGTATGGGAACTATCTGTACCATCTTCATAATTTTTTGGATGAACCTAAAACTGTTCTAAAAACTAAAGTCAGAGTCGATGTTTCTATCAGTCCTCCCCGCTCTCCAGCCATATCTTCGTGTTCCTCTTCCTCGCGGTGCTTGTGAGGATTTGCCCCTTGGCCCGGATCTTTCTCTTGCTGTGGATCAATGTACGCCTAATCCATTTAATCATGGTGATCTCATCATCAGCTCCCACCCAAACTGCTCCTCTTCACAGAACCTTTTTGCTGCCTTCAGTCTAGTCCATTGCACTCTCATTACTCCCTCAAGTTTTTCTTCACAGGACAAGCCATATTTGTATTATCTGAGTGTTATTAATTAGTTAAAGTCTATCACCTCCAGAGACTATAAGCTCCATGAAAGCAAGGACTATATTTGCTCCAAATTTCAATCCTGAGAGTAACATTCAATATTCAATCATTTTAATGAAAGAATACACGACAGAAAAAATGAATCTTGACCTCTCAAAGATTATGTACTTATTTTTACTTCCTTCTTGGCAGCATGTAAGATTACATATATTCTAAATTATTGATACTGAACTTCTATCTAACCCACGTGGTATTCTAAAAGACATTTTAACTATTCAGATACGGCTGAATATTTGTATCAGGGTAATATAGGCACAGGTTTATCCAGTGGTTAAGCCTCCATGAACGTACAATATTTTCATCCATATTTTACGTAGTCATTAAATGCTTTATTGAAGCAGAGTAAAGTCTGAAAACTAAAGCCAAATCCTTTGAAACTAAAAACATAAAAAAAGAGGGTATCCAAGCAACATAACGGTCAGTGATTTGCTACTTAACAATGAAAAACAAACAAGCAAAATTCAAATCAGTGTAAACAATATATACCTCTCTGTTGACAATGACAACAGGTGCTATCAACATAGAAGATGATATAAATTAGTAAGTACTTTAGTCAACATTACGGCCGGATAATAACAAGAATATTTCACTCTGCATTTACAGGACCCAGTAGCAGTCAGTTGTTAAAGAAAAGTAACAATAATCAAACTGGGCTAAGTATTTTCTAGGTGAAAGTATCATGAAATTTTGAAGTCTGTGTAAGAAAGATAAAGACATTCTCTTTTGAAAGAACAAGATAGTTTAAACCTCAACATTCTCCATGCTTAAAATTGAGCTAATCTGAATAAACAGACCATGACATGGAACTGTCACTTTACGAGTTCTTGCTTTAGCTCTTTAACTCTCAAACTAGCATTCTTTAAACTGTCTAACACTGTGAACTAGTTTTAATGCCTCCAGCTTTGTCTCCTATTATTATGAGCACATTATATGGAGTGAAAGAAGAAGAGTATTGTTGGACTTGATAGTAAATATAACATGGAAAATAATGCAATGAGCACCTAAACAAGGTTCTAACCATGGTTAAACAAAAGAAAGATTGTATCAGCTGCTGAAAGACAGTCCAAGTTATTTGTGTGCAATATACTGTTGTTTGACAGAACTGACACCTAAATGTGAATGATGGTTTGCTTTCGCTAATATTAGGGGATGAATCTAGGTTTAATCCAGTCCAGTCAAACCTGGACTGCGCCTCCATTTTTCTTCACAGATTTGACAATGGGTCTTCATTTTAAAATCACTTACAACCACGAAGAGAAAAAAAAAATCTCTTCACTGCTCTGTTTGGCAAATGACAGTTTGCTTGAGATTTTCTTCTGAGATCAAAGAAGAGGAAATAATGTCACGCTGCCGGAATTTCTAATGATTGTTATTACCATGAACACCAAAGCAAGTGACAATAATTTGCCAATTGTGCTGCCCGGTTTTCCAGTATTAACACATCACTATTTGCTTCCTCAGAGTAAGGATTTCTCACAAATAAGGAAAAGGGATGAGGAGCTTTGTATTGCTTTTGTTTTCCGAGAATGCCGTGCACCCACACTGAGCACACCCTAGCGAGATTTTAGCCTATGCATGTGCGTCTTTCCTGCCTTTGCCTGTTTCTGCCTCTTGACCAGCCTCTCTCAGCTATGGAGCTCGACTCCCTGCCATTAAGGAGACAGACTTCCTGGGGTGCTCTGCTCCCACCTGCTCCCTTTTGGACTAAACAATGTGTGTGCTCTTCTGTTACGGAGTCAGTTCCTTCCACAAAATTACCACCTTGCTGTCATCGGTATGGCCGCCAGCAAACCATGCCAAGGGCTTCTGGTGTGCTTACAGCTAAATATTTGAGGAGAAAGAGGGGAACTTTGAAGCTCGTGATGCCACACTCATCATGGAACAATTTTGGCAAAGCAACCATTTTAAATTTGCTTGCTCTTCAATTTAGGGACGGCTCTGATGATTTATGAGTTCAGTGAGTTGAATTCAAAGATAGAAAAGAGCATGTTTCTCCCAGACAATTATGGAGAAAGGGAGCATTAGCTGTTCCTTATTCTTCTTGTCAGTAAGTCCTATTTGAACTGTTCTTGTCTCATGTGATGGGAATGTCTAAAAATGCCAAAGGAGCCATCCATTTATTTCCAGAATTAGCAAAAACCACGAACTTCGCTGCTGAAAAGTGGGCTCCCACAGGAACTCATGTAATTCTGTAGTGTGCCATGGACTTTAAATGGCCCCAAATACTTTCTTACAACTCTCTAATGTGATCTATCTTTGTGGTAACCTTCTACACAAAGTGCTGGAACAGTGAGAAATAGAAATATATATGCTTCATAATGACTTGCTAGTTTAAAATGAGTGCTTTGCACATGGCATTGGGCATATCCAGGCCCTCTCTTGCTTGGGCATAAAGCCAGTCTGAAAAGTGAATGTACAAATCATTCAGCTAGATATGTCTGTCAGCTTCTAGTATTATATGCTTCAGCTTAGAGGCCTAAAATATATCACACAGTTTTCAGAGTTTTGTAGCTCATTATTGGAGCAATAGAGAAAAGATTTCGATTGTAGAATCAGTGTGTCTAAGTGCATAGTATGGGGCAAATGTGGGTATCTAATGAGTTAATTCAAAATCATAAGCAGAGGCGCTATTCTTGCTTCTTAGTAATCAAGTGTTCCTATTGGAGTCATCAATGATAACACAACTTTAGTCTAAAGCAAGGATGGAATCAAGGAATTTTATTTATAGTATTGTAACCTGTTAATTTGATGGGCAAAGACTGACAAATTCAGGAATGAAAAGAATGTGCTTTTCTTTCCCTTTCCTCTCCACTCCTCCCCTCCCCTCCTCTCCTCTGCCCTCCCCTCCCCTCCCCTTCTCTCCCTTCCTTCTCTTCTTCCTCCCTTCCTTCTTTTATCCCTCTCTCCTTCCCACCCTCTTCTCTTCCTCCCTTCCTTCCTTTTGTATAAAGTAAGATAGAGGTAATAAACTCAGTAGATTCAGTATACTGATAGCACATAACACTGACAAATCAGGTTGAGGTATAAGGCTTCTTTGGTACCAGAGGCAAGCTCTGCAGTAGAATCTACAAGTGAAATTTCTAGAATTGTATTATTAAACCACAAAACATGCATCCCTCCCACCCTAAAGCTATTTTTTCTTACCACTTAGATGTAAATCATCTGAAAAAAAGTTACAGATTTGGAGTAACAATATTAGTGTGTGAATATGTGTGGCTGCTTCTCTAAGAACCTCCTGGTATACCTAGTATACCTGTTAGTCAGCCCCTGTCAACAGACAGAGCTGGTCATCCCCACCCACTTCACAGGAGTTCCTGCCGTTTATAATATTTCTTCAGAAAAAGTTACATTCAATAATTCCGCTGCTTATGGTTTTCTTTTTCTGTAAATTTACTAGGCCAGTAATCTCTGTCTGACTTGCAAATTCAATGCTTGCCTCTCAGATTACTACTGCTCTCATATAGATGTGGATCCTCCTTTGCAATGTTTTTTTTTGTTTTTTTGAGGCTGGAATTCAAATGTATTATTGAACCTCTAGAATAAATTAATATTTCTTTTTAGGGTTACTATCGATGAGACTATATCTGACATGTCTGCCTGAGTAATTTGTTTTCTATAATTATGGATTACTAAAGGGTAGAATCAAAATATTTCTGAAGTTCTCATACAATGTAATGTCTAGAATTCAAAACTTTTTTGTTAAGTGAAAAGACAGATTGTCTTATTCAAAAGGTACACATTCGCTTTAATAAATGTTGACAAAGATTCTGTCTTTGAACTTTAGCCAGGCTTCTCTGAGCCTATTCTTACCCTGGCCTTGACCTCGGTCTATAAAGACATGTTTTTATTGGCCTCCAAACACTAAGTTAGTTTTTCACAGTTTAAGGCTGCATCCCCAGGGATGACCCTGGCTCGGCTTAGGTGCCTGCCTGAGGACACTCCAGGCTGCCCAAGGAGTCTACTGTTTGCTCCAGCCAACCGCTGGAGAGAGGGCTCCCATCTCCCAGCCTCTGTGGGAGCGTAAGGGCCTCACGTTGACAAGCTCCAATTAACAAAACAATATGGGTTTCACATGGACTAATCCCCGATTTCCTGCTTTTTGTAATTTTCCACTTCTCTGACCGGACTGATCCCCCGTCACCCCTGCTCTCTTCTCTCGCTCTTGCTTTAAAATGCCCAGTCTCCTCTGCACAAATAAAACTTGAGTTCAGTTCACCCTGGACCTTTTTCCTACTACAGTGGTATGTTATGGATTAAAACCTGTCCTTCCCGCTTTACCTAATGGCAGGCTTTGTTTCTCTTTGGATCATGTGCATGGTGTATCTTTCTTCTCTGCTCTCAGTGTGTCAGAAGTAAAATTAAGGGATTGAAGCAATGGCTAGAACATCTCCAAAATTCTTACTCACTCTGGGTATGGTCTGCTATTTTTGCATTTAAAAAAATAACTTTTAGTTTAGACACAGGGAATACACGTGCAGATTTGTTACATGAGTATGTTACACCCAGGTGGTGAGCACAGTGCCCAATAGGCGGGTTTTCAGCCCTTGCCTGCTGTCTCCCTACCCCCTCTAGTAGTCCGCAGTGTCTCCATTTTTCCCATGTTTATGTCCATGTGTGCTTAATGTTTAGTTCCCACTGGTAAGTTAGAACATGATGTATTTGGTTTTCTGTTTCTGCATTAATTCTCTTAGGATTACGGATTCCAGCTGCATCCATGTTGCTGTGAAGGACATAATTTTACTCTTTTTATGGCTGCATAGTGTTCCATAGTGTATATGTGCCACATTTGCTTTAACCAGTCCACCACCGATGGTCACCTTAGGTTGATTTCGTGTCTTGGCTATTGTGAATAGTGCTGCAATGAACATACGCGTGCATGTATCTGTCTGGTAAAATAATCTATTTTCCTTTGGATATACACACAGTAATGGGATTGCTGGGTCAAATGCTAATTCTGTTTTAAGTTTTTTGAGAAATCTCCAAACTGCTTTCCACAATGGCTAATTTACCTTCCCACCAACAGAGTACAAGCGTCCCCTTTCCTCCGTAGCCTGACCAGCATCTGTTGTTTTTTTACCTTTTAATAACAGCCACTCCACTGGTATGATATGGTATCTCACTGAGGTTTTCATTTGCATTTCTCTGGTGATGATGACATTGAGCATTTTTTCATATGCTTGTTGCCCACGTGAATATCTTCTTTCGAGAAATGTCTGTTCATGTCCTTTGCCCATTTTTAATGGGGTCGTTCGCCCTTTGCTTGTTGATTTGTTTGAGTTTCTTATAGATTCCGGATACTAGACCTTTGTCGGATGCAGAGTTTGCAAATATTTTGTAATTCCCAGGCTAATCATATTATACAACCACAGGTCTGTTAGCCTGAGCTGCAGTTTGAGATAAATACCAGTAGGTGGCAGTGCAGGTCACATGGTGGCCTATTCTGCACGAAGCTGCTTTCCCATGGGGGTATGCCCTTGAGTAGAAAGGACTCAGGCACCAGTGTGGACAAGCCCCCTTTTGTTAACGCAAAGGAAATAAGTCAATCAAATCAATACCAGTAAAGAAAAGTATACTTAGAAATACCAAATGACAGTATTTAAAGAAAAACGTCCTTAGAGTACTGTTTTCTTTTCTCCTCATACTATTTTTGAGTTTATATTGCTGCTGCATTTTATGAGCTCTTTATGCATTGCAGCCCCAGGTTCAAGGCTTGGTGGAGTCCTGTAGTAGCCACCCAAGATTTCACTGGTTTTCAGAAACTTGGAAATAATCTCTCACAATTCGTCTTAAAACCACTGAATGTATGGTTCTTATGGAGGAGAGGTTGGCTAAAGGCAAAGTAAATGTAGATTTCATGTCTCATCACAGAGGTTCAGCAATCACTCGCCCTGTCCTCAGTAGTTCCCCAATAGTCCCCTCCCAGGGCCCCACTCACTGCCTCTGGGATGCATCCCCCACTCCCTCCCCACTCCCCTGGGGTCTGAAAAATAAACAGAAAGGCAACTTGGCCTCTTCCCTTTCAAGGTGGATACTGCCACTCTAGTTTAGTGAAAAATCTTTCCCTGAAATGGTCAATTGATAAAAGATAGGCAATGGTTCAGGAATATTTGTGCTTCCATTAGTGAGATTTATGAACTTACTCCAACGTTCTGAAACGATGGGGGTTGATGATACAGTTCCCTAAGGTTCTTTTTATAAATTTACCTCCAAGATCTTTATTTTAATCTGTAACTTCTGTGCTTCTCCTGAGCCTGTGGTAGCACACACCTCTTAAGCAAGGGCTAGGAGGCTTGCACCTGAAGGTTTGGCTTTATGCCAGATGCCATATCTGCACTAAAGGAGCTTGTCTTTGTAAAGGGGCTCACTCCCATTCTTTTCCATTTTAACAAAGTTTAACTTAAACATAAAATATTTGAAATAATTCTATAGTGACCGTCCTATAGAGAGAGAGGAAATGTATTCACATGAGGAGCTCTATGGAAATTTCATAAAGTGAATAGTTCTAAAATGAAAAGACAGAAATCACTAGCATAGGTTATATGTTCCAGTGTTATGAATTAAGTCTTAAATAAATTAAGTTCTGGCCAGGTGTGGTGGCTCACGCTTGTAATCCCAGCACTTTGGGAGGCCGAGGCGGGCGGATCACAAGGTCAGGAGATCGAGACCACGGTGAAACCCCGTCTCTACTAAAAATACAAAAAATTAGCCGGGCGTGGTGGTGGGAGCCTGTAGTCCCAGCTACTCGGAGAGACTGAGGCAGGAGAATGGCGTGAACCCGGGAGGCGGAGCTTGCAGTGAGCCGAGATTGCGCCACTGCACTCCAGCCTGGGCGACAGAGCGAGACTCCGTCTCAAAAAAAAAAAAAAAAAAAAAAAGATCAGTAGCAAAGATGTCTACTTTTATTATTTGTATTCACAATTTTACTGGATTTTCTAGCCATTCGAAGAAAACAACCAACCAACCAACCAACCAACCAATTAATTAAATCTATCCAAAGTGGAAGTAAAGGAGTAAAACTGTCTTTATTTAAAAAGAAAATGATTCTATATGGAGAGAATCCCAGAAAATCCATTAAAAAATCTAGAACTAATGAATGAGTTTAGGAAGGCCTTGGGATACAACATCAATATATAAAAATCAATTGCGTTTTTATATACTAGAAATACAAAAACACAAAAATTAAATTAAAAAGAACATTTCATTCACACATATGAAAATGTAAACTTTTTGGAAATAACTTTAACAAAAGAAGATGACATCTGTTGAAAACTACAAAATGTTGCTGAGAGAATTTAAATATGCACATAAATAGACATTTCATATTGATGGATTAGAAGACCCAAGATGGAAATTCTCTCCGAATTAGTTTAGAAATTCAACACAATTCATATCAAAAGCCCAGCAGGCTTTTTTTGCAAAAATTCTTAAGCTGATACTAAAACTTATCTGCATATTCCGACAACCTGTTAAAAACAAAATACTGTTAAAAACAAAGAACTAGTTGATTTCAAAAATTATGTTAAAGCCACAGTAATCAAGACAACGTGGTGCTGGCACAAGCTCAGACGCATGTACATCACTGGAAAATATTTGAGAGTCCAGAAACAAATTCACGCCTTTATGGAAAATTTACTTTTCACAAATGTTCTAAAACAACTCAATGGGGAAAGTATAGTGCTTTCAATAAAAGCCGCCCACACACACACACAACAATGTCTACCCCTAACCCACCAAACCTGTGACTATGTTACCGTAAACCTGGCAAAGGAGAGTTTGCAGTGCGATTAACAGTATAGATCTAGAGATGGGGGGATTATCCTGGATCATCTGGGGGCAGAGGGTCCAGTCTAGTGACTTGAGTCCTCAAGAGAGGAAGGGGAAGGCAGAAGGGTGGGTTAAAAAGACTCACTATGAGAAGGACTTCATCCTTCATTTCTAGTTTTGAAGATGGAAGGGGGGACCATGAGCCAAGCAATGTGACAGGCTCTAAGAAGCTGGGAATGTCTGTCAGCTGACAGTCAATAAGAATTTGAGGACCTTCTTCTTGGCGCCCACAGTAAATTCATTTCTGCCAACAAACTGAATGAGATTGTCTCCTAGAGCCTCCAGAAAGGAACACAGCTTACTGTCATGTTTATTTTAGTTTGGTGAAACCCAACCCAGACTTTTCATCTATGGACCTATAATTTAAAATAGTTTGGAGGCATTCTTAGTCCAAAAATTTAGTCCAAATTTAATAACAAATTTGTATTACTTTAAGCCCCTGAGTTTATGATTAATTCATTAAGATAGCAATAGAAAACTAATACACAATGGGATGAAAAAGAAATTAAAGAATTATAAAAGGATTTATGTGAACCATGTTAAGGAAGATTATTTAAAACTAGGAAAAAAGGCAAAAAAGATGAGTAGCACGTCCTTTCAATGTCATATTGGAACACTGTTTATCATTTCAAACAAGGATTACTTAATTTCCTATAATAATGCATTTTTACATTTTGCTAATTTGATTTGATTGAGAGCTCAAGTTCTATTAAGTAACATGTTAACTTGACAGGTTTCATTTCAGTAGAAAAGATATTTCCAAAGGTTATGGTTTCATTGCCCTGTAGGGTATTAGCCAGTTTTGTACTAACCTAGCAACCCTATGACAAAGGTCTACTTTTAAAATATCTATAAAGACTGTGTACTTCACAGACTCTTGGAAATACTTTATATTCTACCTAGTTTGCTCATTCTTGAGCTAACAAGTCTTTGGTGTACATTAATTTTATATTGGAATGAATCGTACTTTTAACTTTTAAAAGCATTATAGCTGGACAACCATAATGTGTTACTTTTAGGAATTCTGGATAATTTTGAGACCTGCCAAATTAGACCCATTAGTAAAAAACAAGATTTAATAAATAGAAAAATAATGAATGACCATATGAATAAATAGGTACAGCATAAACAAATAGTACATAAAGGTTGACAAGAAAAAGCCTTGATGATTCTGGAATGTTACATAATAATACAGGAATCAACTTTGGCTGTCATTTTCAATATCTTCATTGCTATCAATTTATGAGGGATTTTGTTAGCATTAATACGATATACAATGGGAATTTGAGGAAAAAAATGATATTGTTGTAGGTGAAAATGGAAAATTTAACAGGAATATAAGGAAAAAGATACTCCTGGAAAACAGTATTTCCCATACTTAAAGCGAGAAGACATTCTGGTGGCCAATAGGCTCACATGCTAGTTTTGAGAGAATTTGTGTGGAAATTGATCAGTAAATTTTTTCTAAATGTCCTAGAGACTTTAGGTGATACTTTGGATGATGATGGGATTTTTAAGTTATAATATTTCTGTAGCTACTTCTCTTTTTAAAGAAAAAGATAGCAATTTTTTTTCTATCTCCTAGGTAGAATTTTGTAGTTTAACACATCTCTATAGCCGAGAGTTCATTTTTTTCCCTCAGATCAGATCCTTATGCCTGTATCTCTAGCTCTGATAGAACTTAGGTTTCATTTTAATTATATATTATTACATTGTCCCTCAAATGATAGACAATGTGTTTTCCTGTTAAAGTTTTAAAATTGCCTTAATTATGTAGTTGAGGACCAAGGCACTTTACATACATCACAATTATACCAGAGAGAACCATGATGCAACAGAGTGCAATTGTGAGAGCTAGAGTATTGCCTCATTCTTCTACTAAATTTCAAATAGTCTAGGGGCACTCAGTTCAAAAATTTGGCTCCCATTTCCTACTTTTCCTAACTCAGTTTCTTGCCTCACTTTATATTCTCTGACCAAAGTTATTCAGGCTAAATCAGTATTAGGAAACAAAGATTAGCAAGTGAATGGTACTTTTAATTATTCAGTATGCTTATCTGTAAAATAAAGCTGAACAATGGCCGACTTTAATTCGTGGTTTTAAACTAAGTGGCTAAGGAAAAGCCAAACTGCTATGTGGAATTTTTCTTCCTCGACTCAAGTTTGTATCAATCCCCGGCACTGTTGTAGCTACCAATCTGGCACACGTGACACACTTTGGGGCTGAGATCGGCATTTTACATAAATTTTCAACCCAGCCATCCAACTTGAAAGACAGAAACTTCCATCTCCAGAGCGTTTTTATCACCCATGAGGAAAGCTGGCCCCAGAGAAGTTAGGCCCCTTGGGTCTAGGGTCACACAGCTGACATTCAGACCCAGTTCTGCCTGAACCCTCAGGCTCTGTCCTTCCCATTAAAATGAGGGAATTGGGAAACCTGAGTTCTGGAGCTGCTTTGTGACTTAAGAGTCAATCACGTTACCTCTCTAGATCTTTGTTTCTCCAACAATAAGAGAACATGACAAGGCTTAAGTCAGGTTGATCATCTCTTCCAAACTTAAACGCAGATATGACGCATAGTGCGGTGTTTACTATACAACCATGTTGTGCTTATCCTTTGAGGAAAAATAATAGAAATTTTAGGGCCAATCTTTGCAACTTTTTGGCCTGGATGACTTGTTTTCCTCTTTTAAAAATCCGTATCACAGAGCTACCTGCTTCCACAGTTATCATATTAAAATCATCCTAGGATTTTACCACTGATCTTCATACATGTGTATTTGGACTGAGTCACATTTTGTTGTATAAATAAAGGATGTCAGATAAAACATTGTGTTTAAAATAAGTGGTATTAATAATCTCTTTAAAATGCACACCCATGAAATATGAGAAAGTTGTTTGAAAGAAATATAATCTGCTTTCAATATATTTTCTCATTTAAGTTGAGCGTTGATGTGTTCAATTCACCCTAAATACAAAATAATTCTTACTTTCCTAAGAATTTTTCATGAAAGCATGTTAGGTAACTGGTAATCCCAAAATGAAACTAAGGCACTAAGTAATAAATTGTGATAGAAAGAATTCATGTTGAGGGAAAAAAAGTAAAAGTTGAGATTGGACTTAAAATAAGTTACATGGACCCATTTGGAGCTGAGTCTAACAAAATATGATTTATGTGCAAAGCATTTTTTGTTACATAATTTATGAAGCAAAAACGTGGAACATAGTCAGCATATGGTGAGTTGATTTGGAAGAGGAGATTTAAGCATAATCATTCAACCTGGGGTTTATGCTGTATTTGAATATCTGTCATCCCTCTGCTGGCTCCCATCCCCACATGTGACCTCCTGCATGGTGAAACTTACATCACATCCCACACACTTTCTGGACTGTTTGATTATTCACTGTTGTTAACCTTAAAAAGTATGGCTTCCTGTTAGGCACTTTTATTTCATGCAACATAAGTTGTATGCAGTGTGCTTCAAATAAGTAAACAACCAGCAGGTCAGAATAGCTTTTATTTATTTGTTTTGTGAATCCCGGCTTTCTCTGGGTCACCATAAAGTAAAGAGGAGTAATAGAGAAACAGTTTCTGGCCACTCTGCTTTATTATTTCAGACATGCATGGCCTCCTATATAATTTGCTTATTGATTTCAATAATAAAGACCAGGAAATTACATCCTCGCTTGTCTGTGGAGCTATGAATCACAGATTGCTTAACCACTGTCAAATTAAACAACTTGCCTGTGACTGAGAAAGGATTCATGTAAAAACTAAAATGATCATCAGCCTCCCACTAATCCAGTGTGTCCCCCATGTTCAATGAAGTCAGCATCACTCCGGGCAGCTGTGCTGCCTCCTTTAAGGAAATCAGACTCCTTCTCAATCATTTGTATTGCCACATGGTTTGAATACCGGATTCTGGAAGAAGATTATGCTAGATACCTTTCTCTCCTGGGAGATAACTGCTCAAAAACAAAGATACAATTAAAATAAAAATTAGAAATTAGCACAGTGGCTCATGCCTATAATCCCAGTGCTTTGGGAGACAGAGTCAGTAGAATCACTTGAGGCCAAGAGTCTGAGACAAGCCTGGGCAACATAAAGGATCCCGATCTGTACAAAATAAAAAAATTAAAAGAATCAGCTAGGCATGGAGGCTTATGTTTGTAGTCCCAGCTACTTGGGAGGCTAAGGCAGGAGGATCACTTGAGTCCAAAAGCTTCAGGCAGTGAGCTATGTTCATGCCACTACACTCTAGTTTGGGCCACAGAGTGAGATTCTGCTTCTACAATAAAAATAAAAATAAAAATAAAATAATAATAATAAAAATAAAATCAAAACATTGAAAGAACTCTGGTTTCTGATTATCTAAAAGCTCCCAACTGATACCAGAAATACTGTTTTCTAATGCTACCATTTGAATAGCCAAGGTCTCTCATAGATTTATTGCATCAAATCTCTGGGTTAAATTTAGAATGAGGCTGATCTTCCGGAGCCGATTCTCATTCTAAATCACACAGTTGTATCTAGAGGCTGAGAGTTGAAAGGAAGAAAACCAGCAGTGGGCTCTGGGTGCCCAGCCGAGCAGCCTCTAGAAGTGTTTTGCTTTTTCAGAAAGCAATGAAGGGGCTTAAAATCATTTGTGAAAATGATTTAAATGATTTAAGGGTTGAAAGCAAAAAACAAACAAACAAACAAACATAAAAACCTTATCTGGGCCCAGTATTCTCATTATAGGTAGAATAATGATAGAAATTGCAATGCACAATTTTACTGCAAATTTTGCTTGAAAGCAGATAAATCATCTTGGAAAAGTAGATTTGATTCCCTGTACTTTAATTTCCTTATCTAAGCCTGAGGGTTTGATGATGTCTTTGATGTTTTTAGGAGTTCTGTGTATATTTTAATGCCAAAATAATCTTTGAGGCCAATCTTAATTCTACAATTCGAAAATAGTTTTAAGTTGAAGATTTTAATGTGCTTGGATAACCTGCAGATTTACATTTAAACATGTTTATGTAATCATTCACTCACATTTAAATGTGGTAACTTCTGCCCACGTGATCTTAAATTAAAACATTCATTGAAGCTAGACGAATACTTAGCATGTTAATAACATCTGATGAGACCCAAATGAAATCTGGTATGAAGTACTTCTTGGTCAAGAAGTTCTCTCTCTTTGTTAATGTAAATTTTATAAGTTTCCATTACCCAATGAACAAAGTATATAAATTGGATGAGTTCTTCTTTTTTGAATTATTGTCAGGTTATACAAAGAGGAAAGGTGGAACATTAAAAAGAATGAAAATTCGAAGGACTTGAATCATTGGTCTGTTAGTAAATTTGCAATTTTATAAACCACACTGATTTATAAACTATTCGAAACATTAATATTTACAAGCAAAATTATCCAAAGCATACACAACTTTTGCCGTCTTGATTAGACTGCCTCTTTTGTCTCCAGGTGAAAATAACTTTTAAAGTTATTTTCAAAAAATATTTATTTTTTGATGCTTAATTTTTAGTTGCCTAGTGATATGATTGCTATTCATATCTAAAAGGAAAAGAAACCTCAGGTGGTATGTCATAGTGAGTTGTCATTAAGTGATTATTAAAAATGGCTTATATGCAATTTAAAGCCAGCTTCCATGAATGACTCTTGTGGTGAATAAGAAACCAATAGATTATTTGTAGAAATAAATGTTCCTTAATTCCTAGACTCCTATAAAACCACCTGAATAATATTGTGCACTAACTGCAGAAAGATTTTGATAAAATGTATGTTTTTCATGTCAGAATGAATGAATTATGTGCATGATATAAAGCAATAGCTCCCAAATTTCCCACGAAGGACATCTTTGGTTATCACTGTTTTTTCATCAATATCAGTGGTTTAAAAGATATTTTTCTATTACCATGAGATAGCCAGCAGTACCATATTGGCTTTCTACAAAGGCATTTTTAGGATGTGAGGTGCTTCTGAGGCTAAAGATATGTTATATTTGGCTTTTTGAAATAGTGAAATATAAATCTCTAATAGTCTGAGAAGTTGAAATTGGGAATTACTAGTGTAAAGAAAATAACTTACAAACAAAGCCCTTGATTCAAGTCTTTTCCATGACTTTGGTTAACTTTATCTACTAAAAAAAAAAAAAAAACAGGCAATTTTTAAGCTTCCCTTTTAATGCTAACATTTCATAATTGTGTTTTCAGCATCCCACTTGATGAAAATTCCTGTTATAATAAATTAGCCCCTTGAGGTTCCTGGAAAAGCATGAAGGCTTGATATCATCTCCTTCCTCCCACTTTCCATGTATACAAACACTCCAATTGATACTTTCTCTTATATTATTATTTAAACTATTTTCTTTGTGACTCTGCATTCTATCTTCTATCTTGACTTTATTCACCCAAGATGACCAAAAAGACAAAGATTTGAGCCATGAGGTAGGTGTATGATACATAGGGGAAAAATATATACATACATAGGTTATATGTATATCTCCATATATATGTTATATACCCATAAAATATGTACCAAATTGCTCCTTCAAGCTATATATTAGACCATAAACACAATTAAAATATAAAACAAAATGAAAATATAATAAATGTCTTTAATATCATTGACTGGTATAAAGGCATTCATAAATAGCATTTTAAAGAAAAATACATTAAAAATAATTAAAATGTAAAATAAAAAAGTATTTTGAACCATTATCTTTAATGTTTATAGCCTAAAATATATTTTTTAAATAAATAAATTACCTACATTAAAAGGTCTAAGTTTTTTTTAACAAAACAAACACAGGTCTAAAGAAAAAACGAAAACATAAATGTAAAAAAGAGAATGCAGTAAAATAGGAAATAACAAAGAGGATCAGTAAATACAAAAGTTATTTACCTTTCCCCTCCAAAAAAATGAATAAAATATACAAGTCTTTAACCAACTTTTAAAGGGAGGTGCTGTGGTTTGAGTATATGTGTCCTCCCAAAATTCATCTGTTAACAGTTAGTCCCCAATGTGATAATAAACATTCTCAAGAAGAAAGAAGGTCAGAGACTAACCCTGAGACCATCCAGATAAAGATTTTGAGGTATCCATTATAACTGTGCACAAGGATAGCAAGGAATAGATTGTTAAAACAAATATAAGATAGAAAATCTCAGCAGAGAAGTTAAAACTATTACAAATGAAAATTAGAAAACTAAAATATATCTGAAATAAAAATTTTGCTGGATGAGTTTATCAGCAAAATAGAGAAGACAGAAGAATTAGTGAACTTGATGACTCCTCAATATAAAATATCCAACCTGAATAAGAACGAAGATGATTCAGAAAAATAAATAATAGAACCTCAGAGTACTGTGGGACAATATCAAAATGTCAAGTGTGTGTGTGTGTGTGTGTGTGTGTGTGTGTGTGTCTCAGAAGGAGAAAAAAGAGACAATAAAGCAGAAAAAAGTTTTAAAGAAATAATGTCTGAAATTACACAATTTTGATGGAAGACATAATTTACAGATTCAAGAAACTCAGTGAACCCTAACAGGATAAAGTTATACATATGTACATACTCATGCACACACACACAGAGGCCTTAGTACATCATAGACAGACTACTAAAAACCAAAGATAAAGAGAACATCTAGAAAAAAGACAGAGGAAAATGATAAATTCCATGTAAGTGAATAATGATTTGAATAACCTCAGGCTTCTCATCAGAAGTAGTAAG
Organism: Symphalangus syndactylus; assembly: GCF_028878055.3. Taxonomy (NCBI): domain Eukaryota; kingdom Metazoa; phylum Chordata; class Mammalia; order Primates; family Hylobatidae; genus Symphalangus; species Symphalangus syndactylus. The sequence goes on from NC_072426.2 coordinate 160,855,569, forward strand.
AGCCAGAAAAAAAATTAAAACAACTTTTTAAAAATACTAGAAGAAAAAAAAAGTCAACCAAGAATTCTATATTCAATGAAAATATCTTTTAAGAATGTAGATAAAATGAAGACATTTTCAGAAAAATGAAATAAGCTAATCTCTACTATAAGAAATGCTAGAGGGAGTTCTTCAGGCTAAGATAAAACTATAAAGAAACATGAATCTACTGGAAGAAATAAGATGTATTGCATTTACATGTGTTACAATCCCTGTAATATTTTAAAATTAGTATTATAGAGATTATAGCACATGCAAATACAGTACGTATGACAACTAGAGAATCAAAACCGAGGGTGTGGTAAAGTGATCACGCACTTGCAGGATTTGTACACTGTATACAAAGTGGTTTAATATTAACTGTGTAAACTATGAGGAGGTAAAGATTCATTGTAATTATAGGAACAACCACTAAGAAAGAAAATAGCTACAAAAATTAAAAAATTAAGTAAAAGAAAATAAGATTCCTACAAAATTTATATATTCCAAAAGAATGCCAAAAAGGAGAAAGAGAAGTACAAAAACAAAGAGACAAATGCAACTCATAATAGGAAAATGATAGACATAAATCCATCTATATCAAGAATTACATTAGATCATCAATCACTCCAATTACAAGGCAGAAATTTTTGTAAGAAATAAAAACGCAAGATTCAACTATATGCTATCTACAAGAGAAACATATTAAAAATAAAGAAATAGAAGGGTTTTGGTTGACAGAAAGTATACCTACCATGCAAACAGTACACATAAGAAGGTTGGAGTGTTTATGGTAAAATCATATAGATTTCAAAATAAGGAATATTAACAGATAAAAATGATGAAAGTTTTGTCGGGAAGACAAAACAATCATTAAAGTATATTTATCAAAGGATAGAAGAGAATGAAAAATTACTCATATCCTTAAAAAGATTATAAACTATACTGAAAGTCAATTTTAAGATAAGAAATAAGATGACGATCTCACATAGTATACATACAAAAATTTTCAATAAGCTATCAGCAAATTAAAATTGTCATTATAATAAAAAATTATAGCAAGAAGTGTTCATCTCAGAAATATAAAGATAATACATCACAAAACATAATACAACACATTTACATATTCTTTTTTTTTCTGAGACGGAGTCTCGTTCTGGAGTCTGCACTCCAGGCTGGAGTGCAGTGGCGTGATCTTGGCTCACTGCAAGCTTCGCCTCCCAGGTTCAAGCAATTCTCCTGCCTCAGCCTCCTGAGTAGCTGGGACTACAGGCATCCGCCACCACACCCCACTAATTTTTTGTATTTTTAGAAGAGGCGAGGTTTCACCATGTTAGCCAGCATGCTCTCAATCTAAACAAAATAGTATATTTATAAAGGCAAAATTAATTTTAAAAATTTAATACTGACACATCAAGAAAAATAACAACAAAAGAGGCCATTTTCAAAGCAGGAAGAGAAAGGATTTTTTCCCCCTGAGTAAGAGTTTCTAGTAAAAACTTTAACATACATCAGACTTAATGGTGACAAGTTAGAAAAAGCATTCCTATGAAACATATGAATAAGAACCAAGGTATCTGCAATGTTCCCTTACATTAAACATTACACTGGAGGAATGTGTAAAGATAAAGATTTTATGAGGAGATATTCCAAAGACAGATTTGTGATTCTTTGGATGTGACACTGTTGAATGTGAACCTAAAAGCTTTTATGGAGCAATGTCAAATTTGTGAGCCACATGGAGATGCATGTGAGATTATAATACACTTTTATATGTACTATCATAGATGTAAAACTCTCTATCTTAATATTAACTTTGAAAATGTTAAATTGAGAATCTTGTTAACTTACATTTTATGAATTGGCATATTATATTACTGCAAGATGTATTTGATTTTCAGCATAATGCCAAAACAAAAGATTTTTTTAAAAACTATAAAAATGCATATATTTTTCTAAATTTATTTTGTCTTAAAGCACATTTTAAATGTCATTTCTCATTGAGTAAAATTGTCAAATTTCTATGGAAAATTTTAAGATAAAAAGAAATAGGCAGATAATTGGAAAGAGACAAAATTGACCATATTTATATTCAATTTAATATTCTAAGTATGTAATCCAAGAAACCATACAGATAAGTTACTAAAACTTGTAAGATGATTTGATATAGTTGCTAGATTACTATATAATTGAATAATTACATAGAAAATAAGTAGCATTCTAAGTGCCTTTAATAATTAAAGAAGGACTTCCGCTTCTAGTCACAACAAAATAGCCAGAACTGGATTAACTGTCCCAGCTAAAATCACTAAAAAATAATCAAAATATATGTTTTTAAAAACCGTTTCAGACTTTAGACAACAAGTAGCCCAGGACAGTGATCCCCGAGAAAAGGAAGACAAATGAGGTGACACTGTGATAGACCCAGATCAACGCCTGGAAAAAGTTTCAAAGCTACAATGTGAGGAGTGGGGACAAAATAGTCTAGTGGCTTTGCTGAGTTCAGGAGGCAAGTACTGGAGTTCAGGCAAATATTGGTGAAGGGGGAGCCCTGGAGAAAAAGAACTCTGGAGATCTGTAAGAGGCTCTCCTTGAAACTTCTACTGAGCACAGTTCTGCATACGCATGTATAGAATTTACTCAAGATGAAGAAAGAACCAACCAAAAAAAAGCATAGTATAATGCTGAGAACTCATAAAATCGAGTAGGAAATCTTGCCTATTGAAAGAGCATTGAGACAGAGTCCTCAGAAGGAATTTTCTCAGTAGTGGGGACAAATTAGCTATAAACCCAAGTTTGCTCTGATATTGCTATAACAAAGCTTAAAAGCAACTCTCAAAAGGCTCAGACTGAGTACAAAACATCTAACTGTAACCCAGGGTACTTCCCAACAGTATTCAAGGGAATAAAATATTTTGTATATATTTCGTATTACAGGAATATATTGTATTCCTTTATATAGCAAATTGTATTTCTTCATATATGAAATGATATATCGTCCTAATTTAGAGCAAGAAGTTACAGATGTATATTGTAAACTCTAGAACAACCACTAACACTATTTTAAAAAGCTATAACTGATAAGCAAATGGAGATAAAATAGAATTATAAAATATAATCAATCCAGAATAAGGGAAGAAAAAGGGAGCAAGTAAACAAATGAAAAAAATGAAACAAATTGCAAGATGACAGATTTAAACCTAATCATATTATAACCACATTATATATAAATAGGCTAAATACTCCAATTACAAAACAAAGATTGCTGAATAAAAAGTAAGACCCAACTACATGCTTTCAACAAGAAACCCACTTCAGGTATAAAGACATAGATTCAGTAAAACTCATAAGTCAATGTCATAAATACATATATATAATATGCTTGCACTAATTAAAAGAAAGCTGGAATGACTGCATTAATATCAGAAAATGTAGATTTCAGAGCAAAGAATAGTACCAGGGATAAAGAGGTTGAATTCACAATATTATAGGGGTAAAATAGTTGAGAGAACATAAGATTAGTCTATGTGTGTATCTGATAGCCCAGCTTCAATATATATAAAACAAAAATTAGTAGAACTAAGTGGCTAGATATACATATCCACAATTGTATTTGCAAAGTTCAACAACTTTTTCTTAATCATTAATAGATCAAGTAGAGAAAGTAAGGATTTACAAGAATTGAAAACATCACCAACCATCTTGACATTTATCGAGCAACTCCACCCAACAAGAGCAGGAGGTATATTCTTTTCAATTTCCCATGGAACATTGAATAAGATAGATCATAAAACAGGTCTCAATAAATGTAAAAACATTAAAACCACACAAAAGAATGGTCCATGTCCACAAATGAACTAAATTAGAAGTCAGTAGCAGAATATTTTAAATATTCATCCATATTTTCAAACCAAACAATATACTTCTAAATAACTCATGGGTCAAAAAAGAAATGACTAGGCAAGTGAGAAAGTATTTTGAACTGAGTGGTAATGAAGCACTACACATCAAAATCTGAGGAACAGAGATATGTAATGTTTAGAGAAAAAATCATAAAATTAAATGTTCATATTAGAATAAAAAGTGTGTCAAGTCAATCATTTTGAAGCCTCCATCTTAAGAGGTATTCAGTCTTCAAGATGGTGGAATAGAACCTTTCAGCAGTTGTCATCAATGTGAACAACTATCCACACTTGAAAATACCTTTGCAAGAATTAAGGAATCCAGGTGAGAGACTATGACACCTGAGTATAGTATGGAGCTAAGAAATACACTGAAGAGAGTGGAAAGGACAGTTTGACATGACCCACGTCACCCTTTCCCAAGCTCAGGCAGCACAGCACAGAGATACCCTCTGTGTGGGAGAGTAGAGTGAAGTCATCACCTGACTTTGTGTGCAGCCCAGCACCAGGTACATCCCAGAGAAATCCAGTGCCGGGCTGATTCCAGAAGCCCCAGGATCCAGATTAGCCTCTGCAGGCTTGCCCGGCATCAAGCTAGCTCCTGCTGCCCCAGACTCTCGGCTGGTTCCAATGGCCACATGTTCCCAGCTGACCCAGTCCCCAAGCCCATGTCAGTTCCAGAGACCTAGCCACTGTGGACCTAGCCTTCAGGCCAGCACCCACAGATGCAGTCTCTTGGCCAGGCTCCATGTACCCAGGCTCTATGCTAGCCCCACAGTCTCAGGTACTAGGCCAGCACTCATGGACACAAGCTTGAGACTGGCCCCTGCAGACCCAGGTTCCCAGGCCTGTCCCAGCACCAAGACAGCCCAAGCTCCGCATCAGTCCCCACATCCACGGGCTTCAGTGGACCCAAGGTCCAGGCCTGCTCCAGTAGATTCAGAGTGTAGGCTCACCACAAAGTCAGCAGAAGGAAGAAAATAATAAATATCAGAGCAGAAATAAATGAAATAGATAGTTTAAAAATCAGTGTAAATATCAATGAAACTAAGAGATGGTTTTTTGAAAAGATAACTAAAATTGGCAAGTCCTTAGCCAGACTAAAGAAAAAGAAAATACTCAAAAAACGAAAATAAGAAAGAGGAGGTATTACAACTGACACCACAGAAATACAAAGAATTATAAGAGAATACATTAGCCATTAGCCATATAACAGCCTGAGCCACTATACACTGCCAACAAATTGGATAATACAAAAGAAATGGATAAATTCCTAGAGTCATACAACCCACCAAGGATGATTCATGAAGAAATAGAAAATCTAAATAGAGCAATAATGAGTAAAGAGATTGAATCAGTGATCAAAATATCTCTCAACAACAACAACAAAAAGCTCAGGTCCTGATTACTTCACTGGTAAATTCTAGCAAACATTTAAGGAAGAATTAATATCAGCTCTTCTCAAACTCTCCCAAAAACTTGAGGGGAAAGAAATGCTATCAAATCCAATTTACAAAATCAGCGTTGTTCTAATATAAAAGCCAGACAGTGACACTGCAGGAAAAGAACATTACAGACCAATATCCCTGATGAACATAGATGCAAAAATCCTTAACAAATACTAGAAATCCAACTTCAGCAGCACATTACAAAGACCATTCATTTAGGTGAGATTTACCCTTGGATGCAAAGATGGATCACCATATACAATCAATAAATGTGATATACTGCATTAACCATATGAAAGATAAAAATCATATGGTCATCTTAATATATGCAGAAAAATCTTTTGAAAAACATCAGCATCTTTTCATCATAAAAACTCTTAACAAATTAGGTATAGAAAGATTATACTTCAACATTATAGAGATCATATATGACAAGCTCACAGCTAACATACTCAATGGTGAAAAAGGTGAAAAACTAAAAATTTTCCCCCAAGACAGGGAACAGAACAAGGGTACACACTCTCACTATGTCTATTCAGTATAGTACAGGAAGTCCTAGCCAGAGTAATTAGGCAAGAAAAAGAAATAAAAGGCATCTAAATTGAAAAGAAAGAATTATAACTGTTTCTGCAGATGACATTTTTTATACAGAGAAAATCCCTGAAGACTCCCCCAAAAAACTGTTAGAACTAATAAATTCAGTAAAGTTGCAGGATATAAAATCGACATAAAAAATCAGTAGTAATTTATATACTAATAACAAACTATCTGAAAATAAATTTTAAAAAAAGATCTCATTTACAATAGCATCAAAAAGAATAAAATACTTAGGCATACATTTAACCAAGGAGGTGAAAGATCTGTATGCTGAAAACTATAAAACTTTGATTCAAGAGGCTGAAGAAAACACAGATAAATGGGAAGATATCCCATGTTTATGGATTGGAATTGATAGTGTTAAAATATCCATACTAACTAAAGCAATCTACATATTCAATGCAATCCCTATCAAAATTCCAGTGGCATTTTCCTCAGAAATAGAAAAAAAATTCTAAAATTTGTGTGAAATGACAAAAAAATAGTCAAAGCAACATTGACCAAGAAGAACAAAGCTGGAGGTATCACAATACCTGATTTCAAAAGATACTACAAAGCTACAGTAACTCAAACATCATGGTACTGGGATAAAAACAGACATGTAGAACAATGAAACAAAATATAGAGTCCAGAAATAAATCCATGCATTTTGGTCCATTAATCTTCAACAAAGATGCCAAAAACATGCAATAGGAAAAGGACAGTCTCTGATGAATGGTGATGGGAAACCGGATATCACATGCAGAAGAAGAAAATTGGACTCATCTTACACCATATACAAAATCAACTCACAATAGATTAAACCTTAAACTTAAGACCTGAATCTTTAAATTTATTAGAAGAAACAATAGGAAAAAAGCTTCTTGACATAGAACTGGCCAAAGATTTTTTTGATATGACCTCAAAACACAGGCAATAAAAGCGAACCTAAACAAACGGGATTACATCATACTGAAGAGCTTCTGCACAGCTATGGCAACAGTCAACAGAGTGAAGAGACAGCCTATAGAACAGGAGACAATATTTGCAAACATACATCTGATAAAGCATTAATATCCAAAACATATAAGGAACTCAAATAACTCAATAGCAAGAAAACAAATCACTGGATTAAAAAAAAAATGAGCAAAATATTTGAACTGACATTTCTCAAAAAAAGACAAAGGGCCAATAACAATCTGAAAAAAAAATGCTTATTATCACTAATCATCAGGCAAATGCAAATTAAAATCACAATGAGATAATAACAGCTTATATTTGTATTCTGTATATATAGGCCAAACATTGTTTCAAAAGCTTTATGTAAATTAAGCCATTAATCCCTACAACATTCCAGTGAGTTAAGTGATATTACTACCATTTTAAAGAGAAGTTAAAAATAATTTGCTGAAATTCAAACAGCAAATCAGTTGAGAGTCAGGATTTTAATCTAGGAAGATTGGTAGTCATTTCACAAAAGAGAAAACAGAAATGGCCAGTAAACTTAAATATATACTGTCTCAAAAATAATATGAGAAATACAAAAAGTGCTGTTATACCATGTGCTAGCAATGATACTAAGAAATAAAAATGCTTACACATGGCTGGTGTGAAAATACATTAAGATGACAAGAAACACATACCAAAATGCAATAAATTTGAACATGATATATTTTCATCCAAGCAATTTTACTTCAAGGAGACAAGAATAAAAACATATTGTAGCATTTTTAACTTGTAACAAAATACCAGAAATAACCTAAGCACCCTGGACTGGACAAGTAAATGGACAAAAAAAAAAAAAAAAAACTCATGGCATATTCATAAAATGGAGTAATGTGCTAATAGAGATAATATATGAACTTGTAGTATCTGTACCATTTCAGATATGCTCAACAATATACTCTTAAGTTAAAAACACATAGGGTTGCAGAATGATGCTAATTTTGTAAAACTAGGAAATCTGAAAGCTTATTCTACTGATTGATTTTGAAACAGGAAGTAAAAGTATAAGAAACATTCGTGATAATAATAGACATCAAACCAAGGAATGGGGCTCCCTCCGAACAGGGCAGATGGGAATCTCTATTAGAGAAAAGTCACAGTACACTTCTTCTTCATGCACTAATGGGTTGGGATTTGAGGTTTTTAAGATAATAGGACTTGATACTACTTGAAGGATGAAAATTTTCTTCCAGTAACATGACTTTACCCTATTTCTTGTGAAGTGATCTTTCTTGATCTGCTTTGTATTTTAAACCAGGCTCACAACCCTTTATTAACTGAAGCTGACTCAACCCGAACTATCTGGGATCACACGTAAAGGTTTTCCTTCTGATATCAACTTTTCTCCTTATCCTGGGGCGTGGAAAAGAGGAGACCGCAGCAGGGAAGTTTTTGTTCTTGTTCACATGCTAACAATGGTAAGCTTCTTAAAAGTGAATCACAGTAGCATCACAGAGTTAGGACAGGTGATGTAACTAGGAGCTGAGAAAACTGAGTGCCATAGAAGAATCATCTTTAAATACTGAAGTGCTTCTGTGTGCTTGAATTATACAGCATTTCCTGTTTCAAACCAGTTTCACATAATCTCATTTAACACTTTTAAAGTCATAGTAGTTGAACCGAGTATATCCCACCCCTGTTACGGTTTTTTCTTGATTATAGGACAAAATGAAAAGAACTTTTATGATCTGGCTCCAATTATACTTTCAAGGTTCAAGTCTTCCCATCTGGTAAGATTTTTCTTCTTTACAAAATGCCCCAACTGAGGCACCCATGTACTAGGCACAGGAGACTACCTGTTTGAAATATCCGTTGCTTCTGCTGGAAATGCTGTTCCCACACTGAACTCATGTGCCAACTCTCAGCTCAAAAGTGCATGTTTGTCTCTACCAGTGGACTAAGGACCAGCTCCTAGGATGGGAGCAGTTTCTTACTCATGTTTATAAAGTGCTATGCAGAAAATAGCAGGGCTATGGGAAAGAAAGAGACCAGGTTAGAAAAGTCATTTGAATCGGATCTGCATGAAAAAAGGCACTTTAGATAAGACCTGATAGCAAAGTGTTGTAAGAGGAGAAAACGGCAAATCAAAGGTACCAACAGAACATATTAAGCTTGGCCTAGGCTGAGCAAAGCCAAATTTAAACATAATTTGGTGGGTTGAAGCACATTATTTTCCAATATGTTAATGTGTGGCCATTCTCACATACATAATAAAGCTAATGGATTATTTATTCAATTGTATGTTTTGTTATAGGAGCCTCTGTCATTAAAAAGAAAATTTATTTTCGTATCTGGGAAAAATTGCCAAGGCAAAAAACACACACCTGGCCATGCGTCTTTAGTTTTGTTATTGTTTTTAGGTTTATTTGAAACTTACAAAGGGAAAAAATCAATGACTTCTCAGAAAAAGGAAAAAAATAGATGTAGGTGGAAGAGAAAGAATACATAGGATTATAACAGGTTTGGCGAGGATCTCATGTTGCTGAAGAAAACGAGTCTTGGGATTCTTTGTAGTGGATCTTCAGAAGAGACAAAGAAATGGTTACAAAACACGCTGCTGAATGGAGCAGTGAGTGAGCATACCCGAAGGAGAAGAAAACTAGAAATTTGAATAGAAAGTTGAACAAAATGAACTTTGGATACCAATAATCTTCAGTGAATGAGTGAAGAAGAAAAAACCTTTCTCTAGTTCTGTTTCAAAGGCAGTAATGAATAGAATAGCAAAAGTTAAGCATGAATGAAATCCATATTTATCTATTTTTTGAAAGGTAATGCATGTCTTATTTTCACTGCATTATTTCCACAGCGTAATAATTTCAGCGTAAGTTAACTTTCAATGGTCAGTCTTTGCTGTCCAGCTCTGCATTGCTCAGGAGATTCATTAATCAATCAATTGATCAATCAATCAATTCCTTCTGTTTCTTTCCCACCTGGAGCTCTGCTGTCAGAGTTGCACATGTGAGTGAGATGTGGCTCACTCAGGAATCCACGCCTGCAGCTACCCTGGGAGCTGACTGCCAGTCTCTGCTCAGAGGCCCTTGTTCCCACAGGCATTTGCTCTCTGCTGTGTAATTTATAGTTTAAGTCAAATGATTCCAAACACAGTCTCTAACATTTGGGTAAAATCTGTCTAGTACTTTCTTGTGACACAGAAACATAGAGGGAAAATATTGCTATATTTATGCAAATATAGAATCTTTACTCTGAGGCTTTTCTTAAATTCACAGTCACCCATATGCCAAGTGGATTTACTGTTCATTACTCAGTGTCTTTAATGTTTGTAACTCAGATCACGTTTTCCTTCATGAAGCCTGCTTACCAAATATTTGTGTGATGATTTGAACTCAATTAGCTACTTATTGCTAGGTTATATTTTCCCCTTTGCAGCAAGCATGTCAAAGATTATACATTTTTTTAACAGATTGCTTTTAATTGTATTAGTTGAAGGGCAGTCTTTATATGTAAAATAGTGAATTATAGTTAAGGGACCAAAGGCCATTGTGTCTTAAGTTTTAACTGTTCAATAGATCACCTAATAGTTTTTAAAATTTTTATAGGAATGTCTGATCTTATCCACAAACTTTAACAAATGGGCATAAAAATATTCCTCCCTTGATTTTTCTGACCTGCACTTTTTCTGTATTGTTTTTGTATTTTTTATTTTGTTGGTTACTCCATGTCATTGGTTACTTCATGTCAGGATTATTTGCAGCAATCTTCTGTCCTTAATATATTGATGCTTTGGGGGGTTCTAACCTAAGCTCTATTCTTTTTCCATTCTTTAAATTCTCTGAGTAATTATACATTCTCTGAGTAATTATACATTCAGTTGGCTTTGATTACTATATATATTAATAATTCCGGCCAGGCGCGTTGGCTCACACCTGTAATCCCAGCACTTTGGGAGGCCGAGGTGGGTGGATCATGAGGTCAGGAGTTCGAGACCAGCCTAGCCAAGATGGTAAAACCCCGTATCTACTAAAAAATACAAAAATTAGCTGAGCGCGATGGCGGGTGCCTGTAATCCCAGCTACTAGGGAGGCTGAGGCAGGAGAATCGCTTCAACCCGGGAGGCAGAGGTTGCAGTGAACCGAGATCACACCACTGCACTCCAGCCTGGGTGACAGAGCAAGACTCCATCTCAAAAAAACAATAATAATAACAATAATTCCAACGCCCATCTCTATGTCCACCCATTTCTTTTCTAAACTTCAGGCTCAACTGCTTGTTCAAGCTGTCCATTGTTTACCTCACAGGAATCTCAAGGCAACTTGTTCAACTTGAGTGACTCTGGACTTCCCCTCTCTACTGGCTTCTCTGCAAATGTTTTTCTCGGTGAGTGCATCTGGTTTCCCAGCTGCTCAAACCAGATTTCTAGTGCTCTCCCTTTGCTCTTTCCCATCCCACACTCCCCATCCTGGAAATCACATAGCTTTGTCAATTTCATCACTAGAAACACCAGCCCCTGCCCTTCTCCCCTTCTGGCATCACTGTACGGCATGCTACTCTCATCTCTTGTAGCCTCATTGCAATTTACCTCCCTGTTTCTAACTTGGCCCTGCTCCAATCCACTTTCCACACTGTATCCAAGGGATCTTTGTAAAATTCTAATCTGATTGTGCCATTCCCTTTCTTGATACCAATCAATAAATTCCCGAAGTTCTTAAGTAAATCTAGGTAAGCTGTTTATAAATTCCTTTATGTTATCATCTCCATTTACTTTTTTAACCTCGTTTCTACCCAACCAAAACACCTTTAAATGCAACAGTCCCACAATTCTAAATTACATTTATTTTTTATGGTATGCTATTTCTCACTTTCAGCATTTATATTTGCTGTTGATTCTGCCCAGAATACTGTGGACAGTCCCCTCTCCTTGCCTCTCATGCTCATTTTTAACCAACTTCTACTCGTTTTTATTTTTCATATATCGTCTCAGATATCATTTCTTCTTAGACACAATCTTTAGGGCCTCAAAGCTGATCTAGGTGTCCCTCTTATGTACTTTAATTTCTTGATCATATCAAATATAGTACTGAAATATTATTTTTCAGTGATGCTTAACACTGGTTCTATTTTTCTTTTTCTTTTTTAATACTTGGAAAACTTTCACTAACTAACTTACTATCATTGAGTTTCCTGACTGGGGTCCCATACTTTCTTTAAAGGTGGATATTAGATTTGGAATAACCTCATGGGTGATTCCAATACATCTTTGGGGCAACATCTCTGACTATACATTGAGAAACACTACTTACTGCAATTCTTGTTTATTTATTTATATTCTACATTAGCCTGTAAGCTAGCTCTATGAGGGTTGTGCCTCTATTTAAAAATCTTACTGCTGTATCCCCAGTACTTATCAGGCACTTTGCAAGTAACAGGAATTCAACAAACAGATGATGGAGTCATTGAATGAACAGCCTTTGTCAATGAATGAAATGTTCAGGAGCTCTTTCTTTCTTTCTTTTTCTTTTTCTTTTTTTGACGGAGTCTTGCTCTGTTGCTAGGCTGGAGTGCAGTGGCACATGGCACAATCTCGGCTCACTGCAACTTCCACCTCCCAGGTTCAAACTATTCTCCTGCCTCAGCCTCCCAAGTAGCTGGGAATATAGGCACATGCCACCACACCCAGCTAATTTTTGTATTTTTATTAGAGATGGGGTTTCACCATGTTGGTCAGGATGGTCTTGATCTCTTGATCTTGTGATCTGCCCACCTCGGCCTCCCAAAGTGCTGGGATTACAGACGTGAGCCTGAGACATGAGGCTGAGAAGGAACACTTCCAAGGGAAGGAAAATAACCCTAGAAATGTCAGATTTGTGTCTACATAATTAATTTCTACTGTTATTCCAGGAATGTGACCAAAATTTATTAGACCTGTGCTTAAGAACAGTAAAGAACTTAAAAATTATCAAAAGCCTTAAAATGTGCATACAGCAATTCTGATTCTGGGAATTTATACTGGCAAAACATAAAAATTAGCATTAATATTTAATTACCTTGAGTTTTTATAATGGTAAAAATTGTGAATAAGCTAAATGATCAATAATAGAGGATTGATTTATGAACTTATGGTATATTTATATAATAAACTATAATTTAGACATTAAATCATATTTTTAAATGTTATATGTGTTTTTTTTAAAACAAACTTTAAGTATATCGAAGGTTTATTACATAGGAAAACTCACGACACAGGGGTTTGGCACACAGATAATTTAATCTCCCAGATACTAAGCATAGTAGCCAATAGTTATCCTTCTTAATCCTCTCCCTCTCTTCACCCTCAAGTAGGCCCCAGTGTATGTTGTTCCCCTCTTCTTGTCTATGTATTCTCATCATCGAGTGCCCACTTGTAAGTGAGAACATGTGGCATTTGGTTTTCTGTTTCTGCTTTAGTTTGCTAGGGATAGTGGCCTCCAGCTCCATCCATGTTTCAGCAAAGGACATGATTGCGTTCCCTTTTGTGATTGCATAGTATTCCATCGTGTATATGTACCACTTTTTTTATTCAGTCTGCCATTGATTCCATGTCTTTGCTATTGTGAATAGTGCTGCAGTGAACATGCACATCCATGTATCTTTATGGTAGAATAATTTATATTCCTTTGGGTATATATCCAATAATGATATTGCTGGGTTGAATGGTTGTTCTCTTTTTAGCTCTTTGAGGAAGTGCCACACTGCTTTCCACAATGGTTGAACTAATTTACATTCCACCAATAGTATAGAAGTGTTCCTTTTTCTCCACAACCTCAACAGCATCAGTTATTTTTTGACTTTTAGCAATAGCCATTCTGACTGGTGTGAGATGGTATTACACTGTTGTTTGAATTTTTATTTCTCTAATGATCAGTGATACTGAGCTTTTTTTACATGCTTTTTGGCTGCATGTATGTCTTCTTTTGAAAAGTGTCTGTTCATGTCCTTTGCTCACTTTTGATGGGACTGTTTTCTTTCTTAACCTAAAATAAACCTAAAATTTGTTTAGGTTTCTTATAGATTATGAATATTAGGTCTTTATCAGATGCATAGTTTGCAAATATTTTCTCCCATCCTGCAGGCTGTTTACTCTATTGATAGTTTGTCTGTGCAGAAGATCTTAAGTTTAATTAGATCCCATTTGTCAATTTTTGCTTTTGCTGTAATTGCTTTTGGTGTCTTCGTCATGAAACTTTTGCCATCTCCTATGACCAGAATGGTTTTGCCTAGGTTGTCTTTCAGTTTCGACAGTTTTGGCTTTTACATTTAAGTCTTCAATCACCTTAAGTTGATTTTTGTATATGGTATAAGGAAGGGGTCCAATTTCAATCTTCTACATATTGCTAGCCAGTTATCCCAGCACCATTTATTAAATAGGGAATCCCTTCCCCATTGCTTGTTTGTTTTCAGCTTTGTCGAAGATCAGATAGTTGTAGGTGTGTGGCCTTATTTCTGGGTTCTCTATTCTGTTCCATTGGTCTATGTGTCTGTTTTTGTACTAGTACCATACTATTTGGGTTACTGTAGCTCTGTAGTCTAGTTTAAAGTGGGGTAACATGATTCCTACAGCTTTGTTCTTTTCGCTTAGGATTGCCTTGGCTATTCAGGCTGTATTTTGGTCTCATATTAATTTTAAAATAAATTTTCTAGTTCTGTGAAGCTTCTAGTTCATTGGTAGTTTGACAGGAATAGCATTTAATCTGTAAATTGCTTTGGATACTGTGACCATGTTAATATTTATTCTACACATGAGCATAGAGTGTTTTTCCATTTATTTGTGTCATCTCTGATTTTTTTTGAGCAGTGTTTTGTAATTTTCCTTGTAGAGATCTTTCACTTCCCAGGTTAGCTGCATTCCTAGGTATTTTATTCTTTTTGTGGCAATTGTAAATGGAACTGCATTCCTGATTTGGCTTTCAGCTTGGCTGTTGTTGTGTACAGAAATGCTAGTGAGTTTTGTACATTGATTTTTTATGCTAAAACTTTATTGAAGTTGCTTATAAGCTGAAGGAGCATTTGGGCTGAGACTATGGGGATTTCTAGATATAGAATCATGTCATCTGCAAACAGGGATAGTTTTGCTTCCTCTCTTCCTATGCGGATGACCTTTATTTCTTTATCTTGCCTGATTGCTCTGGCCAGGACTTCCAATACTATGTTGAATAGGAGTGGTAAGAGAGGATATCTTTGTCTTGCGCTGGTTTTTAAGGGTAATGCCTCCAGCTTCTACCCATTCAGTGTGATGTTGGCAGTGGCTCTTATTATTTTGAGGTATGTTCCTTTAATGCCTAGTTTATTGAGAGTTTTTAATATGAATGGATGTCAAATTTTATCAAAAGACTTTACTGTGCTTACTGAAATAATCAGGTGGTTTTTGTCTTTAGTTCTGTTTATGTGATGAATCACATTTATTGATTTGCGTATGTTGAACCAATCTTGCATACTTGGGATAACACCTACTTGACTGTGGTGAATTAGCTTTTTGATGTGCTGCTGCATTTGGTTTGCAAGTACTTTGTTGAGACTTTCTGCATCAACATTCATCAAGAATATTGGACTAAAGTTTTCTTTTTTTGATTTGTCTCTGCCAGGCTTTGCTATCAGGATGCTAGCCTCATAGAATAAGTTGGGGAGGAGTCTTTCCTCAGTTTTTTGTAATAGTTTTAGCAGGAATAGTACCAGTTCTTGTTTGTACATCTGGTAGAATTCAGCTGTGAATCCACCTGGTCCTGGGCTTTTTTTGGTTGGTAGGCTATTTATTATTGTAAAATCATATTTTAGAAGTATATCTATTGATGTGCATTTAATAATATATAATAGACAAAAAAGATTACCAAAAAATACACACATAATTTCAGTTGTTAAATTTATATTTTATACATTTAATATATAAGAAACAGTGTTCACTGATATGTACAATCATATTCATAATTTTTATCACCCTAGCATAAGATAATTTTGTATATTCTCTCTGTTTTTTGGTTTTAGTAATTATTATTTTTTTACTCTGAAAGTGTGTTTCAAAAATTACAAAATGTTCCTAAATATTAAAGTATGTGGAAACTAAAGAAAAGTATTTGCTCAAATTTTTACTGAAATCTTCTTCATCCATCACTTCCCACTAACCCAGTGTTTTTCTCAGGAGGCCCACACAATTGCCTATTATCAAGAAAAGATACCTTCAACAAAACTGAAGGGAGCAGTTATATGCTGTGTCACAGCAATTTCAATATAAGTTGTGGATATTTCCCGAAGGACAGTGTCTTGTTAATGGAAATGAACTCTTGCTTAATCAGATGCTGACCTGGGATATGGTGTTAACTAGATAAAAAAAGGCCATCTGTGCCTGAGGCTCTTCTAGTAGGAAATACTTGGAGCTTAAATTGTTTTCATTACTAGAATTTGCATGACAGTGGTTTTTAGTAACATACAAAGAAAAACATGGTACTTAAAAATACTATTAAAATACCTTTCTTACTTTAAAAGAAAAAAGTAGTTTTTTTTTTGTTTTTTTTTTTGAGACGGAGTCTCGCTCTGTTGCCCAGGCTGGAGTGCAGTGGCGCGATCTCGGCTCACTGCAAGCTCTGCCTCCCGGGTTCACGCCATTCTCCTGCCTCAGCCTCCCGAGTAGCTGGGACTACAGGCACCCGCCACTGCCCTCGGCTAATTTTTTGTATTTTTAGTAGAGATGGGGTTTCACCATGGTCTCGATCTCCTGACCTCGTGATCTGCCCACCTCAGCCTCCCAAAGTGTTGGGATTACAGGTGTGAGCCACCGCAGGGCCAAAAAGTACTATTAGATAGTGTTACTAAATATTAAAAGGAACATTGTAAGAATTCTTACACATCTTATAGTGTGAGGAAAATATCCTCTTATTCTTAATTGTGTTATTTTAGACTTACTGCCTTTACATTTTAGTTAAACCTTTCCTGACACTTTTATTATTATAAATACATTAGTGTTATGTACTTTACCAAAATTATTGCTTTAGGGTAAAAACACTATTGAATAGTTTAGACTAAGGAATTTTGAAGGCTCATTAGTTTTGTTCATATAAATTGCCTATGAAATTAGGGATTCCTGAAAGGAGAGTGGTATCTTTTGAGTCAATTGTGTTGTCAAAATAATAATAATAATAACTCCACGAGCCCATGCTTTGGATCCTAGCTCTGCAGCCATTCTGTGACCTCACAGGCATTGGACCCTACAGTCACTGCTATAGAAGTCACATCTGCATCACAGACCTTACAGCAATGGTTGTTCCACACAAACCCACATTCTAGACCCTGGTGCCATAACAGCTTTACATGTGCCAGTGCCTACAACACAGGAGCCACTACTGCTTTAGAAGCACCCATGCCCTGGACCGTACAGAAACTATAGGTATCCACATGCTTTTGTTTCAGACCCTGGCTTTCCAGCTGTTCCATAAGCATCTGTTCATTGCACATTGAGACCAACACTGGAGCTGGGGTGCCTGCATCTCAAGCACCAGTGCCACTGCCACCATGAACATAACCATGAACCAAACCCAACACCAAGAGGCATCCCCTTGGCCATGACTTCCCACATGGGAAAACAAGAAATCAGGAGGGCTCCCAGCACCTTCACCAACAATTAACCTAACAGCCCTCACCACCACTGTGGACATCTGCAGCCTTGGCCACTGAGGACCCTTGCAATCTTCAACTGATGGAAATGCACAGAGACTATGCTTTTGTACCTTCACTGGAGCTGGAATTGCTGCATCCCACCCGTCAGTACCCTCATACCCACCTATAGGTGAAGGACTTTCCTCACAGAAAGTAGCCTGTAAATTCTGGAGTAGGTGACTGCCCCAGCAAATATGCAGACATCAATGCAAGACAAGAAAAGCAGAAAACACCAAGAAAACATGACACTACCAAAGGAAAACCATAATTTCCAGTAGCCAATCTTCCATAATGGAGATCTACAAATTGTCACAGAAAGATTTCAAAATAAATGCCTTAAGAAAGCTCAAGCTACAAGCAGACTCAATGATATCAAGAAAACAATACATGAACAAAATGGGGTAAAGAGATATAAATAATTTTCAAAACCAATAAACCAAATTCTGAAGCTGAGGAATACAATGAATGCAATGAAAAAAATACAACAGTGACAAAGCAGACTTGATCAAGCAGAAAAAAATTTGCAAGCTCAAAGACAGGTAATTTGAAATTACCCAGTTAAAGGAAGAAAAAGAAAAAAAGAGTGAAAATGAGTGCGGAAAGCCTACAGGATTTATGAGATGCCATCAAGCAGACCAATTTACACATTATGATAATGTAAGGAGAAGAGAGAAAAAAAGAAATAATATTTAAAGAAATAGTGGCTGAAAATTCCTGAAATCTGAGGAAATATATATATATCAAGATACATTAAGCTCAAAATTTCCCAAACAAATTTAACTCAAAGAGGTCTCCACTGAGGCACATTATAATAAAATTTTTAAATATCAAAGAAAGAGAGATTTTGAAAGCATCAAGAGAAAAGAGACTCTTCACATACAGGGGAAATTTCATTAGACTACAGATGATTTCTTAGCAGAAACTTTTCAGGCCAGAAGAATAGGCTGATAAATCCTAAGTGCTAAAATAAGAAGAAGAAAAAAACTACCAAATAAGAATACTTTACTGAGCCAATCCGTCCTTAAGAAATGAAGACGAGATAAAGACTTTCCCAGACCAAAAAACAAACAAGCAAACGAAAAACAAATGAGGGAGTTTATTACCACAAGACCTGCCTTACAAGAAAGTTCTCCATGCTGAAATGAAAAGACTTTAGTAAGATGAAAATATAAGAAAATATAAAAATCATTAGTAAAAATAAATATATAGTCAAATTCAAAATATTCAAATACTGTAATAGTGATAGGTAAATCACTCTTAACTCCAGTATAATGGTTAAAAGACAAAAGTATTTTTTAAAACTATAGTTAAAGTAATTTTTCAACAAACATACATAATAAAAATATGTAAACTGCAAGATCAAGAAACATAAAATATGTTTAGGGGGAGTGGAGGAAAGAAAGGGCAGAGTTTTTGTATGTGATTAAGGTTAACTTGTTATTAGTATGAAATAGACTGTTATAAATTTAATATGTTTTGTGTTAGCCTCATGGTAATTGCACAGGAAAAACCTATAGTAGATACAGATAAGATAAAGAGTAAGGAATCATCACATATCACTACAGAAAATCGATGACAAAGGAAAGGTGCAAGAGGGGAAGAAAGAAGCAAAAGAACTACAAAAGAGACAGACACAATTGAAAAAAGGCAGTAGTAAGTCCATGCCTATCAATACTTACTTTAAATATAAATGGATTAAATTATTCAATCAGAAGACATAGAGTGGATAAAAATAAACAAATGTGCACACATGCACACACACACACACACCCACACAAACCAAACTATATGCTGCCTATAAGAGACTCACCTCAGCTTTAATGACATTTATAGGTCAAAAGTGAAGGGATGGAAATGGAAATGGAAACCAAACCAATGGAGAGGTTGCTATACTTACATCAGAAAATACAGACTATGTCCAAAACTGCCACCAGAGACAAAGAAGGTCATTATAGACAGACAAAAGAATCAACAAATCCAGCGTATATAACAATTGTAAATACATATGCACACAACATTGAGGCACCTACATATATAACATAAATATTACCAGAACTAAATGGAGAAATACACAACACTACAACAAATAGTAGGTAAATTCAATACCTTCACTTTCAACAATGAACATACTTTCCAGAAAGAAAATTAATAAATAAACATTGGATTTGAACTACACTCAGACCAACTGTCCTAATGTGTCTGGAATTGGTGGGTTCTTGATCTCACTGACTTCAAGAATGAGGCTGCAGACCCTCGCGGTGAGTGTTACAGTTCTTACAGGCGGCATGTCAGGAGTTTGTTCCTTCTGATGTTCAGATGCGTTTGGAGTTTCTTCCTTCTGGTGGGGTTTGTGGTCTTGCTGGCTCAGAAGTGAAGCTGCAGACCTTCACGGTGAGTGTTACAGCTCTTAAGGCGGCACGTCTGGAGTTATTCGTTCCTCCCAGTGGGTTTGTGGTCTCGCTGGCTTCAGAAGTGAAGCTGCAGACCTTCGCGGTATGTTACAGCTCATAAAGGCAGTGTGGACCCAAAGAGTGAGCAGCAGCAAGATTTATTGCAAAGAGCAAAAGAACAAATCTTCCACAGGGTGGAAGGGGACCCGAGCAGGTTGCCACTGCTGGCTAGGACAGCCTGCTTTTATTCTCTTATCTGTCTCCACCCACATCCTGCTGATTGGTAGAGCCGAGTGGTCTGTTTTGACAGGGCGCTGATTGGTGCGTTTACAATCTCTGAGCTAGACATAAAGGTTCTCCACATCCCCACCAGATTAGCTAGATACAGAGCCTCCACACAAAGGTTCTCCAAGTCCCCACCAGAGTAGCTAGATATAGAGTGTCCATTGGTGCACTGACAAACCCTGAGATAGACACAGGGTGCTGATTGGTGTGTTTACAAACCTTGAGCTAGATACAGAGGGCTGACTGGTGTATTTACAATCCCTGAGCTAGACATAAAGGTTCTCCAAGTCTCCACCAGAGTAGCTAGATACAGAGTGTCGATTGGTGCATTCACAAACCCTGAGCTAGACACAGCGTGCTGATTGGTGTGTTTACAAACCTTGAGCTAGATACAGAGTGCCAATTGGTGCATTTACAATCCCTTAGCTAGACATAAAGGTTCTCCACGTCCCCACCAGACTCAGGAGCCCAGCTGGCTTCACCCAGTGGATCCTGCACAGGGGCTGCAGGTGGAGCTGTGTGCCAGTCCCCTGCCCTGCGCCCGCCCTCCTCAGCCCTTGGGTGGTCGATGGGACTGGGCGCCATGGGGCAGGGGGCAGCGCTCGTCGGGGAGGCTCAGGCACATAGGAGCCCACGGAGGTGGGGGGGCTCAGGCTTGGTGGGCTGCAGGTCCTGAGCCCTGCCCTGCAGGAAGGCAGCTAAGGCCCCTGGAGAAATTGAGCACAGCAGCTGCTGGCCCAGGTGCTAAGCCCCTCACTGCCGGGGCCGACAGGCCACTTCGAGTGCGGGGCCCGCTGAGCCCACGCCCACCGGACCAGGCGCTGGCCTGGAAGCACCATACGCAGCCCTGGTTCCCACTGGCGCCTCTCCCTCCACATCTCCCCGCAAGCTGAGGGAGCCGGCTCCAGCCTTGGCCAGCCCAGAAACGGCTCCCACAGTGCAGCGGCGGGCTGAAGGGCTCCCCAAGTGCTGCCAAAGTGGGAGCCTAGGCGGAGGAGGTGCTGAGAGCAAGCAAGGGTGCATGCAGTCACCTCTCACTAACAGACATATGCAGAACACTCCATCCAACAGTAACTAAATACACATTTTTTTCAAGTGCACATTAAACATCCTCCAGGACAGATCATAGTTGAGGCAAAAAAAAAAAAAAACAAAACAATAGGCCATAGCACAGGTAAAAAAATTGAAATCATAGCAAGTATTTTTCCAACTACACAATATGAAACTAGAAATCAACAATAAGAGAAAAACTAAAAATTTACAAATATGTGAAAATTAACACACTCCTAAACTACAAATGAGTCAAAGAAGACATCAAAAGGGAAATAAAAAGATTGTAAAACAAATAAAAGTAAAACATACCAAAACTTACGGGATGCAGCATAAGCAGTACAGGAAGTTTACAGTAATAAACACCTACATTAAGAAAAAAGAAACATCTCAAATAAATAACCCAACTTTACACCTTAAGAAATTAGAAAAGAAAGAACAATCTATACTTAAAATCAGCAGAAGAAAAGAAATAATAAAGATCAGAGCAGAAATAAATAGATACTTAAAAAACAACATAAAGGATCATGGCTGGACGCACTGGCTCACGCCTGTAATCCCAGCACTTTGGGAGGCTGAGGCGGGTGGATCACCTGAGGTCAGGAGTTCGTGACCAACCTGACTAACATGGAGAAACCCCATCTCTACTAAAAATACAAAATTAGCCAGGCGTGTGGCACATGCCTGTAATCCCAGCTACTTGGGAGGTTGAGGTAGGAGAATCACTTGAACCTAGAAGGCAGAGGTCGTGTTGAGACGAGGTTGCACCATTGCACTCCAGCTTGGGCAACAAGAAACTCTGCTCAAAAAAAGAAAAAAAATGTAAAGGATCAAGAAAACTAATAGATGCTTTTTGAAAAATTTAAAAAATTAACAAACTTTCATTTAAATTAACTGAGAAAGAAAGAGAGAAGACCCAAATAAATAAAAGTACACATTAAAGAGGAGGCCTTTAAATGACAACACAAAGACACAAATTACTGAGACTATTATGAACAATTATATGCCAACAAATTTGATAAGCTAGATGAATTTGAGTAAATTTCTAGAAACACACAGCCTACCAAAACTGAAGCATGAAGAAATAGAAAACTTGGACAGACTAATAATGACTAAGGAAATTTAACCAATAATAAAAAATCTCTCACCAAAGAAAAACCCAGGACCTGATAAAATTTACTATTTGGTAGACCTCACTGTTGAGTTCAACAGTGAATTCTACTGAACATTTAAGGAGAATTAATGTCAGTCATTTTGAAATTCATCCAAAAAATTGAAAGATAAAGAAAATTTTAAACTAAGGCTAATATTAAGGTATTAAGGCTAATATTACCTTAATACCAAAGCCAGATAAAGACACAAAAATATAAAATTACAGGCCAATATCCCTGAGGAACATAGAGGCAAAAATCCTTAAGAAAATATTAGCAACCTGAATTTAACAGCATTAAAAGGATCATATACCTTTATCAAGTGGCATTTATCTCTGAGATGCAAGGATGGTTCAACATAACAAAATCAATAAATGTGATACACATTAACCATATGAAAAGTGGAAATCATATGACTATCTTATAGATGCAGAAAAAGTACTTAACACAATTCAACATTGTTTCATGATAAAAGCTCTCAACAAATTGGATATAGAAGAAATGTATCTCAACATAACAAAGGTCATATGTAACAAGCTCCAAAATAACCATATACTCAGTAGTGAAAAGGTGGAAGTTTTTCCTCTATGATCAAGAACAAGGTTGCCCACTCTCACCACTTCAACTTAACATAGTACTAGAAGGCCTAGTTAGGGCAATTAGGCAAGAAAACAAAACAAAAAAAAGGCATCTAAATTAGAAAGGAAGATGTAAAATAGTCTCCTGTTGCAAATGATATGATCTATATATAGATAATCCTAAAGACTCCACCAAAAAAACTGTTAGGACTAGGAAACAATTTCATTAAAGTTTCAGGATACAAAAGCAACATACAAGAGGTAGTAATATTTCTATACACTAACTGAAACTGCTTGAAAAATAATTTTTTAAATCCCATTTAAAATAGCATCAAAAATAAAATATTTGGAAATAAATTTAAACAAGAAGGTGAAACATCTGTACACTGAAAACTATAAAACTTTGATACAGGAAATTGAAGAAGATGCAAATAAATAAAAACATATTCCATGTTCAGGATTTGGAAAAATTGATGTTACTAAAATATCTACACTATCCAAAGCAATCTATAGACTCATTGCATTCCATACCAGAATTTCAATGACATTTTTCACAGAAATAGAAAAAAGATTCTAAAATTTTTATGGAACCACAAAAGACCCCTAATAGCTAAAGCAATCTTGAGCAAGAAGAACAAAGCTGGAGGTATGACACTTCCTGATTTCCAATTATGTTACAAAGCTATAGTAATCAAAACAGTATGGTACTGGGATAAAAATTAGACATATAGATCAATGGAGCAGAATAGAGAGCTTAGAAGTAAACCCACACATATATGATCAACTAATTTTCCACAAAGGTGTCCAGAAAAAACAATGAAGAAAATACAGTGTTTTAAATAAATGGTGTTAGGAAAACTGGACATCCACATGCAAAAGAATGAAATTAGACACTTATCCTACACCATATAGAAAAATCAACTCAAAATGGACTAAATAATTAAACTTAAGACCCAAACCCTTCAACTTCTAATAGAAAATACAAGGGAAAAACTCCTTGATATTCATTCTGGCTATATATATATACTTTTTGGTTACAACCCAAAAGTTTCAGGCAACAAAAGCAAAAATAATAAGTGGTACTACAAAACACTAAAACATGTTTACACAGCAAAGAAAACAATCCAGAAAATGAAAAGGTGACCTACAGAATGGGGGAAAATAGTTACAAGCCAATTATCTAATAAGGAGTTCACATTCAACATATGCAATAGCCCCTCAACCCCCATCCATAGTTTCACTTTCCATGGTTTCCGTTACCCATGGTTAACTGCAGTCTGAAAATATTAAATGGAAAATTCTCAAAATAAACAGTTTACAAGTTTTAAATTAGCATGATGAAATCTCACTCTGACCTGCTCCATTCTGCCTGGGATGTGAATCATCTTTTTGTCCAACATATCCACGCTGTATATGATATTCATCTTTTAATCATCCACATGGTCTGCTCCTGACATTCGACCAGTAACATCATCGTGGCTCAAAGATCAGGAACACCCATAGCAGAAGATCCTCCTTCTGACATATGATCAGGAGATCAATAGCAGCCTAATGCTACCTCACAATGCCTGCATTATTTGCCTAACTTCATCTTATTAGGTAGGCATTTTATCATCTCACATCATCATAAGAAGGGTGAATGCAGTGCAATAAAATATGGGCCAGGCATGGTGGCTCACACTTGTAATCCCAGTACTTTGGGAGGCTGAGGTTGGTGGATCACTTGAGCCCAGGAATACTAGACTAGCCTGGCCAACATGGCAAAACCCTGTCTCTACAGAAAATACAAAAATTAGCCAGGCATGGTGGCACATGCCTGTAATGCTAGCTACTTAGGAGGCAAAGGTGGGAGGATCGCTTGAACCCAGGAGGCAGAGGTTTCAACGAGCCCAGATCATGCCACTGCCCTCCAGCCTGAGTAACAGAGTGAGACTCTGTCTAAAAAAAAAAAAAAAAAAAAATTTAGAGACCATATTCCATATTCACATAATTTTAATTACAGTATATTGTTATAACTGTTCTACTTTACTGTTAGCTATTGTTCATCTCTTACTGTCCCTAATTTATAAATCAAATTGTATGGTATGTATGTATGTATAGAGAAAAAAGCATAGTGTATATAGGGTTTGGTACTATCTGCTGTTTCATGTATCCACTATAGGTACTGTAAGATATACCCCCAGAAAAGTAGAGACTACTCTATAAAGAACATATATAACCCAAAAGCAAATAAAACAAATAGCCCAATAAAAATATAGGCAACGGGGCTCAATAGACATTTTTCCAAAAAAAGCCATGCAAATGGCCAACAGGAATATAAAAATGTGCTTGGTGTTACTAATCCTCAGGAAAATGCAAATTAAAACAACAATGAGATATCTCATAGCATTCAATAAGGCAGTTATTATCAAAAGTCAAAAGATCGCAAGTGTTGTTGAGGGTATGGAGAAAAGGGACCCCTTGTACACTGTTGGTGGGAATTTAAATTGAAAACAGTACGGAAGTTTTTCAAAAAGTTAAAAATGCAATTACCATATGATTCAGCAACCCCATTTCTGGGTATACACCCAAAGGAAATAAAACGACTATCTCAAACAGATCTATGCATTCTCATAGTCATAGCAGCATTATTCATGGTCGCTAAGATACAGAAACAATCTAACTGTCCATCCACAAATGAATGAATAAAGAGAATGTAGTATATATATATATATATAAATAATGAAATATTATTTAGTCTTACAAAAGAGGGAAATCTTTAAAACACAATGGATGAACCAGGACATCCTGCTAATTTAAATAAGCCAGGCATAGAAAGACAAATAAATATTGCATGATCTCACATGTGAAATATAAAAATAATTAAATAAACTTATCACCTCACCTCATTCCTATTTTTGTGTATGTGGTAAAAATACTTCAGATCTATCTATTCGTTTAGCAAATTTCAAGCATACAACACCTTATTATTAATTTATAGTCATCATGCCATACATTGGTATCCAAAAACTTATTTACCTTAAAGGTTGCATCTTTTGACCACCATCTCACACCACACACAGAAAAAATAGGTATGAGGTGAGGTGATGGATATGACAGTTTTATTGTGGTAAGAATTTCACAATACATAAGTATATCAAAGCATTATATTGTGTATTTCAAATATATACAATTTTGTCAATTATGCCTCAATAAAGCTGGAAAAAAGAAATCTAATAGCTCCACTTAAATGATGTTCAGCTTCAACGACTTTGTTTGCCAAAAAATTTTGTTAAAAGGTGTTACTGTAATAATCATCTTTAAAATGAGCACTAAAACTCAGAAAATTAATATAGATGTACATAAAATAATGTCAATTTCTTAAATCCTAGAGCATTTGGTTTTTAAAACAAGAGTTGTGATTTCTATTTTGATTGCGGCTCTGATAAAAGTCAGCCAAATTCATTTGCTGCATAAATTACTCACAGATTGTTAACAGAAGTTTTTTCTGCAGCTGCAATAACTCATCCAGGCTGTTACAGAACTATGTAACTCACTGCAGGCAGAACTTCCTAAATGTCAACTTAGGAACCAAAGAGGTTTCATGGATCTGTATGAAGCTTTAGCACCATCCTGGGTTTTGAACACAGATGCTCCACAGACCTGTGACTGTATTTACAGTAGCATAATGATTCAGTTGCTATCTAACATCTAATCTCCAGCCTCTCAATATACCACAAATGCCGCTGTTCACTACTTATGCGCTAGACTTCCCCACCTTGTCTCATACCTACTTTTAACTACTCTTCTTTATGCTTCTCCCCCTAATTTTGTGCTAGGCAGTCACCTCCATTGGAAATATTTAGAAAGAGCCAAAAATATATTTAAATGTAAGAAATGCAAGGAGAAATGCACAATCAAAGAGGAATGATGAGCAAATGAGTAGGGATGCAAATAATTCACAGGGTACTACATATTCTTCCATCTTCCAATTTCCCTCTATGGTACATTTCCGTATTCGTCCTCAACTTGAGCTTCTAAGATAATAACGCAATAGCAATTCATATCCCTAGATTATCCACAGATAAAATAGACTGTAGCAGCTGCTCTCTTCTGCCCAGGTCCCCCTTCAGTCTTCAAGGATGTAGTCCCTCAGCTGCGTAGAGTGCTATGGCTGACAGTCCTCAATGGTCACCTCTCTCTTGGAATTGCCTGTTGGTAGAGAGAGTTGCCTCTCTTGATGTCACAATCCTTTCCTAAGGGAAATCTCTTTCCAATGCCTGTTGAGGAAGCTTGGCCCCTCACTCACTCAGGTGTGGCTTTCAAAGACAGCTACGAGGGGGAATTCTCTCAATGGGCAGGGCTTCATGCACTACACTTGGTCATCTAATTCATGTAGAAAGAGATGCAGCCTCAGCCTCAGTTTGGAATATACACAGACGGGTGGGTGCTGAATGGCACAGACAGATCATCAGAGGCCTAGTGGGAGAGAAATTAGGAGATCATAGACAAGGATTATCTGGAGTAGTGTTGTGTAGCTGACACTACGGGAGAAGACACAATGTGGGAAGATCTTTCAGTTGCAGGTTAACACCCACCAGAAATCACCTATTTTGAAAGAGGCTCTAGACAGCCAAGTAGATGGACTGACTCAGCCACTTCATGCCAGCCAGCTTCTGTCATTGGCCATTCCAGTGCTGCTGAAATGAACACATGAAAGGAGTAGCTTTAGTGTCAGAGATGTTCGGTTATGCTCAGGCCCAACAGCATGGGCTCCCACTCATCAAAGCTGGTCTAGCTCCCAGTGCTGCCAAACAGCAAACTTGCCAGCAACAAAGATGACATCTTCATCCCCAATATTACATCATCTCTTGAGGAGATCATCCCATCACTAAGTGGCAAGTTCACCACTGTCTACTTCCTTCATCTTGCAAGGGTCAGTGGTTCATTTTGACAGTAACAAACAAATTCTGAACATGAATTTGCTTTTTCTGTCCCCACGGTTTCAGCCAACACCATTATCTGAATGCCTACAGAGTGTTAGATCCAACAACAGCAATTTCACTTATAATTATGTCAGGCAGAGGGACAAACCTTAAAACCAAGCAGGTCCATCGGTGGGTCCATAATGACAGGATCTGCTGGTCATATCACAAGCCACACCACTCTATTGCATCAACCTGATGGAGTGCTGAAACAGCCTGTTGAAACACAATGGAGGTGTAGGCCCAGACATGCTTCCCTGTGAAAATGAGACAGCACTCTCCAGGACATAGCATCTATCCTGAATCAATGAGCATTCGCGGGCTCTGGGTTCCCGATAAACAGAATACATAGATGAGAAACCAAAGTCTGGAAGCAAGAGT
The DNA here is from genome assembly GCF_028878055.3 of Symphalangus syndactylus. NCBI lineage: Eukaryota > Metazoa > Chordata > Mammalia > Primates > Hylobatidae > Symphalangus > Symphalangus syndactylus. Next base: position 160,883,955 of record NC_072426.2, read on the forward strand.
GGCCTCTGTTACCAACATTCCCAGTGACCCACTGGAGGATTTGTGCTTCTTGTTCCTGCAACTCTGGGGTCTGTGGGTTTAAAGATCTTGGATCCCAAAGGAAGAACATTTCTGCCATGAACACATCATCTCCCTTGAATCTAAAGCTGTGGTAGCTTCCCGGACACATTAAATTTCTCATGGCAAAGGACAAAAGTACAAGAAAAGGAGTCACCATCCTAACAGAGGTAATGGATTCTTGCCCTCCTTTATCCTCCACCTCAGGAGGAGGAGCTGTTGCTACAGGGAGGAATATGCTGGCAATCTATCTTTGGAAAGTCCTTGACCAATTGTTTTGGTAAATGGACAAGTGTAGCAGCCCTAGCCTCAGGCAGGAATAGTGCCCAGGACTTCATGCCAGTGAAGACCCATCTAGAAGAGCAGAGGTGGTATCTGAGGGTGAGTAGAATCTAGGATGGACAGTAGAGGAGGGAGACTGTGTACTAATTGTGGGTCTTCAGACAAAATGCAGTGGTCAGGCCTATAATTTTCCTTGAGGACGCTCACTGGAATCCTTGGAGAGGCTACCCCAACATTTGTGTAAGAAGCAGAACAAGTACAGGAGGGAATGAACTATAGTAGACACAGCTGAGCTGCCCAGATTCTCCTGCAGGATTGAAGGGCTGTTCCTTCCCTTTCTCCTCCCTGCACTGGTAGGCATCAGCCTAGAGATGTGCAGTGTACTCTGAGTGCCTCAAGTTTGGGGCTTGACTTACAGTGCCATGGTGCTTAACACACTTGAAGAGAGGGTGAACGACAGTGTGATAGAATGACTGTTTTCATTGCAGCATAGCGGGGTGTTGACTCTTCTTTTTGGCTTTGAGACAATGTACTTGTTCAAGTCATGAAGTCACCTGTCTTTAGAATCACTAAGAGTTGGTCCAAGATAACTTAGTTTACTGAAACACTACATTAATCATGTTATGTGACCTATGAAATAGTCTGCTGGAAAGCAAATTATGTCATTTCATTAAATCATCTTATCAGGGATGACTACAAAACCCATGAAATAAGCCACTTTTTCTTAATTTCTTTCATAGATTTCATATTATTCATAAACAAATTTTTAAGAAAGTAATTTAATTTGGGTACAAAAATAATTATATATTAAGATACACTGGATTTTATGTTATGATTGGAAAGTCATATTCATCTGGACGCATTTAGGTAGCAGCTGTAGGATCTTATGTAAGTTTCTGAACTTTTCTGTACTTTAATTTCTGTGCCTTATTTGTTAAATGTACCTTCCTCTTAACGTTGATGTGAAAATTGCTTCATGTTACTTACGAGGAAAATGAGGGCCAGAAAAATGAAGCAATAGGCTCAAGGTCACACAGCCAGACAGTGGCCACGCTAAAGCAGCAAAGGTCAAAGCTGAAGAAACAATCCCATAGGTGCCTTAGCATTTCTTCATAGCCTTTCTTTTCTTGGCTTTATTATGAATCTTTCCATCTGGCCATGTCATCTGTTTGGCCTATTCTCCAGAAGTCAAGAGATTAGATCTGAATCTCAGCAGTCTTGTCCTTGATGCAATAGAGAGCTGCAATCCTGTCTTAGAATAAATATCAATATAGGCCGGGCGCGGTGGCTCAAGCCTGTAATCCCAGCACTTTGGGAGGCCGAAGCGGGAGGATCACGAGGTCAGGAGATCAAGACCATCCTGGCTAACACAGTGAAACCCCGTCTCTACTAAAAATACAAAGAATTAGCTGGGCGTGGTGGTGGGTGCCTGTAGTCCCAGCTACTCAGGAGGCTGACAGGCAGGAGAATGGCGTGAACCCGGGAAGTGGAGCTTGCAGTGAGCTGAGATCGCGCCACTGCACTCCAGCCTGGGCGACAGAGCGTGGCTCCATCTCAAAAAAAAAAAAAGAAAAAAGAGAAAGAATACATAACAATATAAAGCTTGATTCTTCCAGCAGCCCTGGGAGCCAACTCTAAGTTCGCTGATGAAATACCTGTTCCAGCTTACCTCTCAAATATTGCTCTCTGAATATTTTTTGTTGGATTCAAAGAAGTTTGCATGCTTTTATCCATTCGAGAACAAAATTTTCTGCAAATCCACCTGAGACATACAATATATACATGTGGATTTTTTATTGAAAGCAAGTTTACCGCTGTATCCTTCCGTTTTTCTTCGAAGTATCAAGTTGTATTGAAGTTTGTTACCTCAGTGTTGAATGCCATTTTTTTTTTTTTTTTTTTGAGATGGAGCCTTGCTCTGTCACCCAGGCTGGAGTGCAGTGGCGCGATCTCAGCTCATTGCAACCTCCACCTCTTGAGTTCAAGCGAGTCTCCTGCCTCACTCTCCCAAGTAGCTGGGACTACAGGCACTCACTGTCATACCCGGCTAATTTTTGTATTTTTAGTAGAGACGGGGTTTCACCATATTGGCTAGGCTGGTCTTGAACTCCCAACATGAACTGATCCACCCACCTCGGCCTCCCAAAGTGCTGGGATTACAGGTGTAAGCCCCTGTGCCTGGCCCATTTTTATATCATAAAATAAAGCTACATATTTATTTACCTATACTTTTCAAAATATTGTCACAGAGTTATTCTATCTAAAGCAAGACTTAACTTTCAATGTTCAATTAAGTCATTCACTGCATTGTATTTATTTAACATTATATCACCATTGGTTCACATTGTATGTCCTCCTTTGAACTGAGTCAAATATTAACAGTAAAAAGTTATCTTTTTGATAAAAGTTTTAAGCACACTAAATAGGAAATTTATAATGAATCTCAGTTATAGATCTGTTAAAATATGTTTTTAAAGGTATAGTTCAAGTTTTCTATCAGAGAATATAGCAATCTGATGAGAGATATCTAGTGCCTCTTTATTAATAGAAAATGACTGAAGCTTAGCCGTCACTCCTGATAAAATCATAAATAATTTTTTGAAAACCACATACAGATAATGAATGTCTACATTTATAAGAAGTAGAATAATGTTTTGTTATATAATCATCTATTAGAAACATAAAACGTTTTAAACTACAATAACTGTAGGTCCATGGACTGAGTTGAATTATTTCATTAGAAAATAATTTTAAAAGAAAGCCGATTCAATTATCAACATAAAATATTGTGAAATGGAGTTAATATCTTACTTGTAGTATTTCTAGACTTTTTAAAAGGGCTAATATTAAAAGAGAAAGAGAGAGAGAGAGAGAAGCTTGATTAGCCACCAGGGAAATGCAAATATAAACCAAAGTTAGATACCACTTCACACCCAGTGTGAAGTGAATGGCTACAGTAGAAAAGACAGATAATCACAAGTACTGGTGAGGATGTGGTGAGATCGGACCCCTCATGTTCTGCTGGTGTGTATATAAAATGTGCAACTTCTTTGGAAAACAGTCTGGCAGTTCCCCACACAGTTAAACAGAGTTACCATATGATCAAGCAATTTCACTCCTAGGTGAATACCCAAGAAAAATGAAACCATGTGTCCACATAAAAGTCTGTACACAAATGTATACAGCAGCATTATTCATATACCCCAAAGTGGAATCAACCCAAATGTCTGTCTGATGAAGGGACAAACAAATGCCCTCATTCATACAATGGAATACTATTCAGCAATAAAAAGGAATTCAGTACAGGTACTCGTTACAACGTGAATGAATCTTGAAATCATGTTAAGTGAAAAAAGATAGTCACCAAGGATGGCTGTATGATTCCACTTATAACAAATGTACAGAATAGGCAAATTTATAAAGACAGAAGCTAGGTAGGTGATTACCCAAGGCTGGGGAAATGGGGAGATTTAGGAGCCCTGACTGAGTGCAGAATTTATTTTAGAGATCATTAAGAGTGTTTTAAAATTGATTGTGATGATGGCTTTACAACTCTGTAAATATGCTAAAAATAATTAAATTGTATTTTATAAGTGGGTAAATTTTGTGGTGTGAAGATTATATCTTAGCGAAGTTGTTAAAAAAAGAGAAACAGTGAAGTGTGTCACACTTAAATGAAAAAAATCTTCATTTCCCTCCAAATTTATTTAAAAATCTTGCCAAAGTGTAGTATATGTAATAAATTGAACCATGGATAGTACTGGATTTTAATCATACTTTACTAATTCTTAATCAAAATATATGCTAGATGAATACTGTTCAATTTATAATTACTCTGCATGGGCTTTTAAATAGTACTAAATTACTCTAGGTATGAAAAGTCTTTGAAATGAATATTCCACTTATAGAAATATATCCTTTGGAAATAATTAACCGCATGTATAATTATTTCACTTCAAGAATGTTCACTAATAATGTTTCTGATAATAAAAATTTAGGACAATCAAAATGCCCAACATTAAGTATTAGTTTAGATAATTTCACATTATTTAAAGATTCAATATTCTCCCCTTTTAAAAAAGCTGTGAACGTACCTATTGAAATGAAAATGCTTATAATATGGAGTTTAATGACTAAAACAGTTTTATATGAGCATGTACAGTGGGATCATTTTTCTTAAAGATATGCATGGAAAGTTATCTATTAATAGTAATGGTTGTCTCTGGGCAGTGTGAGCGTATGATTATGGTGTGTCTCCTTTTATTCATCTATACTTACAAGTCTTTCCTATAATGAGTATCTATTGACTTGGTAACATGTAAGATATTTTTAATTTTAAAAACTAACCAAATCGCATTTTAGTGTTAACAGCAAGCAGCACAAAATACTGTGTTGCTCCCTGGATATTTCACCGGAAGGGTTCACTCACATTACCCTGGAAGGAAGACAATAAGAAATGGTGAGCCTGATGGAATAGAGAGAGAGGCTGAGGAGTAGTTCTACCTGCCTGTTTTTCCATGGTGACAGTGGAATATTAATCACAGATGGATGAGACTTAACATTGCTCAGACTATCATTAGCTGTTTTCATCAATCACTGTCCAATTATTGCTAATCCTCTACCATCCTCAGCCTGTGGGGGGAAAAAATGACAGACTGCGTGTATCAAGCAAGGTTCCCAGGTACAAGCAACAAGAAAAAAAAAAATGAAGTTGGCTATGTTAAGATAAATGAATCAACTCGAAGTATGTAGAGGGCTCAGAAAACAAAGGTGAAGTAGGGGAACCTGCTTAAATAACCAGTAAGAACAAAAGAAGTTCTAGAAGCCAAGTTGCAACAAATTCCTAGATGGAATGCCAGTACCCAGGACCACTTTTAGGCCCAGGCAAGAAGGGCCATTGCCCCAGCTCTGGGTTTTAAAGAAATTCTGGTCCTGTGGCCTTGTCCCTGAGGCAAGAGTCTATGAAGTTGAGGATACACATTACCCAGAACCCAAGCCCTGCCTTGAGACCATGTTGGGACACATATGACCCCATGATTGTTTGCACAAGTAGTCCTGAACTCACTCAAAGCCTATGCAGTCCTCTTCACAGGCTCCACCCACTCAAACAGAAACTGCATACAGGTGGACCTAGGTAAAGAGTAGCCAACACACAGCTTTCTGTTGGGGGTTATGGATGAAGCTAGATCTATAGGTCAGGCTGTCCACTTGTGTAGGCACAAATTTCTTACAGAGCAAAACACAGCCAAGAGCAAGAATCTAGGGGAAAAGGGCTCGCATACTAAGACCAAACACTGGAGGCCAGTATTCCCAAGCTTCCGGAATCCAGCATGCAAGCCCCAGGGAGCTAAGAATTCTAAACTCAAACCTGTCCACTTGGGTTTTTATGAAGGCACATTTTTCCAGGGAGTAGAATATATATACTATATATATATAGTATATGATTAAGCAGTTTTTAAGATTAACTTACAACTTTTAAATATTTAGTTTTATGGCATGTGGACTTCCATGTATACAGTTGGGTCTTGCAAATGTCATCATTGCCAGACAAACCTAACAAATTCTAAGTATATGCTGGTCACTCCTTTATCTTTGCGTTTCTTTTCCCTCAAGATACAAAGACCCAGATAACAAATATATTCATCCCAGGTCATGAGTCACACCCTTGCTGCCAGGTCTTGAGAGAGGGGGATATGGCCTTTGGCAGCCTCTCCAGTGGGAGGCAGGGCCCTATTGACCCACAGGAACACACACAATGGCGATGACCTGCTCTTCTTCTATTAATAAGGAGAGAGAAGTGCATGCTGAACAGCCAAACAAGACAAAACTCAGAGAAATATGCATTGTATTGGGAGGAAGAAGGCCATCCTTACTCAACTAGCTATATGAGGTCAATGACATTAGCCTCTTTTTCTCCCATATAAAATAACCATAAAAACGCCTACTTCATTGGATTGTTAAGAGCATTAAAAAGATAATATGTGTGAAAAAATGCTCTGCAAACTGCAAAGTGCTATACAAATTAGCATATTAGTGTTATACTCTTGGGAGAGCTCTGGCAGTTGCTAATCAAGAATTAAGAGAAATATACTAATTAGGGGAGACATCTGACAATGATGAAGAGAGGTGGCAGGTAAGACCCCACTTGCTTCAATGCAGCCCTATTCAAATCTTTACATTTTTCATGCTGCTGCTCAGCCCCACATTACAATAAATGTCTCCCATATAATCTGCACAATTTCCCTATAATAAATTGTCAAGCTTCATTTGGTCATCTCTATAAACTCAATATACTCTAAGCAGGTTGTTAAGTACATTCAAGGATTTCACAATGAACAGCTGAGATCCAGTTATCATTAAAATGAAGTGCTGACATTGGAATAAAGCCACAAGAAAGTGTTTACTGCTACTGCTGCTCTGGAATTATAATCGTTTCTTTGCTTGGCCTTTAGAGGACTGAATCATCTGATGCATATCTATCTTGTTTAGTAATAAGATTTGAAACCTAATGTTGAAATGTCCATATACATGTTTATTGGAACTAGAAACCAGGTCCACATTAAGCTCACAAAACCATAGCTTCTTTATTAATTGCCTACATTTATTATCTATGCTGGCTGCATACAATTTTATGAGGTGATAACTGTTTTCCAATTTAAGAGAGTATGAGCTGCAAAGTGGAGAGTTTGGGAAGAAGCTTGACATTTAATAGGAAGCAAAAGATAAGAGTGAAGTGTTTTGATTTAGGAGAAGATGTACATCCAGAGAGACTTCTGTCTTAGGAGACATGAGAATTTTGCTGTAAAGCTCAACCTAGATGCAAAGGGGACAAAAGACAAGCATCCCAGACAATTACAGACCAAGCATTGGGAAAGGAATAAGTTGGGATTGACTCATAAGACACTTAGATGAAGCTAGGACAATGGACATTACATTAGCTAACCCTGAATTTGGTGCTGGAAAGATTTGCCAAAACCTTATCTATTTCTTATGAGTGCAGAGAACAAATACTTCAAAACACAGTATCTATAGATAACTCTGTAAAACAAAACAAATTTGCTGTTTGGTTAATTCTCCTCCAGACATAGGTTGCAACTGATATTAAATTTATTCTCATAGACTATCGATTTACGGCAATTGATTGGTCAAGGAAGGATAAAGAAACTTGGAAAGAACTATCATGATACCTGTCCTGAGAAGCCAAAATTTGGTTTAACTTTGTGTTGTTTACTCTTTGGTTCTATAAAAGCTAAGTTTATAAAATATTGTATGACAGGTGAATTTAAATGTTAACTAACCATCTTGGATGTCCTGCTCTTCTGCTCTACAGCAATAAAGTCTCTCTAAATGCAATGTTTGGGACAGAGTTGCTCTAGGAAATATAGTGGTTTGAAAGGTGGCTATTGTACCCAAGATGAATATGTTATTATCTCATTGGACATAGCATCAAATGTTATTTATGAAAATGCTTATCACTGCCACAGGCTTCTGGTCTATAACCGTGAAGACATCGCTCCAGCACAGCACCTCAACAGAGTGAAAACTGTGACCCAATGCTATAATAAAGGCATCACCTAAAACTTCCTTGCCTCAGACACCTGAATGACAGTGTCTTCACTCAGGTCCCCACTCAAATGTCACCCCATCAGCAACATCTTCACCAATAGCACTGTATAAAATGGCAAGTCCACTCTCCAAACAAGTACTTCTTCTCCTTTCTCCACATTATTTATCTCCACCCCACTATGGCCATCTAATGAAGTCTACATGTATTTGATTCTATATTAGTTTTCCCTATCTCCCTATATTTTTGCATGTCCAGCTCCATGGACCCGAAAGTACAGTCTGAGTAAGATGTTTGAAACCACCTTTGCAAAAATTATGACATTGAAAGTAATTGAACATAGCTGAATCCATCTTGCTTCTAACCTCACATGCTGCCCTTGTTCACTCCTAGGCATAGGCCAAGCTAACTATGGGAGGAATTTGGTTTATAGTTTAACTTTAAACAAAGACAACCATCCTTTCCTGAAACTAACTCCCTTCCTAACGGCTCCTATAGATACTTTCACTATTGTAAAACCTAACATTGGTGTTTGAGCTATTTTTTGGACCCTACATCCTGATGGATCAGCTGGCACCACCTGGCCTGATAACCCATACCAAGAAACTGGTTTATCTGGTCTTGTGACCCTCACCCAGGAACTGACTCAGCATAAGAAGACAGCTTCCAGCTCCAATGATTTCATCCCTGACCCAACCAATCAGCATCCCCATTCCCCTATGCCTCTGCCCACCAAACTGCCCTTGAAAAAACCTAGCCTCTGAATTCTTGGGAGGGCAGATTTGAGAATTATCTCCCATCCTTCTGCTTGGTTGGCCCTGTGATTATCAAACTCTTTCTTTGCTGCAAAACCTACTGTTCTCAGTGAATTGGCTTTTCTGGGCAGTGGGCAAGAACTAGTCAGGCTGTTACACCTTCAAAGCACTCAGTGATGGTTCTTAGATGAAAGTAACAACTTATAAGCAAGTGGATCTGGATGAGTCCAACATGTCCCGAGGTGTGTAGCATGTTTGTGCAGTAGAACAAAGCCTTCAGGGATGTCTGGTTCACATGTGGCAGTCAAAAAAGTCACAATATTAAATTATAAACCTTCTTCCTTCCCCTTCCTTTTTTTCCTTTAAATTCTCAATAAGATTCTATTTTGAAATAAAATAGAACAAAGGCTGATGTGCTACTAACAAAACCTTCTAAAGCAAATTTCAAAATAAGAGCAAGTTAAGGCATGCCAATTTATTATCATACTGTTGGATTAAATTCCCACTTTTTGCCTGTATTTTCACATCTGTAATTTGGAGGAGTAACTTCATGTGTTGTTAAAACAGCAATTAATAACTGTGTGTTTTAAGTGTTAGTTTTAAATATTACTTTCTATGTAGCAAAAAGATTTCTGATAGTGCTATAATTCTCCAAAGAGTAGGGTCCAGAGTAAAACAGAATGTCACTCTTACTACTTGACGATTTCTTCTGAAATAACATATTCAAACCCATGTACTTTACTTATTATGAAGCATTTTATGGCTTTGACGAAACCATTTCAACCCCATTCTTTCCCATGTTCTAAGGGTTTTTTTAGGTAGCTCAAACTCAGCACATCCACAAAATATCTCATCATCTTTCCCCCCACACTCTGTGTCTATACCTGAATTCTCTTTGATGAATAGCAAAATTTCCTTCAAGTTACTCTTACCAATAACTTTGGAAATACAGCTTTGCGAAAGGAAAAGAAAATCTCAGGACCCCAAACTCTCTGTCAAAGGGAAAGCAAGTCACACAAAAAAACTGGCTTCCTCTTGTTCCCAAGCAGACAACTATAATTTCACAGGTGAAATGTAGATTTTCCAAGCCAGGAAAAGGCATACTTGACCATTTCCACCACTCCTCTCTTTTCACATGTCAAACAAAGATTTTTGTGAGTGCTAGCCAAAGGCTCACAAGAATGTAATGACCACACTGCCTAAGTTCTACCTCCCCCCCACTTTTTTTTCTTTCCTCCTTCCCCTCCTGCCTGCTCTTTCCCCCTGTAGTATTGAAGTTCTCAAAACCTTCTTTGGAAAAAGCACAGTCCACATTCCAGGTACATCCTCAAACTTGGCAATATAAACCTCTAAATCTGTCGCAGACACTTTTGGTTTACAGCGTGATGCGTCCTGATGCATGCGTTCTGAAGTCAGACTGAGCTGGATCTAAACTCTGCTTTACCAACACCTGTGCAATCTCAGCCACGAGATCAAAACTCTCTGAGCCTCCATTCCTTTGTCACTGAAGTGACTACAGAGTACCCACTCATAGGTTCCTTGTGAAGAGTAAACGAGTTAGTGTTCACAAAATACTTAGCATGCTATTGGCTTATAATAAGTATTCAATTAAAATTGATGATGATGATTCAGGCTTTAATCATTTCCTGCACTGATGGCTTTCTTGTCAGTTTTTCTTTCAGGAACATGCAATTCTTCCTGCTCTGGTTTTGTTTCTCCGCATGTCTGCAGAGCTGCCAGAGGGTTACATTTAAAGTGCACGACTGTTCATGCCAATCTCCTACTGTCCTTCAATGGCTCCCCAAGGCTTTCTTTCTAAAGCAAAAATTCCTTTCATTAGCACGCAAGTCCGTTCACGGCTTGAGCACCTTCTGTTCCTCTAACCTCATCTCTAATGCTCTCAAGACTTGCCATTTCTGCAACAGACAGATCCAACTGCTTTGAGCACTTCCAATAAGTCATGCAGATCATGTGTCTGTACATCCCCCCGGATATACGAGGCACTAGCCACTGTTCCAATTTATCAAGCAAATGCTTACTCACATCTTAGGGAAACTTCCTTAATAATTTAGATTCTCCTGTATCTTTTCTCCCCCAGCACAGTGTATATGTATATTTGTTGCAAGACTTCTTACATTTTGGTGTGGATGTGATTTACTTGTTTATTTCTTTCCAAGTAATCAAATCAATTCATCTTTCCATCTCACAATGTTAGACACCGTGCTTGGCACATACAGATATATAATGCATATATATTAACTAAGCAGATACATATGTTAAAATGAGATCTGAGTCACGAAGATAATGAGCTTCTCTTTCCCAGCTCACTGCAGTACTCTTCTTACTGTGCCTGACTCAGATGGGCTCCATTTTAGAATTTTAAGGTTGTAAAGTTGTGTTACCAGAAAGGGGTCGCGATCCAGACCCCACAAGAGGGTCCTTGGATCTCTCCCATGAAAGAATCAGGGTGAGTCCCCAGTGCAAACTAAAAGCAAGTTTATTAAGAAAGTAGTGAAAGGACAGCTACTCCATAGACTGAGTAGGGCGTTTCCAAAAGTAAGGGGAGGGACATGTCCACTCTAGGTACAATGCTGTATACACGGGGAGATGTGCTCTGCCGCAAGGGTTTGTGATAAAGGATTAATTTTCTTAATTACTGTATTTTGCAAGAATCAATATTATTATCTTTAAAGCAAAATTAGGAATGCCTTTGTTCTCCAGATATCGGGATATCTGGACACCCCCAGGTCAGGTTGGTTTAATAAAAATTATTAATCTTTTCCCTTAACTGTAAACATCTAGAGGCGAGGAATGCCTGACTTTCTGGGAATGCGGCCCAGCAAGTCCCAGCATCATTTTCCTGACCCTCACTCAAGATGGAGTCGCTTTGGTTCCAACACCTCTGACAGTTGACAGGGCATTATAGGTAAAGCAGTAGATCTCTCATCAGAAACAAGAATCCCCACTACAGCCGGGCCCCAACTCACCTTATTTCAGAAATGAGTGAAAAAGAAAACATCTTCAAAGAGGTTATCTGTGCTCCTGTCCCTTACGAGCAAGATAAAATCCACTGTACTTCACTTAGTACTATAATGTGAAGTGTCTGCTTCAAGGTGAAAGATTTAACTGCTATTTTTTACACGTGGCACTGATAAAACTCAAAATGGGTCACAAGGCAGAATAGCATGACAATGACATCAGATTTAGGGAGGCCCAAGTACTTCTGTCTTTACAGGATTATTTCTTAGAAGTAAAGTGGGCTCAGAGAGAGTATATTCAAGGTCTTTTTTTTTTCCTTTTCTTTTTAATTAGTGTGCGTCAGAGGAATTTTGGGAGTGGATCAATAGATTGCCAACCCCCCACTACATCAATGTACCTTCCAAGGGAAAATAGACAATTTAGTTAGCTCTGCATTTCCTGAACAACTTCTGGATCAATAGTTCATTATCTGCTATATTTGCCAATATGTAAAGCCTTCAGGATAGTTGCCATGATTAAACAAACATACAAAACCCTAAGTTTGCAGACATATGATTTGAGATTCAAAAGGATTTCTTCTTTTATTTTTGGTGTTAGCTTTGACCCTTATTCTGCTTGTCACTTTTTCTTTAAGGAATATGCAATTCTAAATGCTTCTCGTTTAGACAGTAGCTTTGACATCCAGTACAAGTGGACCACTCACCTTTTACAAAACAGTTAAGCTACTTATCAGATTTCCTGGTTTCTCAAACCACTCTTTTCTATCAGGTGGGAAAGACTATTCTCTTGGGAGATCGAGGCCATGAGCTATAATTAACTTTCCCCATCCCTTCCCTCTTAGGAAATGGCTTTTAAACAACTTCTATGCATCCCACCATGGTTTATGACTACATTATATTAAACGTGATGAAGCATTTTCAGAGAGGAGGGCCATCATTATGAAGTGAGTTTAAAAACAAATTCCCATGAGATCTGATAATTATCTCGTGGAGTAGAGATTATCTGCCTACTGTAAGAGGCTTTATTTTGTTCACTGCTGTACTCACAATAATAGCTTGCAGTGTGATATAAAAAGGAGAGAGTGAAGCATACAATCTCAGGAGACCAGAGACACCACTTCAGTTCTATAAAGGAAATCAGGCACAAGAAGACAAAAACAGTGCAAATAACAATCATATTCTGAAAAAGAATTTGATCAACTCTCAGTCTTCTTTCTTGGTTCACACTGATGCAGTTTAGCAGAAACATTTATTGTTCGTATTATTCTATGTCTCTGGCTTTCATTCCCACGTGCAGTCTACAAACCAGGTGGAGATATTTAAACCAAAGTACTTCATTCGCTTCCCCAAATGAGGAAGTAGTGATGAGAAAACTGCAGAGAAAGAGAGAGCAAGGGCATGAGAGGAGGAGAGTAAAGAAGGCTAGCTTACTCTGACACGTGTCACCAGCAGGAGATGTGGTCCAGCCGTTCCTCTCAGAGCAGGAAACCAGGGGCTGTTGCATTCAGCTGTGAGCAGAAGACAGAGGGGGAGCCTGAAGGTGGGACTTCATTATATTATTTAAAGCAAATTTACAAAATCTCATATTCATGCATATGTTAAAGCACAGAATCACATTTCCAGGCCAAGTATAAATGCAATATTGTACTTAGTACCAATTCAAATAAAGACGAATGGATAATTGAGACCTGCGAGCAACACACTCACAGGTGTCAGGATTGGAGTACCACAGAAACTGATCATCGCTGCGGCCCTACGAGAGCATTTGGTTCCATCCTTTCACTTTGCAGATGAAGAATATAAGCCAGAGAGACAAATCACCACACTGAGACCCAGACTGGGTGGTCTTTCTCCACTGAGTTATACAAAGATTATGTTTATGTTACATACAAGTAAGTTGTGTGTGTGTGTGTGTGTGTGTGTCTCTTTTTGGCCATTTTAAGAGTATAGTATTTCTGTGGGCCTGTTGTAAGTATTACGTGTCTCAAAACATCAAAAGAGTGTAGAATCCTAGTGGATGGAAATAATATAATATCTATTACACGCCTGCTAGGTATGCAATGAGGTATGTTACCTGTATTGTCCCAATAGTTCTCAAACAGCCCTATGAGAAACAGCTCATCTTCCAGGTGAGCGTGCTGACACTCTGAGCAGTTAAGTGCCTCTTACTATGTTGACAAAGAAATGGCAGAATGAGTTTAAACCGGGTCACTGGGGTCCCAAATCCCAGTCTTTCTACCTCATTAGACTACCTTCAGCATGTCCACCAGCATGGTCTCAGGAAATTCTGTTTGTGAAGTTTCTGCTTGTGTTTTAGCAAGCGAACAAGTCGTTGGAAATAAATAACTGTCCCGTGACTCCCACTCATGACTTTTCTTGACAACCTGATGGCAGCATTCCACAAGATGGAAAATGCTGTGAGATGTCGAAGGAGGGCTGGAGCAGGCTCAGCTGCAACATTAAACATCCATCTTCCTTTAGCGTCTCCTCTGCACATCATTCACACTTACAGTGCAGCCCAACTTTTCTCAAGAAAAGCCATCATGTCCCTTGAGGCTTTCTGGGCTCTAATCCTAAAAGGACAGTACATTTGGAAGCTGCCTTTGAAGCCTGTTCACACATGTCTGCTTCTGAAGTTAAGTTTCGAGTGTGTGAGGACTCTCAGCGTAGGGATCGGATAAAGTAGTTGATGAGGATTCACATGTAAATAATGAAAGAAGCAAGTCGATCTTTGTTGCTGTTATTCTGAGGGAGAAAATAGACGGGCTGGCCTGCCACTCAGAGGCTGCAAGGAATAATTTATCAGGTGATCTTATGTTTGAAACACAAAAATAAGAGTTAGGAACTTTGAAAGTTGGTCAGCATTAATTTTCTGCTAGCAAACAACTAGAGACGTTGTCAAAAATGCCAGCTAAGGCATTTAATGAGGGGGTCTACCATGAAAACAGGTAGCAGACACAAGCTCATTCATTATCTTTGTTCCTCACCTGTGAATACTGAACAATTTGTCTTTCTAAATCAGTTATGTTTATATTATGATCGTTCAACATAAAAAGAATTATCCAATCTAAAATCACCTAATTTATCTAGATCAGGGTTTGGCAAATATTTTCTATAAAAACCCAGATAGTGTTTCTGGCCAAAATGGACAAATCCTGGCCTATTTTTTTTTTCATAATTGTTGGCAGTAGCAGGTTTAATATGAGAAAGTCTTGTTTGTTTATGTTCAAGGACAAGGAGAAAGAGAATTTGGGAGAGATGATTTGAGTAGGCCAGACTGGAAGCAGCAGTAGGAGATTCCAGTACAGCTGCTTCCTTGCTGTGGGGGATTTATCTTTGTACTCTCTGCTTGGGAGAGACAGTTAATGAGTCTTAACATCGACTCACGACACAGGTGATTTGCCAGAAAAGTGTCCTCAAGGGCGAATTAAGGAACAGCCCAAAACAACAGGATCCCAAGTTATTCTATCACGGTAACTTCTGTCTGTTCAAGACCACACAGCCTCATCTCTCAATAGCACTTTTTTTCCCAAAACAAATGCTATTTTCAACATTTGACTTAATTTCACACTGAGTTCCTTTGTTTTTAATTTTTAATTTAATTATTATAGGATGTGATTATTTTGTATTCAATGGGGCTTACTTTGCTTTGGATATTATTATACTTTATCTTAGCCTTTCATCAAATAACGGTATCCCATGGTGTAATCAGGCATCAAGAGATAAAGATCATGCATGGTTTTAGGGTCCAGGCACGTCCATATGCAAAGCGTCTAACTATAGTTTCTCTCTGAACCCCAGGTGGCTCATGTATGAAATGGACAAATAAGCCTGGGTGCGGTGGCTCATGCCTGTAATCCCAGCATTTTGGGAGGCTGAGGCGGGTGGATCACCTGAATTCAGGAGTTGGAGATCAGCCAGCCAACATGGTGAAACCCTGTCTTTACTAAAAATACAAAAAATTAGCTGAGCATGGTGACGGGTGCTTGTAATCCCAGCTACTAGGGAGACTGAGGCAGGAGAATCGCCTGAACCCGGGAGGTGGAGATTGCAGTGAGCCAAGATAGTGCCATTGCACTCCAGCTTAGGTGACAAGAGTAAGACTCTATCAAAAAAAAAAAAAAGAAAAGAAAGAGAAAGAGAAGAGAAAGAAGGAAAGAAAGAGAGGGAAGGAATGAAGGAAGGATGGAAGGAAAGAAGGAAGGAAGGAAGGAAGGAAGGGAAAGGAAAGGAATGATTTCTCACTTCTAAGGTCATTGTGAGAACTAGAGATGACACAGGCCCAGTGCTTGTTATGTCTAGCTCATCCTATATACTCAGTGCTGGCTGTTCATAGCCTAATATAGCAAAGTGCTACTTTCAAAGCCGTGTCACTTTGTTTCTTTCTCTCATTTTGTTAAGCAGCTGAATATAATGTCTATTATGTGTGGGAGTCTTCTTTTTCTCTAAAGTAATTTATCTCTAAACAATTTATATTATGAATCATTGGGAGGGGTGTTCACTGTCTAGAACTCATGTTTTCCTATAACCTCCCTTTTGACTCATTATACTTAGTGAACTAAGTTTCTAGTAACAGTCCAGGAGGCAGGGGCCTGTTTCATGACTGACAGTGGTTTTGTGCTGCGAAGACATCAAAAGGCTTGATTTTACATTGTCATACTTTATTTTTCCTGGACTTTGCTTATGCTCTGTTGATGGTGATAGCACAAGGATTCCTATAAGTTTGTATATAATAATATAGTTATTTGTGGAATTTGGAGCTTAGAATAAGTTTTTTTTCTTTAAAACAGAAAATTGTAATAGTTTCCCTTAAAGGGCTGTCCTCTCACATAGTTAAAATTAGCTGTCTTACTAGGTAAAACTATTTTATTTTGTAATGATTAAACTAGTATGTCCATTCACCTCATGTCTCTCAACAGTTTCTTGTCAAATTTGGGAGAAAAAAAAGCGACTTTATAAGATTACTGCATTCCAAATGCTAGAGTGCATTATGCCTGGGAGAAAGACCAAATGGGACAGGAGATACGTTCGCCTCTACTTGGCTGTGTAAAATTTACTTGGAAAAGGGACATTTTATCTTTTGAAAGAGAGCATGACTTTCCCTTGCATTGCGATCTATGAGCTGTAGCCAAGAGCACCCTTGGCAGTGCAGACCCTAAGGCAAACCTACCACGTGTGTCTCTCCTTCTCCCAGGGATGTTTTCTACAGGCAAAACCAGAATAGTAGAGTGAGCATAAAGGCTGTCTTGAGAGAGAGAGAGAATCCAGAAATTTTTAAAGAATTGCTTAATTGACTTGTTTCATGCTCTTTCTACTCCCCCTCCCCCTCCCACACAGAATAGATAGACAGTGCATCATCTCCTTTTATCTCCTATCTTGTCTCTGTGGGTTTTTTTTTTTTAACCTCATTCATGCTGTAAATTACTTGATTGTACTTTGCTTCTTTTTTTTATTTTTCCATAAGTTATTGGAGCACAGGTGGTATTTGGTTACATGAGCAAGTTCTTTAGTGGTGATTGGTGAGATGCTGGTGCACCCATCACCCGAGCAGTATGTACTGCACCATATTTGTAGGCTTTTATCCCTCGCCCCCTCCCACTCTGCCCCCCAAGTCCCCAAAGTCCACTGCATCATTCTTATGACTTTGTGTTCTCATAGCTTAGCTCCCACATATCAGTGAGAACCGTACGATGGTTTGGTTTTCCATTTCTGAATTACTTCACTTAGAATAATAGTCTCCAGTCTCATCCAGGTCACTGCAAATGCTGTTAATTCATTTTTTATGGCTGCCTAGTATTCCATCATATACATATACCACAGTTTCTTTATCCACTTGTTGATTGATGGGCATTTGGGTTGGTTCCATGATTTTGCAATTACGAATTATGCTGCTGTAAGCATGAGTGTGCAAGTTTCTTTTTCAAATAGTGACTTCTTTTCCTCTGAGTAGATACCCAGTAGTGGGATTGCTGGATCAAATGGTAGTTCTACTTTTAGTTCTTTAAGGAATCTTCACACTGTTTTCCACAGTGGCTGTACTAGTTTACATTCCCATCAGCAGTGTAGAAGTGTTCCCTGATCACTGCATCCACACCAACATCTACCGTTTTTTTAATTTTTTGATTATGGCCATTCTTGCAGGAATAAGGTGGTATCGCATGGTAGTTTTGATTTGCATTTCCCTGACCATTAGTGATGTTGAGCATTTTTTCATGTTTGCTGGTCATTTGTATATCTTCTTTTGAGAATTGTCTATTCATGTCCTTAGCCCACTTTTTGATGGGATTGTTTTTTTCTTACTGATTTGTTTGAGTTTGTTGTAGATTCTGGGTATTAGTCCTTTGTCAGATGTACAGATTGTGAAGATTTTCTTCCACTCTGTGGGTTGTCTGTTTACTCTGCTGACTGTTCCTTTTGCCTTGCGAAAGCTCTTTAGTTTAATTAAGTCCCAGCTACTTATCTTTGTTTTTATTGCATTTGCTTTTGGGTTCTTGGTCATGAAATCCTTGCCTAAGCCAATGTCTAGAAGGATTTTTCCAATGTTTGCTTCTAAAACTTTTATAGTTTCAGGTCTTAGGTTTAAGTCCTTAATCCATTTTGAGTTGATTTTTGCATAAAGTGGGAGATGAGGATCCAGTTTCATTCTCCTACCTGTGGCTAGCCAGTTATCCCAGCAGCATTTGTTGAAAAGGGTGTCCTTTTAAACACTAAAAACTTTATGTTTTGGTTTGTTTTGTCAAAGATCAGTTGACTGTAAGTATTTGGGATTATTTCTGGGTTGTCTATTCTGTTCCATTGGTCTATGTGCTGGTTCCCTCCCTGAGTAGCTTAATAACTAACCTCCTGAATTCTTTTTCAGGTAAATCAGGTATTTCTTCTTGGATTAGATCCAATGCTGGTGAACTAGTGTGATTTTGGGGGGGGGTGCTGAAGAGCCTCATTTTGTCATATTACCAGGGTTGGTTTTCTGGTTCCTTCTCATTTGGGTGGGCTCTCTGAGAGAAGGTCTAGGGCTGAAGGCTGTTGTTCACATTCTTTCGTCCCCCAGGGTGTTCCCTTGATGTAGTACTCTCTTCCTTTTCCTACGGATGTGGCTTCTTGAGAGCTGAACTGCAGTGATTGTTGTCTCTCTTCTGGGTCTAACCACCCAGTGAGTCTACCCGGCTCCGGGCTGGTACTGGGGGTTGTCTGCAACGCCCTGTGATGTGAACCATCTATGGGTCTCTCGGCCGTGGATACCAGCGCCTGTTCTGGTGGAGGTGGCAATGAGGGGGGTGCAATGGACTCTGTGAGGGTTCTTAGCTTTGGTGGTTTAATGCTCTATTTTTGTGCTGTTTGGCCTCCTGCCGGGAGGTGGCGCTTTCCAGAGAGCATCAGCTGTGGTAGTGTGGAGAGGAACTGGCAGTGGGCGGGGCCCTAGAACTCCAAGTTTATATGCCCTTTGTCTTCTGCTACCAGGGTGGGTAGGGAGGACCCTCAGGTGAGGGTGGGGTAGGCATGTCTCACCTCAGACTCCTTGGGTGGGCCTTGCTGCGGCTGCTGTAGGGGCTGGGGGTGAGATTCCCAGGTCGCTGGGGTTGTGTACCTAGGAGGATTATGGCTCCCTCTGCTGAGTCATGCAGGTTGTCAGGGAAGTGGGGGAAAGCTGGCAGTCACAGGGCTCACCCAGCTCCCACCCAAACCAAAGGGCCGGTCTCACTCCCACCCTGCAGCCCCCAGTCCGTTTCCAGGTGGAGAGAGATATGGGCTTGAAAACCTGCCCCAGGCTACCCGCCTCCCAGCTGCGGGAGAAAAAGGCTTGGTTCTTCCCCGGCCTGTGGAGTCTGCACACCGGATTCGTGCCCTCCCCTAGTTCTGGCCAGGAGGATTCTCACCCAGTTCAAATTGTTACAAAGCTCAGCTAGAGATTTCCTTCTCCCTGTGGAGTTTTACCCGCCTCCTCTCCCGATGGATCCCTGCGGTGCCAGCAGGAATGGGCTGGCCTTTCCGCTGCTTCCTCTAACCCTGCACGTCACTGGGCTCTCCAGACAGACTCAGCTCCAGGTAAAGTTGGAAATTCTCCCGCAAACAGACCTTCAGCTTCCCCAGTGGGAGGGTGTGTTTGGGAAAGGAGGGTCTCCCTTTCCCACTTCCGCAGTCGGGGCACTCACACGTTTGCGGGGGTCTCCTGGGTCCTGTAGGAGCAGTCCACTTCCTTCAGAGGGTCTGTGGGTCCTCTCCGGATTGCTGGTTTGTTCCTGCAGTCGATCTGGAGCTAAAATTCACAATGCGAGCCCCGCGCGCTGCTCTGTGGGGAGCGGCAATCTAGTCCTGCCTCCCGTCCGCCATGATGATCTGTTCTCCTGCTGTAAATTCGTTCCAGATCCAGACTCTTTCTCAGTGGTCCTTGCAGTGTGTGTCAGAAGCCATAATCGGTGTGTGCTACCCACCCTTTTGCAGGGCACCTTCATTTCCATGGGTTGCATTGATAATTATTGGCCTATTATTATATTTTTCTATGTCACTTTACATTTCTTAGTGTTTCCTACATGCTTAGCATATTTCTACACATTTTTTTCTCTCTAATTCCCAAATGAGAAGAAAGCAAATACCAACAGTATTTTCCTTCTTTGATCATATATCCCTCTGTTCTTGTGTCAGGAAAATGTGAAGATTCAAAACATAATTGAAAGATGATTTTAAAAAGTATTTAACATTTATTTTAAAAGCACTAAATTTTGTTAGCAAAAAGGCCTCTGTTAAATGTTGAGAGAAAAGAAAGACTTTCTTGTGTCAGGAAAATGTGAAGATTCGAAAGATAATTGCAAGATGATTTTAAAATATATTTAACATTTATTTAAAGAGCACTAAAGTTTGTTAGCAAAAGGCTTCTGTTAAATGTTGGGAGAAGAGAAAGACTTTTGGAATTTCATGGAAACATTATTCATGTGTATTTACCAATTGGTTATATGAGACATGATGTTTTTTCCTAAGAGATAAGCGGTCATGTTCTGCTGCTCCGCTTTCCCCATGGAAAGCTGCTCACGGGTAAGTGGCGTGACCCATGAAAGTCAGTGTCAATGCCCCGGGGGGGGGGGGGGGAGACAGTATATCCTGCTGGATGCAGGGCCTGCAGTTCCTCCACCGCAGCTTGACACTCCCAAAAATTAGCGACAACTTTGTTCAAGTGCAAAAAGAACAATCAGATTTGTGTTGGAGAAACTTTACTCTGGCTGCTGGGTGGGGACCGGAGCCTGTCCTCATTATTTAGGTACAAAATTATCATGGCATGAGTTGGCAGTGGCAGTTGCGATGAAGGGAAGTGGATAAACTTGAGAGATATTTAGAAGGAGAATCAATAGCACTTCGTGATCACCTGGAGACCCCGAGCAACAACAGGGCAAAGTCACGGGTAATTTAGCAGATTCTGGATTGGAAATGGGATGCGGAAGTGGTGCTGGGCCCTCCCTAAGGTTGGGAGAACTGAGTGTGTTTGTGTGTGTGTGTGTGTGTGTGTGTGTGTGTGTGTATAGGTAGAGCTGGGTAAGTATTTGGGACAGGGAAGCTGGGACAATAACAAGGTTGAAACTCAACTTAGAGTTGGAGGTGCCTGTGGGATATTCAAGCAGAGGGTTTCCACCAAATGTCACAAGCTTGTCCTATTTCTTCTTTTTTATTATTATTATTATTATACTTTAGGTTTTAGGGTACATGTGCACAACGTGCAGGTTTGTTACATATGTATACATGTGCCATGTTGGTGTGCTGCACCCATTAACTCATCATTTAGCATTAGGTATATCTCCTAATGCTGTCCCTCCCCCCCTCCCCCAACCCCACAACAGTCCCCGGAGTGTGCTGTTCCCCTTCCTGTGTCCATGTGTTCTCATTGTTCAATTCCCACCTGTGAGTGAGAACATGTGGTGTTTGGTTTTTTGTCCTTGTGATAGTTTGCTGAGAATGATGGTTTCCAGCTTCATCCATGTCCCTACAAAGGACATGAACTCATCATTTTTTATGGCTGCATAGTATTCCATGGTGTATATGTGCCACATTTTCTTAATCCAGTCTATGATTGTTGGACATTTGGGTTGGTTCCAAGTCTTTGCTATTGTGAATAGTGCCACAATAAACATACGTGTGTATGTGTCTTTATAGCAACATGATTTATAATCCTTTGGGTATATACACTATTTCTTCTTTGTGCATTTCCATGGGACTAGAATGAGCCCCCCTGCCCTCTGTGAGCCAACGCCAGCTCTTTGTCCACATCCTCCACACCATCCTTCCCAGTGGCCCCAGGCCACGCTAAGCCCCCAGCACCGGAATGCCTGGAGCCCCACTGTCTGTGCAGTTCACGAGCTGCTCAGAAGATGCTGCCTCCCCTAGTAAATCACAGCGTCCTCTAAACGAGAAGAGGGCTGCAAACAGAAAGTGGGAAGTTAAATATATATATATCTATATATATATATATAGATATATATATATTTTGTTTAGGTTGTTGGAAAAAGCTAGGAAATGCAAAGGTTCTAAATGACGAGAAACCAGATGAGATGAGGATGATCTTTCTTTATAAAGGACAGGAGAAATTGACTCTATGTTCACAACATTAACCGCTAACCATCAGGGAATGCTGGCTATAAGTTCAGCACTGTTCTACACACTTTACCTACCTTATTACTGTATTCATCACAATAACCCTATGAAGTAGAAACTGTTGTTATCGTTTCTACAGATGATAAAACTGAAGCTCAGAGAGTTTAAGTCACTTTCCCCAAAGTCTCACAGCTAGGAAGTGCTAATCAAGTCAGGAAGTCTACATTTTTGAGACAGAGTCTGGCTCTGTCACCTGGGCTGAGTGCAATGGCACGATCTTGGCTCACTGCAGCCTTTGCCTCTAGGGTTCAAGTGATTCTCCTGCTTCAGCCTCCCAAGGAGCTGGGATTACAGGCAGACAGCACCACGCCCAGCTAATTTTTGTATTTTTAGTAAAGACGGTGTTTTGCCATGATGGCCAGGCTGGTCTTGAACTCCTGACTTCAAGCAATCCACCCGCCTTGGCCTCCCATAGTGCTGGGATTACAGGCATGAGTCACTGCACCCAGCCAGGAAGCCCATTCTAAATCAGAATTCTAACTTGGTAGTTTAGGCTCTGAACCATTCAAATAATCTTAATTTTTAAAGGAATAAACACATATAAAGGAAGACTCATTCTTAAAGAAGGGAGTTGCCTTTAGAGGTGTATTTTGAGTCTTTATACATATACCCTTTCTGTGTACTCTGTTCCCAAAAGAAGTAAAAGTTCTACCACCTAAAATTTTTTTATTGGAACTTACATCTTTATTGCTAGGTAAACATAAGTTACAACTGAACGACTTCGTCTCCTTTGATCATATTTTACTGTCAGATATCTTTTTTTTTGTTTTTCCTAAGTAAATAATTGTCTTGTTTGTTTGCTTAGTTTTCCATGTAACTATTAGTAATTCATCTTCAAGCTTCTTTTTTTTATTTTTTATTTTTGAGGCAGGAGCTCACTGGCACCCAAGCTGGAGTGCAGTGATGCAGTCATGGCTCACAGCAGCTTACGGCCTTGACCTTCCCCAGGCTCAAGCCATCCTCCTGCCTCAGCCTCTCCAGTAGCTGGGACTACAGGGCATGCACCACCACACCCGGCTAATTTTTGTATTTTTGGAGAGATGGTGTTTCACCATGTTGGCCAGGTTGGTCTCGAGCTGCTGAGCTCAAGCAATCCACCCTCCTTGGCTTCCCAAAGTGCTGAGTTTACAGGTGCAAGTCACCACACCTCACCAATATCTTCAAATTTTCTGATAAAAAATATAATACTCTTCTCAGCCTACCACCTAAAATTTAGCATAAATTTATTTTTTTAAAGTAGCCCCAATTTATTAAATACATGCTGTGTACTAGGCATAGTGCTAAGTAGCTTCCACTATTTGTAATTTTCACAGGAGTTCTATTCACTAATTATGAGTCCCATATTCCACCTACACACATTGAGTTTTGAAGGAGTTAAGCCATTTCCACTTAGCAAGTGGAAGGGTAGAGTGGGACTCGAATCTATGACTGACCAATCTCAGAATCCAAACTACTTTCTCTACCCCTTCTGAAAACAAACCTTTGCAACTCAGGGCTTACGAAATTGGCAAGCCCTTGAGAACACAACTAGTGGCCATGGTAAACTACAGAAGCTCTTCAAGCTGCATTCAGGCTGCACACTGGAATCCCATCTGAGTTTCAGAGGAGGGGGAAGCTTCCTTTCTCCAAGAGTTGTCAGGAGTAACTCACTGTTCTGGGCAGTGGTGGCCACAGTGCTAAATACAGACGGTAAACTACACTCCTTCTGGAAAGAATAAAATCCAGTACATACACGTGAAAGATGATAGCTGATGTATGGGAAAATAGAGTGAACACATGAGTTTTAATATTCTGAATGTGTAAAAAAGGCAATTTCTTATTATAAGGGCGTTCTGTACATTCTGTCAGTACAGAAGAGACAAAAGGGACTAAAACTTTTAAAATTGAATGTCATCTACATTTTTAGCTTGGATGGATGGTAGAAAATTGCTTCATGAATCATGTGGAATAGATGGAAAGGGAAAGTGGGAAAAATGGAACAAGTCCCAGCTGTGAAACAAAAGGATTTTGAGTCCGTTCCCTGAGTTCAATAAAAAGCTGTGTGATATTTGGAGGAGTCTCCTAACTTCTTAGCACTTCAACTTGACCATAAATTATAGATTAGAATACCTAGTTTATAAGACAAGCAAATACATGTGTGCAAGGCTAATATGCAAATGTAAAGTATTTACTTCACAATTACTGTTCTTAACTCCTACTTTTCATAGTGCCATACCTCTAAAATGTTTTTATATGCATTATTTCATCTAACCACACAATACTATAAGATGTTTAAAGATGTGGTGCTAGAATATAAAATTCCCAATTTTAACATTTGAAAACAAGAACTATAATTTTAAAGTACAGTATTATAAGAATAATAACACTTCTTTAAGACTATTCTTAACTATTTTATATTTAAATACATTCTTTTACTGTTAACTTCAAATTCACTGCATTGTATTGTGAAAGAACAATTTTAATGATCTTTCTGATTGTCAGAAGTTCTCTTGCTCATTCTTTCATAGGAGATAGGTGCTGTTACGTTCTTGTTTATTTTTTCTACACCTAATTATCTTATTGTGAAAGGCTGTTTTGCAAGAAATAGTAAAGTAACTATCTCACTGCTTACCACAAATTCTAATAATTAGATGGTGAAATGAGACCCACGTAAGATGATTAAAGAGTTAGAAAATATGGCCTAAGTAGAAGCATTAACACAATTATGCTGTATAGTTTTTAATCCTTTTTTTAAAGAATGAGTTGATTTAATAACAGACTGTTTCAGGTAGCTGCCAATAATATTTCTATCTTCATTTTTTTTTTTTTTTTTTTTTTTTTTGAGACGGAGTCTCAGTCTGTCGCCCAGGCTGGAGTTAACTGGTGCTATTTCGGCTCGCAGCAACTTCTGCCTCCTGGGTTCAAGCGATTCTCTTGCCTCAGCCTCCTGAGTAGCTGGGATTACAGGCGCGTGCCACCATGCCTGGCTAATTTTTGTATTTTTAGTAAAGACAGGGTTTCACCATGTTGGTCAGGCTGGTCTCAATCTCCTGACCTCATGATCCGTCCACCTCGGCCTCCTAAAGTGCTGGGATTATAGGCGTGAGCCACCGTGCTCAGCCCTTCATTTCTTGTAGATCAAGAAAAACTGAGTTTTTATGGTGCATGAGATCAATAGTTTAGGAATAAAGGATAATTTTTGATAGGATTTATGTAGAGGCAGCATGACTTAGCTGAAAGAGCTAGGAATTGGAAGACCTGTATGAATGACCCAACTCTTCTCCTTAATTGGTGGCTTGATCTTGGCCACATTTTCAGATAAGCCTCCCTTGCTTATTTGTAATGGGAAGAAGCTGTGTGTGCCTCCCACCTCACCTGTTGTGAAGGTCCAAATAAGAAAATGCATAAAAAGCACTTTGTAAACTGTAAGGGCCAAACAGATAAAGCTGTTTTTGAGTGAGAGAATTGGAGACAGAAATCTTTTTTTGCTAAAAGTTTTCAAAAGTAAGTTAGAATCTCATTTTTCTGGGGGTGATTCTAGCCAGTCTTTTCCACAAGTAGCAAGAAAGACTAGGGCAGCACTGTCAACATTTGTCATGAGGTGGTCGGGGGTTTTGTTCTACTTGCATATATAGCTGAAAACTTCAAGACTTTTTATTAACTGACTTGACAAGATACTCCATCACCAGCCGTGATTATCTGGTATAAAAGCCTTATAGGGATGTTGCTCTTTGTCCTGAACTCTCTCTTTTTTCCGACTCCTGTGTCTGGCGAGTACATATTCCCTTCTTTGTACCATGCTGGGACACCTTGCTGTGCTGCAGTCATCATTGTCGAATCCGATGTGGCTTCCCTCATTTGTGCAATAGGAAATTCACTAATTAATGACTGTATGTCAGCTGTGCCTCCCAGCCGCTCTTTACCCTGCCCTGTTGTACTTGCACATCCGCATTCCTTCCCTCTCCACTGCCTATCTCCACAGCGGAAGCTGGACACCTACATTCTAAAACTGATTTTAAGTCTAACAGGATGAGAATGTCCTACCAGGCTACCTGAGAACTTGATCCATAAACTTTACTGGTCACATACCCCCACTCTTTCAGAAATTCCTTGTATTTTATTGTAAAAATTGTTGTTACAGGGTTAAGTGCTGCTAGGAAGGTCATGCCGCAAGGAGAGCAAACAGCCCTCATGTCCTGGGCACGTCCTGATTTCTTCCGCTTCAGTCGGTGCCACTATTCTTTTTATCAAGATCTGAAATTATTCTGTAATTTCCTTCCAGCACCAAAGATGCTATATTTTGAAATATTTTTATCTCTTAAATTGCTTTTCATTCAGTAATATTTTTGTCTTTATTAATCAGATCTATCAATCAAAATTCATGATCAGGGTGAGACAACTATTTGTTACCACACATGGCTGATAAACTCGCAGCCAGAAGCAAACGATTTTGTGGTTTTTCTTAGCCTGGGCTGCTTTAGGGAGTGTAAATTTATGAATCTCAATTTCACTGTTTGGAAGTGTCTATAAGAGCTCTGTTATGGACTGCAGGTTTTGGTTGCCCCCATCCTGCCCCTTTTCCGTATGTCAAAGCCCTGACCCTCCAGTGAGATGGTGTTTGGAGCTAGGGCCCTTGGGAGGTAATTAAGTTTAGATGAGATCATGAGGGTGGGCCTCTCGTGATGGGATTAGTGGCTTTCTAAAAAGAGGAAGAGAAACAGATCTCTCTCTAAACATACGCATCAAGGAAAAGCCACGTAAGAACATAGCAGCAAGAAGGCAGCATTCTGCAAATTAGGAAGAGGGCCCATACCACAACCTGACAGTGCTGGCAGCCTGATCTCAGCCCTCCAGACTGCAGAACTGTGAGAAATAAGTATCTGTTCTTTAGGCCACCCGGTCTATGGTATTTTGTTATAGCAGCCCTAGCTCTTTAAGAGGAACTCAGTCCTCTTGCTATCTCCTTGCACCCTTAGGATTGAGAACTTCCTTTTTTTTTTTTTGACAAGTCTCGCTCTGTTGCCCAGGCTGGAGTGCAGTGGCATGATCTCGGCTCACTGCAACCTCCACCTCCCAGGTTCACGCCATTCTCCTGCCTCAGCCTCCCGAGTAGCTGGGACTACAGGCGCCCACCACCACGCCCGGCTAATTTTTTTTATTTTTAGTAGAGACGGGGTTTCACCATGTTAGCCAGGATGGTCTCGATCTCCTGACCTCGTGATCTGTCCGCCTCGGCCTCCCAAAGTGCTGGGATTACAGGCGTGAGCCACCGCACCCCGCCAGGATTGAGAACTTCCAACATGGGAACCACTACAACAGAACAAGACCCTTGAAACAGGTTTGTGATTGTAATTCCTTAATACTGACCATGATGTGTGAATTACAATATGTGGCTTTCATTAATTCAACATTTGTTTGAGCCATTCTATTCAATTATATTATCAGTCACCGTATATTATTCTGTGGGCTCAGGAAAATATGCTAAGTATTTTATTTGTGTGGGAAATGTTTTTTAAGACCAAGTATTTGTAAATGTTCTCCTCTTTTCTGTAGGATTTTTTTTCTTTTGGATACAAATATAGTTAAAGCTCTTTGAGAACCTGCCTGATGGATGCTTCTATGCCTTGTTTCTAACAGTTCCCCAACACTTTAAGAAACTGAATATTAAAGAATATATTTGTCCAGGGCCACTCAACTGGCTGGTGGTAGAGCTGAGATTTGCCTTCTAGGTTTTATGCCTCCAAAGCTCTTGAACTTCAAAGTAGATTTCACAGTCACTTTAGCAAATAGTCTGACCCACATTCTTCCCAAAATTAGATTTACTGCTCAAGTCAATTGGAGTCTTTAAAAAGTTACTTATATTTTCATGGCCTAGACTCAGACAAATGCATTCCTAGTGAAACTGAAGGCCTGGGTCACTGAGGTATTGGCCTTTGAGTCAGCCCACCCATCGTGGTCACCACCTAAGGTGAATGAGTTGTCATGCAAGGAGAATGAGGAGGGTGGGAAGGGTTCTTAGGCTTACCCATGAAGAACTGGGGGGATTCTGTCTGGAGAAGAGAGAGAAGAACCCATGACTTTCAGCAGGAATAGATATCTCGTCATCTAACATTTAAGTAACATTTCATGGCTGGGCCCCATGGCTCACGCCTGTAATCCCAGAAATTTGGGGGGCCGAGGTGGGCAGATCGTGAGGTCAAGAGATCGAGACCAGCCTGGCCAACATGGTGAAACCCCGTCTCTACTAAAAATATAAAAATTAGCTGGGCGTGGTGGTGCACACCTGTAATCCCAGCTACTCAGGAGGCTGAGGCAGGAGAATCGCTTGAACCCAGGAGACAGAGGTTGCAGTGAGACGAGATCGCACCACTACACTCCAGCCTGGCAACAGAGCAAGACTACATCTAAAAAAAAAAAAGTAACATTTCATTAAGTTTCAGCAGTGATTTTATTAACCATACCCTTTAACCACACACACACACACAAACACCACACACACATATAAAAGAGACTTCTGGCTCTGCCACTTTCTAGCTGTCTGATGTCTGTTTCAGTTTTCCCATCTGTAAATTGGGGCTTAATAATTGTACCTAATTTTTAGAGTTCTTATAGAGATTAGATATCTTCATACAGATAAGTCCCTTAGATTCCTGACACAATAATGTTGGATATTATGACAGTAATTATTTTCAGACTGTATGCTCTGATGCCTATAAATAAATACGCCAATAGAAATACATCCTCCTGACTTTTATTTGACTTGGCCCATGCTGCAATATATAATGTCCATTTACTGTTCCATTCCCTTTGTAACCACTACTTCTCAAGATAAGGATTCTTTCTCATTTGAGGCGTCTCGCAGAAAACACTGGAATGAGATTCGAAATCACAACCAACACATCCCCAAAGACATAGGTTAAAAACTTATTGATCCAATCCAGTGAACAAAATAGAGACTACTCAAATCAAAGATGGTGCAAAGATAAATGTGAAGGTCATATTAACACAAGGAAGTGTTGCCCAGGTAGGAAATAAATATCAACCAAAAAATGACAACAGCCTGGAAAAATGCAAACTAGAAAATCTGGAGGGAAGGAAGTGCTGAAATATAAACCAGGAATATGCTTCAAAAAAGTCTGAGAGATAAAACACAAAATAAGCTTGAAATAAAGCAAAATGTATGTTCTTAAGAACTATAATGAAGGAGACGTGAATGCCTTACAAGCTTCTTAAAGGCATTGAATTTGCTTGGTCTTTAACAGATATGTAAATGTCATATAATATCATACTTGTTTTTAACTATCTGGTTGAGGTATGACAGGAATAAGTGTTAGAACCATTAATCCGTTTTTAATTCTGTTTTCAAATCTTGTGCATGAGTGTGCAGGTTAGTGAGCAGCTGGGTACTGGTGTACTGAACATAACACTTTTTCCTACACGTTTTCATCCAGTTAAGCAATAGTTGGGGAATCTGGCAGAATTCAAATCATCAGTTTTATGACTTGTAAATTGAATTAGAGCATTCGATTTTGGTCTGCAGACTGCCTACTCCCCTTTTAAATTAGATTCACTCTCCTAGTCCCAGGCACAACTGTCAATGTACCGTCTTTGCAGATGGCTTCCATTTCTTGAGCTAAGACTATTGCTCTAATCCTGGAGTATAAGAAGCATAGTAAAACATGTCAACATAGGAAAACATAGTAAGCAGATCACGGATCTTGGAAGTCAGACAGACCAGAATTCATATCTGGCTTTGCTACTTATCAGTTTTATCATCCTGAGGAAGTTATTTAAATTCTTCAGACATCCTATTACTCTTCTCTAATATGCTTGCCCCAGATGGAAACGTCAGAATCCAAAATCCACAATGTAAGCATATAAATTTGTTATTTAACTAGATCAATTTCTGATGTTACACTTTTGTTTGGAGAACGCATCTTCACTTTAAACTGGAGGCAAACTATTCACTGCAATAGTCTCTTTCCTCCAAATTACTTTTCAGAGAACTTTTGTTCTTCCTCTCTTCCTTCCTTCCTTCCTTTCCTTCCTTCTTTTTCTTTCTTTATCCCTTCCTTTTTTCCCTTCTTACTCTCTTTCTTTCTTTCCTTCCTCCCTCCCCCTCTCTTTCCTTCCTTTCTTCCTTTGGAAAAAAGAAAATTCTTGTTTTACAGTACTGGTAGAACACAGGCTTCGTCAGGTTGAGGGCTTCTACCCACCATGCGGTGGTGTCACAGACCGTTTCTACGTCTTAAAGTTGTCAAAGGTGTCGGGGTGGAGAGGAGGGATGCTGCCCTGAGTCCTCAGTATCAGTATCCATGTTATGGCTGAGTCAGGTGTTGACTCATCTCACACGGCCCCATCCTGGTCCACGGCTTTGGCAGATTCTCCGCTACGTTGGGGACAAGATCTTTTTGAAATTGCCCCTACTTCCCTATGCCAGCTGCTTTTTGAATCCACACTCACCTGGAGGCTCATAGCCTCCAGGAAGCAATGCCAGAAATCTGGGGCTGGGTTTCCCCTGATGCAGGACCTCAAAATATATATTCTTCTCTTCTGTTCCCCTTCAACCATTGAAGACTTTTTTTTTTTTTTTTTCTAATTTGTGGTGGGGGAAGAGCTCCTTTCTCCTATTTGCAGCTCCAAGATGATACTCTTCTTTGGTGAGCTAATTCTCTTGTACATTTCCTCTGCTTCGTCTGAAAAGTCTTTAATTTCCTCAAAGAACTTAGACTTTTCTTCCTGCTCCCTCCTAAGACATTGTGGTATCTTCTTGACTGAAAGAAACGGACAGGTTAAAATGTGTGCATGGGGGTAGGGGTTGGAGGAGGAGAACAAAACAAAGCAAAACTTACACGCACAAGTTAATATCTGAGTACAGCACCCAGTTATAGCACCTGCGTGCTGTTGATTGGAGATAAATGTGCCCTGTCTATAGGACATTAATAACATAAGGTATATTCTATTAGAAATAATGCATGTAAGTGATGGATCATTTTTGTTTAATAATGTGAAAATCATTACAGTGAAAAGAGAAGACTTCAGAGCTACAACTGTGTTTGTGTATGTGTATCCCTCGTGTCTGTATATCTATTTAGAATATTTAAAACAAATTCAATTTACTAGTTTACTGCTTCCCATGCCATTTGCTGTACAGCTAGTATTGTGCTAAATATAATGGTAAATATGAAGTAAGCTTCACACATGTAAAATTCTTTTGGAATTATATGGAACAACTAGGAAATTATTTGTCAGAGCAGCTTTGACTTCACTCTTTAAAAAAGTCTCTCTGAAAACTTGACACTTTTGTCAAAAAGATTCCCACATAATATGACAACGTAAGAGTAAACTTGCACTAAAACAGAGTCAAAAATAAGAAGTCCTTCTACATGACTTCAAGCTCCCAGCCAGATTTCCTTGTAGATGACTGACTACTCCAGAAGAACTTTAAAGAATTCTGGCATGCCCAGTAATGAAGGAGACCCGTCCAGCACTGAAGGAACAAGAGGATTTCTAAAAAGGGACACTTTTCTAATGCGATTCACTGATCTATTTAGAAACCATGTCACAGGGCCGGGCGCGGTGGCTCACGCTTGTAATCCCAGCACTTTGGGAGGCCGAGGCGGGCGGGTCACGAGGTCAGGAGATCGAGACCACGGTGAAACCCCGTCTCTACTAAAAAATACAAAAAATTAGCCGGGCGTGGTGGCGGCCGCCTATAGTCCCAGCTACTCGGGAGGCTGAGGCAGGAGAATGGCGTGAACCCGGGAGGCGGAGCTTGCAGTGAGCCGAGATTGCGCCACTGCACTCCAGCCTGGGCGACAGAGCGAGACTCCGTCTCAAAAAAAAAAAAAAGAAACCATGTCACAAATGAAACCATCAAGTGTTCGTGTTAGAAAACTGATGAACACTGATGGACACAAGTAAGTGATGTTTTCATGAGTTTTTTTTGCTAATAAAAAAGATTATAGAAAAATAGCAGGCAACCCTTATTTGCCAATTAGACACAAAATGAAATCAAAATCCAACATTTATAGAAAGAACAATTAAGAAACTTTTGGCCAACTACAAGTTCAAAGAAAATAACAACAGTAGGCGACATAGTAGAAATAAGTCCTTTTGCTCTGAAAGATTATAGTTGAAAGAAGGTGACTATCTAGCCTAGAGATTTCATAGAAATTGTGGCATACTAAACTCACCTAAAAAGTGTTACAGTATTTCAAATTAGCTGCTCACAAAAACAAAAGCCAAGTCTCATTTTTATAAACTCCAGTCCTTCTGTCCAAGTTCTTTTGTGTTAACTGGATTCTACAGTCTTTTTTTAAAAGAAAACAACAAGAAAACAAAAAAACATACTTAATGGATTAAGGTTGTATCTTGAGATTTAGTCATTTTAATATGTGGAACTTCTCTCATAATTCTTGATGAATGTTCTTTCAAATTTTACCTGTGTCATATTTCACAAATATTGATTGCAGACAGCAAATGTTGCTCACTTCTTCACCAATTGTTTTCTCAGAATCAATCCTTGTTTTAGTTGCCACAGTCAGACTTTGTACCCACCCAAGAAAATTTTAGAGAACAGCTAGAGCTTTTTGTTGGACATTTTCTTGGAAGCATCTATCTCTTATATAATTCAAGCCTTGCTTGAAACTAAATGTGGAGAAAACAAATTACAAAAATTCAGAAAGCATTATAATTACAGTGCTGGGGGCATTTTATTCCCATTAGGAGGACCATGGATCTCTCCTTCCTAACTGTAACACCTGTGTGGACTTACCAGCGTCCAGTTTCTAACCTGTAGGGTGGAGAGTAAGGTACTTCATTACAAACCACAAATGCAGTGTCAACATGCTGAGACCATTTCCCTGAGCACTTGTTCCCTACAGCATGAGAGAAAATGACTCTTTAATGTGTAATCAGTCAAAAAATATATATTTGTATTAGGAATATTTCTCTGAGACTTCTGTGCTGGGAATTAAAGCTATATCTATATACGTAAAATAAACAAACTGCCCCGTGGCTGGTCTGCTCATTTCAGCTGTCTTCATGATCAATGTGGATTGTTGCACAATCGATTCAGCTGCAGCAATCAGTATTATTCATGCACTCTAGGAAATTTGGTGCAAGTAAAATTGCTGGGATGTTGGAAAGTGTACTCACTTATTAGATATTTGATTTAAGGAATTTTGAAAAAAATCGACTTTTATTTTTTTCAACTCTCAATTTAATCTTTTCTGAGTCAAAATGTTGATCCCTAGAATAAAACCTGAAGTTTGAGATAATCTTTTCAACATCTCATTAATGATAATTTCTGTAAAATCTTAATAATTTATCATGAGTCTTCTGGCGCTAAATATACACTTAAAACTCAGAGAAAAATTGCCATCATAATTTCCAGGACAGTAAAGCTTGAATGTCTAGAAAAACAGTGTGTGGCTCACAGAAAATCAGATTAAAGTCCAGTTGCTTAAAAAAAATACTCTTTGTAAAATTTTCTCTAGCATGTATCATAGGCAAAAATGTCCAATTTGGCAGCTTTTCTAGGTAGCTTTCCAATCATCAGTCCGGCAGCAACCTAAAAGGATTTAATAATTCTTATATCTAGGCTTTTCAAAGACTCTTTGTAAGAAATTTTGATTTTTTCTATATTGTAAATATTAAAGAGATTAACTTCCCAAGAAGTCACTTTGTTTCGTAAAAGCCAACTACAAACAAGAGGCCGCAAAGCAAAGTATGTTGTACAGACATCATTATTGGCCACATAGTGAAATTCTACAATATCAAATGCCCCAAAGTAAATTGGATTCCAGGTGAATTTCTGTGATAATATTGAATGCATCTGCCATTGAAAAGCGACATCTGTGGGTCTTCAGGTGAAATTGTTTACTAACTTAGGTCAATATAATTTGACTACCAATTGACAAAATTGTTCTATTGGATATATAAAGGCTATCCTCCAGGAAAGTTAAATATCTGCTAAAATTGAGAAGATTCTGATATCCAAAAATGCCAGGAATACCATGTGAGAGGCAGAGTCTACTGTGGAGACCACAGAACATCTGTATTGTCAATTCATTTCAACTAGAAATCAGTTGTATTCCTCGTGGAATACATGGAATATATTCCTTTAAGGCAGCAGTTGTTAAACTTCTTGGTCTCAGGATACCTTTTCACTTTAAAAATTATTGAGGGCTTCAGGAGTTTATATATACGTTGACTATCTCTGTCAATATATAGCATATTAAAATTTAAACTGAGAAATTTTTTAAACACAAGAATACACAGGCACACGTTCCGTTGGCTGTCAGAGTGATCGCGTAGTCACTCTTCGTGAAACCTCTGGAGAACACTGCATGCCCATGGGAGAAGGAGAGCAACAATGGCAAACAACATCTCATTATTAAAATGCTTTGACCTCACCAAGGCCTTGAAACAGTATTGGGGACCCCTAAACAGGTCTCAGGGACCACCAGAGTTTCACACATCATGTTGTGAGAAATGCTGTTCCAAAGACTGTTTTTTCTCACTTGTAGAAGCTGGATAATAATAATCACAAAGATTTGTTTATTACATTTGTGTTGTGTAAATATAAATGATCATTATTGAGCAAACTTCCTAACCTCTCCAAGCACGAGTTCCATCAGCTATTAAATGGATATAACACCAGTCTTGAGGGACAGCATTAGGAGATACACTTAATGTTAAATGACGACTTGATGGGTGCAGCACACCAACATGGCACATATATATATGTAACAAACCTGCACATTGTACACATGTACCCCAAAACTTAAAGTATAATAAAAATAATATAATAATAGTACCTCCAAAAAAAAAAAAAAAACCAGTCTTGCAGGGTTGTTGTGAAAATTAGCATTGATGTGTGTCTAACCCAAAGTAGGCACTTACACATTACAAAATTAATCTAATTTGTTTAAATTCTTTCTAATTATTATGAAGCAAAGCTATGAAAAATGCATAATCACTAGGAAAGATTTTTCTTCTTATGCATTAATGACCAAATGAAGGGAACACATCAAGAACTATCCTCTGGCTATTGTTATTCTGATGCAAAATGTGCTGCTGAATGTTTTTTACTAGATACTTAAAGAAGCATGAAGAACATTTTTCAAATTTAGTCCTGAAAAAGAATGGAATTTGTGGGGCATAATTAAACATGAATATAACGTTTCACACAAAGTAATAATACTGGAATGAAAAAAGAACTGGGGCTGCATGGAGCATTTGTGGTGTATTTGAAGGGAGAGGAGGTATTTGACGATGTGACACTGGTAGGAGTTGAGTGAAGCACATTTTAAGAGAAAGAAATCTTCAAAGCTTGACTGTTGGTCACAAGTCAGGGTTGGAGGCACCTCCAAGCCCTCCAAATACTAGATAAGGATGAACTGACAGCAGTAGGATTGGATAGAAGCTGTGTTAGCCTCCCAAGTACTCTCCCTGATTCCATGCAGTCATGGGAAATTGCTTCTCCTCATCCTGGCAGAAGCAGGGTATGCTTTCTGCAGACACTCATTCAGAGAAGCTGTGTGTGGGTGTAAGGCACTGCCCCAGGGGAGTGTCAGGTGCTGCTGAACACAGAGGGATGAAACTGGTGTCTCCATCCTGAAGAGTGACAGCCCTGTCCCTTGCACTTGAACCCTGAACACTGGCATCCTAGATAATATCATTCAGGCAAAAGAATAACTCAAAAGGAATGAAATTTGGATATCAATTTTGAGAATCTACCAAGAAAATGACTGGCTCCTTAATCAGTGTATAGTGAGGCCCATCAGTCAACAAGTTCACCCAGGTACAGGGAGTTTCTGAGAAGTTTTCAGCATCTTGTTCTTAAATTTTACTAGTGACCTAAGGAATAAGGATTACTATATATTTGAGAATAGCTTGTCATATGTAAGATAGGGAGCAAACCTCCCCATACTCTGAGAGCCAGCTGGGTAGCTAGCTAGATGATTGATGATAGGTAGGTAGGTATGTAGGTAGATAGACACATACATACATACAGATAGATACATACATAAATAGATACATAGATTAGATGATAGGTAAATACATACAGATAGATATATACATACATAAAAAGATACATAAAAAGATACATAGATTAGATGATAGAAGATAGATAGATAGACCAATAGATAAAAGAGCTCTGAAGTCAGACTGCTTGGGTTGAAACATTGTCCTTGCCCCCTTTGCTAATCGAATGACCTTGAATAAGTCACTTAAATCCTGAAGCCTCAATTTTCCTTATCTGTGACATGAGGATAATAATAGTTCCTACCTAATAAAGGTGAAGATTACATGAAATAAAGTATTACATGCAGACTAAGCATCTAATACATATTTTCAACATAATTGGCAAAAAAGTGCAGGGTATGCTTGAAAAACGGAGTTTTTCGGCTTAGTTGAATTACTCTGAATATAAAGTAGA
Source organism: Symphalangus syndactylus (assembly GCF_028878055.3). Lineage (NCBI taxonomy): Eukaryota > Metazoa > Chordata > Mammalia > Primates > Hylobatidae > Symphalangus > Symphalangus syndactylus. Next base: position 160,920,654 of record NC_072426.2, read on the forward strand.
AAGAGAAGATAGAGCCAGATGGTATTTTATTTTGACTATTACGTACTAATATGACTTAGGCTATGTGAGAGAATTATTTACAGAGAAAAGTTTACTAACCTTTTCTTCACCTTTTCTTAAGAAAGTTCCCAAGAGGCACTGCCTCACACCTTCTGCCCCCAACAAGAAACAGTCCCTGACTCTTCAGTACACAGGGTGTGAAAAGCTCATAATAACCTAATATGTCTCTCTAAGTACATTTGGTTGTTCATGTTAAATTGGAAACACTCAATAACTGCAAAGTTAATATGTGATTAAATAATAACAGCAGAAAACCTCTTCTCCCTCTTGCCCAAATAGGGGCTCATAGCTCTTTCAATGTACCCGGGGTCCCTTTCTAAGCTTCAGAAGGCTGGATATTGTGGCAATTAATTGTTTAAACACATTATGAAGGATTATGATGAGAGGGAAACATAAAACGTAATAAACACTTGGTAACCGATTTATTTCAACAGCAGCTCCTCTGCCAAGCCAGCAGATTTTTCTAGGACAGAGCTCCCTTCCATATGCAGCTAAGAAAGATCAGGGAATTTGCCTTCAAATGGACCCCACTCATCATTCCCTACACAGTCACAAAAGGCTCACTACCTCCTTCCCATGGCCCGGCTAAAAGAAAAGGTGTTATGTTTCTTTAACTCTGGAGCATAAAGGAGCTGTTTTTTAGTAAGAATAACATTATAATCAGGTGTTGTGTTAAAAATAGCAACAAGGCACAAAGAAAACAGGCATTGACACCAAGAAAAATTAGCTAACACCACGTAATAGGAGAGATTTATTCATGAATGACTGAAGGTTTTAGAAATTCTTTTCTTTCCTTAGCAGGATGTCATCACAGCAACAAAAATCATGGCAAGAGCACGTGCAACATTAGGTTCAACTGATCTCAAATCCTTCCTCACCAAAGTGTCACAGCAAATTCGTTGTTCACCAATAGCTTAAGTCTTTCTAGGTTCCTAGACTCCTATAGTTGGTTTGCTTGTTTTGTTTTGAGACGGAGTCTCGCTCTGTCACCCAGGCTGGAGTGCAGTGGCACAATCTCGGCTCACTGCAAGCTCCACCTCCTGGGTTCACACCATTCTCCTACCTCAGCCTCCCGAGTAGCTGGGACTACAGGCACCCACCACCACGCCCGGCTAATTTTTTGTATTTTTACTAGAGACGGGGTTTCACCATGTTAGCCAGGATGGTCTCAATCTCCTGACCTCGTGATCCGCCTGCCTCGGCCTCCCAAAGTGCTGGGATTACAGGCGTGAGGCACCGCGCCCGGCCGAGAGGTGGTTTTTTAATTGGTGAGAGGGCTGGGAAGATCAGGCAGGGGAGGTTGCAGTGGCATCGGAGAAGACAATGCCTAGTGGATGATTAGTTACCACTACTAAAGGCCTACAGATTCATTTGGGAAAAATTCTATGGAAAATTCACTAGAGGAAGGTTTCTTCCTTGGGGAAGGTAATGCAGTGTGCCTGTGTGGACATGCATGTGAGCATGTATGTGCTGTGTGTGGGCTCCAATTACCCTTCAAATACTAATCTATGATTTTACACATTGATACCATCACCAAAAAATGTTAATTACACATATGCACAGATCATTGGAAAACATATATCGCTGCAGACTTAGTTTCTTCTATGTCTAGAGCTCAGTTTATTAATATGTTGTTCCATATAACAAGTTCATTAATGTTGCTGATTTTTAACATTTAGAATATTAATAGTTCTGAGCATGATATTTTGATCTTTCTTCATAGTGATTTCTGAAAATATGAAAAATGAGAAGAGAAGTAGTTACCTATTAACTTGCTGACGTCTGACAGGAACAGTTGACCAGAGTCCCCTGCAAGAGCTCTTGGGAGCACTGGGTACCGAGCAGAGCCTTCATCCTTGTTAATTAGCCGTCCAACGTTGAGACAGGACTTCTGCTTGAAATAAATGGCTTGTTAGAAAACAGAGCTACACACATACACAGAATCTTTTCATTCATGGATAACTGAGTGTTTTAGAAAATCCAGACTTTTCTAAGACTTTCCAAGTTTTAATTTCAAATATATTTTCCATGTTTACATTATAGCTGACCATGTGTCTAAATATAGCTAGTCTATACTATATGTATTCTAATTGCTTGATATGGAGCCCGCAGCTGAGTGCTTGAATCCAGCATTCACAGAGTGATACAGTGTATGAAAACCTTTTACAATATTTTCAAACAAATATAATGAATAATAATGACTTAAAGGTCACAACTCTTAGCTATTCTTATATTTTATAACATTCCTCTGCAAGACAATATGCATTAAACAATGGCTAAACATTAAAAATACGTTTTAGAAGATTTTAAAAATAAGAGACATTTCAGATCTGCAGAAAATCCTCATGTGTCATATTATTTTAAAGAAATGCTGTAATGCAAATATGAGTTGACCTATACTTGATTATCTGTTTTGATTTCATTATTCAATGTCTTAACACGGAAGATCTTGACAGTCCAACAATTCGTTTGCTGATCTCTTTTCAGATTTTTTTTTTAATTTGGAAAAAGAAAATGGTATTTTATTTCCTGCTTTTATGGACTCCAAAGTCATAAAATTGTAAAGATGAGAAAAACTGTCAATTTTTTGAAGGTTAAATGCAAGAAAATTAGAGTGCCTGGAAGAGCAGACTCTGGATTCAGTGCTGAAAGGTAGATAGCACGGGAAGGCAAACTCAACGCTGAGTATTGAACAAAAAGAATGAGCAAGGGCAGATGTGTAAAAGCAGCCCCTGTGAACCATTCCAATGATTTCCTTTGCCCATGTGGTTGCACTAAGTTGCACTGAATGTGTGCAGCCTTTTTACTGCATAGTAGAAGAACGGCAATTGTGTTTTTAAGCTGACCATTAACTTTAGAGGGAAAGCTGCTGAAAGGCAAAATTTTCCTTCCCTTCTGCCCTAAATTTTTCCTCTCAAGGTATAGGATGGAAGCTTTGTAGGTGGAAGAAAAATCTCAGTAGGCCAGTCAGAAAAACTAGATTCTTAATTGCTGAGTGTAGCAGAGCTAGCACAGTTTTTCATGTTTGCACAGTAGAATTAGTTAAAGCAAGCTCTGCAGATGTAGGTTTCCATGTGGGGAACACATGATGTTCTGACCGACAAGTTGGGTGTTTTTAGTTCCAGACATTGCTTGAAACAATGGACACCGTGGATGAAAGAAAGCAAGGGTGACTTATCACTGTAGAACCTGGAAAGCATGAAGAGGATTTCCCCTGGCCCAGTGAAAACATGAGCCTATGAATATTTTCAAGAAAAGATTTTCACTTAACTCTCTCTGTAAAACACAGTTGTTGGGGTGTGGTATGATTTGGCTGTGTCCCCACCCAAATCTCATCTTGAATTGTAGCTCCCATAATTCCCATGTGTCCTGGGAGGGACCCACTGGGAGGTAATTGAATCATGGGGGCGGGCCTTTCCTGTGCTGTTCTCATGATAGTGAATAAGTCTCATGAGACCTGATGGTTTTATAAAGGGCAGTTCCCTTGCACAAGCTGTCTTGCCTGCTGCCAGTAAGACATGCCTTCGCTTCTCCTTTGCCTTCTGCCATGATTGTGAGGCCTCCCCAGCCATGTGGAGCTGTGAGTCCATTAAACCTATTTCCTTTATAAATTACCCAGACTCAGGTATGTCTTTATTAGCAGTGTGAGAATGACTAATACAGAGAATTCATACTGGGTAGTGGGGTGCTGCTGTAAAGATACCCCAAAATGTGGAAGCAACTGGAACTGGGTAACAAGCAGAGGTTGGAACAGTTTGGAGGGATCAGAAGACAGGGAGATGTGGGAGAGTTTGGAACTTCCTAGAGACTTGTTGAATGGCTTTGACCAAAATGCTGATAGTGATATGGACAATAAAATCCAGGCTGAGGTGGCCTCAGATGGAAATGAAGAACTTGTTGGGAACTGGAGCAAAGGCGACACTTGTTATGTTTTAGCAAAGAGACTGGCAGCATTTTCTCCCTGCCCTATAGGTCTGTGGAATTTTGAACTTAGAGATGATTTAGGGAATCTGGCAGAAGAAATTTCTAAGCAGCAAAGCATTCAACAGGTGATTTGGGTGCTAGCAAAACCATTCAATATTATGTATTCACCAAGATATGGTTTAGAATTGGAACTTATGTTTAAAGGGGAAGCAAAGCACAAAAGTTTGAAAAATTTGCAGCTTAACAATGTGATAGAAAAGAAAAACCTAGGCCAGGCGCAATGGCTCACGCCTGTAATCTCAACACTTTGGGAGGCTGAGGCAGGCAGATCACGAGGTCAGGAGTTCAAGACCAGCCTGGCCAACATGGTGAAACCCAGTCTCTACTAAAAATACAAAAAAACTAGCTGGGTGTGGTGGTGCATGCCTGTAGTCCTAGCTACTCGGGAGGCTGAGGCAGGAGAATTGTTTGAACCCAGGAGGCAGAGGTTGCAGTGAGCTGAGATTGTGCCACTACACTCCAGCCTGGGCAATAGAGGGAGACTCCATCTCAAAAGCAACAAAAAAGAAAAACCCATTTTCTGAAGAGAAATTCAAGCCAGCTGCGGAAATTTGCATAATTAATGAGAAGCCAAATATTTATCACCAAGACAATGGAGAAAATGTCTCCAAGTCATGTCAGAGGTCTTCATGGCAGCCCCTCCCATCACAGGCCTGGAGGCCTGGGAGGAAAAAAAATGGTTTAATGGGCTGAGCTCAGGGCCTGGCTGCTTCATGCAGTCTCAGGACTTGGTGCCCGGCATCCCAGCCATGGCCAAAAGGGGCCAATGTACAACTCAGACCATTGCTTCAGAGGGTGCAAGCCCCAAGCCTTGGCATCCTACATGCAGTGTTGGGCCTTCAGGTGCACGGAAGTCAAGAACTGAGCTTTGGGAACCTCAGCCTAGATTTCAAAGGATGTACGGAAATGCCTCGGTGTCCAGGCAGAGGTATGCTGCAGGAGCAGAGCCCTCATGGAGAACCACTGCTAGGGCAGCACAGAAGGAAAATGTAGTGTGGGAGGCCCCACACAGAGTCCCCACTGGGGCACTGCCTGGTGGAGCTGTGAGAAAAGGGCCACCATCCGCCAGACCCCAGAATGGTAGATCCACCGACAGCTTGCACGGTGCACATTGAAACGCCACAGACACGCAATGCCAGCCTGGGAAAGCAGCCAGGAGTGGGGCTGTACCCTGTAAAGCCACAGGGGCAGAGATGTTCAAGGCTGTGGGAGCCCACCTCTTGCATCAGCGTGTCCTGGACGTGAGACATAGAGTCAAAGGAGATCATTTTAGAGCTCTAAGATTTGACTGCCCTGCTGGATTTCAGACTTGCATGGTACCTGTATTCCCTTTGTTTTGGCCAATTTCTCCCATTTGGAATGGCTGTATTTACCCAATGGCTGTACCCCCATTGTATCTAGGAAGTAACCAATGTATTTACCCAATGGCTGTACCCCCATTGTATCTAGAAAGTAACCAACTTGCTTTTGATTTTACAGGCTCATAGGTGGAAAGGACTAGCTTTGTTTCAGATGAGACCTCGGACTGTGGACTTTTGAGTTAATGCTGAAATGAGTTAAGACTTTGGGGGACTGTTGGGAAGGCATGATTGGTTTTGAAATGTAAGGACATGAGAATTGGGAGGGTTCAGGGGCAGAATTCTGTAGTTTGGCTCTGTTCCCACCCATATCTTATCTTGAATTGTAGCTCCCACAATGCCCACATATGTAGTGGGAGACACCCAGTAAGAGGTAATGGAATCATGGGGGTGGGTCTTTCCCACGCTGTTCTCATGATAGTGAATGAGTCTCACAAGAGCTGATGGTTTTATAAAGGGCAGCTGCCCTGCACATGCTCTCTTGCTTGCCGCCATGTAAGACATGACTTTGCTTCTCCTTTGCCTTCCACCATGATTGTGAGGCTTCTCCAGCCATGTGGAACTGTGTGTGCATTAAACCTCTTTCCTTTATAAATTACTCAGTTTGGGGTATGTCTTTATTAGCAGCATGAGAATAGACAAATACAGGTTGTTTCAGAGCTTAGTATGTCCTGCTGATGCTTGCACAGTCCTTTGGAACCACCTGTGCTGTGCAGTGAGTCCTGTTCCTTTTCTCATATTAGCTATGAAACCACCCTTTATGAGTATTTTCGAACTATCTGAAAAACAGCACTTTATTTTCCTCAGTGTTACAGATGCAGGAAGCCATCAAAGTATAATTTGGTTCAAAGCTCTATGAATTTTTAGGCAAATGTCACTCTATGAATTTTTAGGCAAATTCAGGCAAAAAACAAGTAAATATTCATTTAATATGCCAGTTTCTGGCACCTAAATTCCTCTTGGAGAATAAAAGGAGCCTTTAGAACACTGTGTGGCCTCCCACACTCTTCAAGGCACTTACCTTACTCTCAAGGAATAACAGAGACATCCAGGTAATCTTAATTACTACTAACAGGATGGGAAAGAAGTGTGTCTAAGGCACTTATCAGTACCATCAACAGAATTACATTTAGAAAATCTGCTCTGTATAGGAAATTGTGCTCCATAGTGCACTGGGGAAAATAGCAATAACATATGACACACTGCCTGCCTTCAAGGAAATTATTATCTAGATGAAGATAAGATAGACACCTGTAAAGGTAAATAGCAAAACGGGTGGTATAAGTTACCTGCAAAATGAGAGGTACAAAGAAGTAATCCAGAAAATCAGAGTAGTATATCACCCCAGCATTGGAAAAGACATTAAAAGTCTTCTAGTCCAGTAATTTACTGATGCTTGAGTTCACTTTCAACATGAGTTCACATTTATTGAGTATTATTATTGCAGACATTGTTCAAAGTATTATGGAAATATGTATTGAAAATATATGTTCGTTGTTTCACATAACATTTTCATGAGGTGGGATTGTTTACAAAGGAGAGAATTAAAAATCAGAAAAAGTGAATAATTTGTCCAAAGTCCCATAGTCACTAAATGACAGGGCAGTGGTTCAAACTCAGGTCTTCCCTACCTAGGGCCGGTGCCCTTCATCAATGTAAGATAGTCATGAAGCCCTCCCCAGTCATGGAGACCCAGACAATTCCCAGTGGCTCATTCCATCACTGGGAGATGGAGAGAATAGTAAGAGTTTCATAGACTTGAATGTTCCAGAAAGAAGGAAGTCAAAAAGTTAAAATAAGAAATACTAATTAATATTTTAAAAGGCAAATTCCAAACCACACATGTAATCTGTAGAATGCAGATTTGTACGCCTTTGAAGGAACTCAACTTTCAACTATCAGAATCAGTCCTGGGTAGCTAGGATTATGGTTTGAGAGTAGTGTTATTTTTCAAGTTCTTTGCTTCTATGAAATTTTAAAAGGTAATTGAAATATTGAGAAACCTATGAAGAGGTGAATTTAATATAATCCACAGAATGACAAATGCACATTTAGAGGATTTAAATTTAGGAATGATGGGCAAGTGATGCAATGGTTACTATTGGGGCTATTGGCCATTTGATAAAAGTTCTTTAGTTTTGGAATTTATTTAGTATCCAACAACTTTTGCTAAATCTATAGCTCTCCCTTGAGTTTTATCTTTTCTCTTGTTCATTGGTTTATTTAATTTCAAAGACAATTACACACGCCAAAGTAATGATCCTACAGATGTATAAGTGTATCCTGAGATGAATAAATTATGGACATTTTGGTAATTAGCAAATGGAAGGGGAGCAGCTGGATGCTTAACACAGATGGGTTTATTGGTTAAAATAAACTTCAGTTTGCCTTTTTTTTAAATTAAGCAATATTGGCCCCTTTTGTTGCTTTGTGAACAATCAACCAAACAGCATAATTCTAGATGGATTGCTCTTTGATTGCCATTGCTAAATCTAATTCTAATGATTTAATTGTTTTTAATTTCTCTGTGGCCTATATGTGTGGGCTGTGTCCCCATCTGTGAGGCTTAAAATCTGAGGAAAAACATGCTTCATATTCTCATGAGCAAAGTATTCATATTCATCTGGATTGTCGCTTTGTGCCAAGCTTCTTCTACAATGAGAATGAAAGGAAAATTTGCCGAATACAATCTTACCCTCTTAGGTTTATTTCTTTATGACAAATAACAGTTCAGTCTGATTATGTAAAATCACTGGGAATGGGGTGGTCTAGTGTTTTAAGAATACATGTGTAAATATAAAAGATAGAATTATTGATTAAAATATCCTTACAAAATAATCATGTCACTTCACTGCACCAAATGGCAATGGATCGCCCCCTTCTATAAAAGAAAAAAACAAAACTTTCTTGACAGTGCATTAAATGTCTTGCATAATCCGACCACAGTCACACTGACTTGGACTAGATATTGGGGACCCTATGTGATACAATGCATGCAAAGATTGTTGAAGGAGCACTTTGGATCTGGGTTAAACTGTGACCCGGCACATGCTAATTGAGTGGCCTCAAACACGTGAATTAAACTGTCTAAATGTGGTTTTCCTCACTGAGGGGGGATAATAATGCTGTCTTTCCTACAAGGTCGTAAGACTAGATGAAATGATAAACTCAAGTGCTTAGCACAGTGCTTGGCTTTATGCTCTGTGCGTCATCTACTTACCTTTTGTTTCTGTATTGTTGTTGCTGTTGTAACTTTTATTATTTGACCTCTCATGTGTATTTGCACATGAAGATCTGTCTAGAGTGCTCTTTTGTCATCTGAATGATCGAATCCCATAAATCTTTCAGGACTCAGCTCATTGGCCATCTCTTCCACTATATTTTGCCAGTCTTCCCTAGCTAAAAGCTAATTCTTCTTCTATAAAGGCATTGCAATTCCTATTGTCAGCAACAGTCATTTGTACTTAACTCTTACAGGCTTCTTTAGGTATTTATCTCTTCATGTACTTCTTAGTGAGATAGCAGACTCCTTAAAAGCAGGAACTGAGGCAATTTCTACATATCTTTTGCAGTTTCTGGCAGAATTGCAAGCAATGAATATTTGTTGTTTTATTATTTTTCATCCTTCATGGTTGGGAATTATATGTTGTTTTAGTCAACACTCAACAAATCCAAAATGCCTCATCATTAGATGAAATGGCCAGAGTTAAATGGCAACCTAATCTGATACCTCACATTTATTAAACATTGCTGCTGTTTTTTATGTCCCAGGCACTGGTTCTAAGCACTTCATAAATTGTATTTTCTTTAATCCTCACAGACTCTATGAGGTCTATATTATTTTAATTATTTTAGATCAGAAGATGGTAAAGCACAGAAGGTTCAAAAAATTTTTTCCAAGGTTATATAGTCAGCTTGAGATTGAGCCAGGATTTAAATCCAGGCAGACTAACTCCAGACAGAGACCATGCTCTTAATCTCTATTCAGTTCTATCTATCCAGTAATACATTCAGTCATCTTCTTAGGTTCTTTTCAACTGAGCAAAAACCAGAAAACTGAGAAATAACTATGGCAGATGTCATTTTTCATTTTTTTAGGGGGCAAGAAATGTCTCCCTATTTACATAATGAAAAATCAAGTCTATAGATAATGAGATAAAATATTTTAAATTAAGACTGCCTTGGCAAAAATCTGGGTACAAAATGAAAATAAAAATAGGTAACACATTTTGAGGTATCAGGTATTAGGCTGATAAAGTGTATTTTCATATTTTGGTTATTACTGCTGAGAAAGAGGAAAACAGCCTCTGGCAGCTGGGAACTAGCTTGGCATTATGAGCTGGGCCTAGATGTTCTCCTGTGCACATAAACTATTTCACAGAGCATCAGCGTCAGCATCAGTTAGGACCACTCTGTGACCAGGATGGATCCAGGCAAAAACATCACCAATCCAGAGGCATGTCTGAACCCAGACAGAAACAAGAACATTTTCCAAACCACAAAATTCACAAACATCCTCTTATCCTGGCTAAAGTGAGAGGCTGCCACTGCTTTACCAATGATAGCTTTAGCCTTCTCTCTTCCTCCTGTCTTCTAGACGAGAATTATTAAGATATTGAGTCACAAAAATACCACTGCTTCCGAAAAGCATCCCATCCAGAACAAAGCTTTCCTTCTTAGAGCCTTTTCCAAAATCCTTAGGATAAACCCCAATTTTACCAGTTCTTTCTAATATTCTCTTACTGATGTGGCCCACAGATCCCCATGATGTGAGTTGCCCCTCACTGGAACATGTCAATAAACCAACTCTCCAACTACAAGTTCCCTGGTGCTGTGAAGCTGGAGAGCATTAACACTGTTATTATCCTTATCTCATAAATGAAGGAAGACTGAGTAAGGTGCAAAAATACTGTTTGATTCTATATTTAAACCCAGTTTGTCTCTATTGCTGTCATTATTTTTGTTTTTGTTTGTTTTTATTATGTAGGCTCCGGAAACTGCTCTCTTAACCACTATGTTATACAGCTCCCTTAGGGTTACTGCAAATACAGATAAATAATAAGATGAGAGGAAGCGACCATCTACTGCATTACTATCACGTGCTACCTACTTGATATGTTTTTCTAATTTAAATCTCCAACCCTTTCAAGCAATGATCCTTCTTTTACAGAAGCTCATTTCAGCTATTAAAGAAGTCCATATTTACAAATATGAAGTAATTTCCCTTTATAACAGAAGTCTCATGACTAGCAAGTTTTGAATTTTAATTCCACTGTCTCAGGTAACATACTCACATGATTACACCACATTGGAATAGTCATTATCTGGAAAAGAGCTGAAGCAAACAAGCACTGTCTTAGAGCATTGTCTGGTCTGGTATTGCTCCTTATTTCTCAGTAAGGTCCAGCAAGAAACACATGCTTAGAATGCACCCTCTTTATTATTTCCAGCTGCTGTTTGTTCCTTATCACAAATATTAGAATTGGGGATGCCCTATCTCCTTCTTTATTAACTATTGAGATTGACTTGATTTTGAGAGTATGTCGATTATCACGATAGAACTTTTAATCTTATACATATAATGCCTCTGACTTCAAAGTTTCTAAAAGAAAATTGAGAAAATATAATTAAATGCATGTTTCAGGGAATGAGGCCTATCTAACTTATGATATCAATAAATGCTGTAATGAGTTATCCTTATTCTAAACAATTACTGACAGTCTTCTGAACTATGGCATGACAATAACTGGAGTATCTTGGGATCCTGGGGTGCTTCTACCCCAAGAGTATGTGAAGTCCTGTTTCATTGATTTTATATTTTTCTTTACCAAAATCATTTTCTGAAAGAATACAAAAAGAAGAAAGGAAAACAGGAGGACCTACCATCTCAGACTCCTCATTTTTATGTGATACCAACTTTCAAAATAAGTTCTATTTAGGTGATAGATTGGTGAAAAGCTACTTAAAACTGTATTTGAGCAGGAATTCTTTGTGATAGCAAGGAGGACTAGATAGATATCAAGTAAACTCCTGATTTAGAGATGAGAACTAGATAGATATCATTAAGTCAACTCCTGATTTCAAAGATGAGAACTCAACAGATATCATGAAGTCACCTCCTGATTTCAGAGATGAGAACTCGATAGATAGCGTTAAGTCAACTCCTGATTTCTTATAGTCTCTGCTAATCTGCTCACTAGCATGGCTAAAGGAAATGCTGAAATTTTAACTAGAAAGAAAGTATTTGACTATTTGAATTTTCATACTGTTGTTTAAAATGAAATGGTAGCAAAACATTTGGGAAATATAATTAAAATTCTGGTTCTAAACATCTTCATGAAGATGACATCATTAGTTATGCCAGAATTCCTGGACTGATTTTTCAAATTAACTGTTGTCATTAATGGGCATCAATCTGTATTGAGGAGTTTTTTTTCCTGAAAATATAAACATTACATACATTATAAGTGATAACAAATCTTCATGTCATATACAGAACCATTTACACTTCATATCTGTGAACATTCATTTATATATTGAACAATGTAATTCTTAATGAAATATTGATTTCTAAGTTCCATTTACTTATAAAACTTGAGTCATGATTTCAGTTTAAGTTGGACAACAAACTCCAAAAGAAACCCTGCAGCCAGTGTGTCTCACGTTTTAGGAAGTGTCCAGGCAGCTATGTGGTATTTCTTCCGACACAGAGCATTCAAGATCCAGGTCCTGCAGATGAAATTTGTAGCCTTAATAAACATATAGGATTGTTGAATAGTAAAGGGGTTTATTTGTACCTTTATGAGTACATTTTTCACTTTTGTTTACTAATGAACTAAAATTTTTCTGCATGAAAAAATACGGGTGTAGAAATCTTTCAGAGACATGACAAAATGTGTTGCGTCAGAGCCACCAGTACTCACATTAAGTAGACAGATCACACAGAGCGGACAGAGTTCATGTTCAAGAGTTCATCTTGAGTTACAGTTCTATAGACTCAGAATGAAGATCACCTCGCTTATTAAAAGCAATAAAAGATAAAGAAAATAGGAAATAAGAAAGACTTGATTAAATGGCCATTTCACTGAATTCAGCATGAGTCCTGTGCAAATTAGACATTTAGATTAACAGCTTCTTTGATTATTAGAAAGCCTGGAAAATGGGGTCTAACAGCATTATAGCATAAGCTTATTTATAATGATTTTTTTGGGGGATGTAGCTTTTTCATAAGCTGAATAGAAATTACACATACAAATTCATATTTGGAATTTTGTTCTTATTTTTAATTTTGCCTATCTTTTCAGGTGTCTATGAACTCACGAGAAGACATGACATAGTGTTTATTTTCTAAATCATCTTTAAACTTATTTGCTGGAATATTGTGGGGTAAAGTGCAAACTTCCCCTTCACCATTTGAAGGTTTGCTAAAAATCAACAGGCAGAAGGCGAATTAACAGGAGAAATGGCATACCAATTTGTTTGATCACAGTTTTTCATGAAGAATGAAGACCCAAAGATACATGAGAAATTGTCCATTTTTATGCAACACCAGACCAGATGATGCTTTAAGACAGGTACAAAGAAGTATGGACATGCGTGTAGAAATACAAGTCAACTAAAGGGAGTGATCTACTGCTAATAGGCTGAGTGGGGACACCCAGCAAGGCCTGTGTCCAGACTCTTCCTGGCCTCTCTGAGCAGCTAACTTTCCTTCTGGTGTGGGGCAGGACCTTCTCTGGAATGGGGATCTTCTGACCCACAGTCAAACAAGGTAGGTCACAGTTTCTTTATGGCCAGCTCTTACACAGAATGGTGGGGGAAAGTTAGAATAATATTCTTAGGTTTTCAGGCTGTCTTTGGGAGAAGGGGCTTTGGTTTCTCTGGCCCATCTTAGGGAAGGAAAATTTCTAGTTTCTCTGTCTAGCCTCAAGAGAGAATGAGGCTCAGAGACATAAGGGCAGAAGAAAGTCAGGGAGGGTTTTTTGCCACTGAGCTTGCTTCTGAGGCCATCTCTGAGGCCTTCACTTTGGGGTGTCATTTTATGAGCCCCAACAATATCTTTCTAAAAAATATGGAAAAGGCTTAAAAGACTCAGGCCATTTTAGAGCTATATAAACATGTATTAATTAAGAATGGAGAATTGTTACTAAAAGACACTAGGTCTCTTTTTATACTAAATTTATAATACAGTATAGCTCCCTCAGAAAGAAAAAGTGGGGTTCATTCATTCATTTATTCACTTACTCATTCACAAATGTTTGTTAATCACACTAGTCTCCTCTTGAGTAAGTGAAAGATAACGTATAATATACATAACAGGCCGGGCGCGGTGGCTCACGCCTGTAATCCCACCACTTTGGGAGGCCAAGGTGGGTGGATCACCTGAGGTCAGGAGTCCGAGACCAGCCTGCCCAACATGGCGAAACCCCATCTCTACAAAAAATACAAAAAATTAGCCGGGCGTGGTTGTGGCGGGTGCCTGTAGTCCCAGCTACTCGGAAAGCTGAGGCAGGAGAATTGCTTGAACCTGGAAGATTGCAGTGAGCCGAGATCGTGCCACTGGCGACAAGAGCGAAACTCCGTCTCAAAATAACAATAGTAATAATAATAACAATAATATACACAACAAAAATATTTTAAAGGTGATAAGTGCAACAAGAAAAAAGAGTCAAACAAGGGGAATGGAGACTGCACACCATAGCACATTTGGCCGATTGCTCAGTGTTCCACACACTGACATCAAGAACACATTTCCAGCCCATATTCTGATTGGTTAAATGTGGTTTAGGCAGCCTTTCAGCTTTCAGAGAAATGGTCAAATTCTTTCTTTTCAAAAGTTCCCAGGCCAAGTCATAATAATGTACGGATCTCATAGAAGTATTCCTGCAATAATCACTTCGAGTTCCTTCTTTCTGCCTCCACTGCTCTTTCATTCAGCAATTGCCGTTTTGTGTGTTATCATAGCAGAATAACAAAGAATGAGACTCATGACTAAACAGAGGCTTGCTTTTTACATGAGTATTATTATTTCATCCTTGGAAATCCTGGAAAACTTCTTACTATTTTGGATACTAGGTCCAGAGTCTGTGTGTTTCCAGCATGGATGCTGACTGGTTGCAGTCAGAAGGTGTTATGCCAATGTGTGAAGGAAATAGGGCAAAATGTAAACATTGAATGTTTAGTAGTGCTCTTTCTGCAGGCAGAAAGATTCTGCAAGGAGAGATTGATTGCTCAAGTGCAACTTGTCTGGGGAAACATGGGATTTTATTTTATTTTATTTCATTTCATTTCATTTCATTTCATTTATTTTTTGAGACAGACTCTCGCTGTGTCTCCCAGGCTGGAGTACAATGGCGTGATGTCGGCCCACTGCAACCTCCGCCTCCCAGGTTCAAGCAATTCTCCTGCTTCAGCCTCCTGGGTAGCTGGGATTACAGGCATGCGCCATCATGCCTAGCTAATTTTTGTATTTTTGTAGAGACGGGGTTTCACCATGTTGTCCAGGCTGGTCTTGAACTCCTGATCTTGGGTGATCTGCCCGCCTCGGCCTCCCAAAGCCCTGGGATTACAGATGTAAGCCTCTGCGCCCAGCCAAGCATGGGATTTTACAATAGCATTGTAAGAAATTGTTATCTTTTTCCCTGAGTATTCAATTTACCCCCATGTTTCGAATGAGCAGTGAGCACCAGCATGGAGATCGGAGCCCCGTGTTACTTGTACGTGAAGGTGTCAGTGCCTAAGTGTGCTAGTGCTGCTGATACTCACACCAAATAGCAACCAAGAGCCAGCAATCTAACCTGTTAAAAATAATAGGCAAATGGGAAGAGAGGACTTAGGAATCTCCTTGAAGTTTTCCTTCACTGATAGGTGCTAAAGATGTATGCCTTGGGGTTTTTTAGATGACATCGATGTAATCCCCTTCAAAAATAGTGATGGAAGGACAGACTTCTTCACCTTATTAATTTCCTGCAGCATCAAAGTCCCTTTGAGAGTCTTTCTGTTCCAATTATTCCTCAAGTTCAGAAAATGTTGGCTGTCAGCATTATTGTGGGTTAAGACAGAAGGTCCTCATTTCCTGACCCCAGGGATTCCAGATCAACTGTATTTGTTTATTTTCTAAAATGTCCATTTTGCTTAGAAACAAATACACATTGGTGACATGTATTCCTTGCAATATCTTCTAACAATTTATTCTAGGTTTACTAATTCTTATGATGATCTGCTAGAAAAATATTAAAAGGTAATGTACTTGTGTAGAAATGCGAGTCAAATCAAGTGAATTTTATCATTGTCAGATTCAGCATCATCAGTCTTCCGTCACAAGATTCAGAGAGTTCTTTTTCTGTTCAGTTTGGTAATAAGAGAAGTTATAATCAATTTGGTCATAAAAATTGTGCAAAATTAGATATTTTTTTGATTCCACTTTCTGCTATGAAATATTCTTTAGTTAGTTTGCTTGAGACCGTGTCTCATTCTGTCACCCAGGCTGGAGTGCAGTAGTGTGAGCTCAGCTCACTGCAACCTCCGCCTCCCGGGCTCAAGCAATTCTCCCACCTTGGCCTCCTGAGTAGCTGGGGCTACAGGTGTGCACCATATGCCCGGCTAATTTTTGTTGTTGTTTTTTAGAGGCAGACTTTAACCATGTTGCACAGGCTGGTCTCAATTTCCTGGGCTCAAGTGATCCTCTTGCCTTGGCCTCCCAAAGTGCTGGGATTATAGGCGTGAGCCACCGCACCTGGACTAAATATTCTTTAAATATGTGTGACTTTGGAGGAAAGGGAATCAGATGGGTTAGAGTATGTGAAGTTCATTGTCAACTGTTATCCTTGAGAAATATTTAAGCTTCCCTTAATGTTGTGTCTTAAATGACATATAATAATCCAGCAAGGGACTCATCAGTGAGGACCATAATGGGTTTTTAGCTTAATTTTAGGTAGCAAAGAGAAACATCTGCTATGGAAAAAGCTTCATTGACTTTCATCTGATGTCACGAAGCTGCCACGAGGCACCAGCACCTGCAGGCGGGTGCTGATTACGCCCTGTGCTGAGGACTCCATTTTACCAAAAACATCAATCCTGCCATCTAAGAGGAGAAGACGTGCTCAATAAGTTTATCTATGCCTCCCTACCCATGTTCAACAAGCCATCCCAGAAGAACTTAAAAGCTATTTACTCTGGATTATAATAGATCCTCTTGTCATTCTGTAACTGGTGAAGCCATGGGAGATTCCCAGCTTAATTATAAACAACCACAAACTTATCATCAGTGCTACCTGGCTACAGATTGTTTCTTGCAGAGAAAATTTTTAGCTATTTAAGTCCCATGAAAGTAAATTTGGGGGCTGAAAATTTTTAATAAATATTTAAACAGCAGCAGATCTTCAATTTCTCTAGACCCAGTGAAAGCAGAAAACAAGATGTATTTGCCTGCCATGAACCTTTCCTCCCACAACAACTGTGCATTTTAGGAAGTCAGTAGTAACTCGCTTATAAAATACAGAGCTCGGAAATCATGTGCCTCATCAGACTGTAGCTAATGGGGAAGACACACTACTTCCTATATTTCAAACAATAACAACCACGATGTAATAAAGAGCAAGTTTATCCTGAGGATAGACAGTAGCCCTTACATAAATGAGTAAATCAGTAAAATAAAACAAAAAGTACCCTCAACAAATAAAATACTTTTCTTTAAACTTATAATTTGGGAAATTATCTTAATGTTAATCACTGCTTAATAATTTTTAAGACTTAGCATCTGCAAAAATGTAATTTAATTTTAAGATAGAGATTTCTTGGTACTTTAGAACTAATTAAATAATTATGTTGTTTGAAACCCACATATTACATAAGAAATATCAGTTTATTTGTTAAATGTCTCACACCGAAAATCTTGGTTAGCACATTCTTTTGAGTTTTATTTTTTTAAAGCAACATTTGCGAAAGAATTTCTCAAAAAAAGTCAGTACTGTTTCTGGACAGTTCATGAATCATCTAATGGAAGACCTTAGAGCTGATATTTGTACCAGAAAAGATGTTACACATAATGGTGCTCATTACTTTATTCAATGGACAAGAGAAATAAATATTATCTTACAGGTATTATAGAAATCTTTATTTCACTTTCTCTCCCTGTCCTAGATAAACGTACACACACTAGCATGTAAAATCCAAATATGTTTGGATTCAAACACGTTAAATCAAACAACAGAATTCTAGTACAGTTTTGCTGTATTGGTCATGTCTGGCATATAAAAAATGTTTAAATCTTCACAATTATTCTGGTATCACATCTGTGATCCCAACGCTCAACTGGGTTTCTATAAATATACCAGTAAATATTCGTTGGCTGCTAACTAGGTGCCTTTTTTTTGTGCTAAGATTTGTGAAGTATTCTGGAGAGGCATACTAAACATTATAAACACTTCCTAATAATAATTTCTAGTGCACAATCAGAGCTGTCCATCATCATATAAAGATGGTTAAAAAAAAAAAAAATCTGCCGGGCACGGTGGCTTACTCCTGTAATCCCAGCACTTTGGGAGGCCGAGGCGGAAGGATCATGAGGTCAGGAGATCAAGATCATCCTGGCTAATATGGTGAAACCCCGTCTCTACTAAAATATAAACAGTTAGCCGGGCGGGGTGGCGTGTGCCTGTAGTCCTAGCTACTCAGGAGGCTGAGGCAGGAGAATGGCGTGAACCTGGGAGGCGGAGCTTGCAGTGAGCGGAGATCGCATCACTGTACTCCAGCCTGGGAGAGAGCGAGGAAAAAAAAAAAAACAGCAACAACAACAACAAAAATCACCCCATAACAATATGCTACAACATATCCAGGTTAGAAAAATCAACGATGAAACTGATTTTGCAAAATTCCACTGTGCCTTATATAGTCATCTTCAAGGTCTGGGGTTATTGACATGCTGGGAGAATGAACCTGATATTCTGTTTAATGACTCAGATATTCTAGACATATTTCAGTCACAGAAAAACTACTATATCAATACATTTTTAAAAAAATAAACCGTATTCAGGATTTGTGATTTTTTTAGGCCCATCAAGAGCGAATTATAAATTTGTTTCAATAAGGATTGCATGAACTTTGTGGTTTTAAAATTAAGCTTTTATAGACCTGCTTATTAAGATAAGCCTATTCATCTAAGATTAAACATAATATTTCCCGTAGAATTTTTGCTCCATCTGAATAATGAGTTAAACTCAGAATTATAGCAACTTTCTGTAGCATTTCTGATCTTAATGCATGCAAGTAGATATCTCTAAAATATATTTGAAATGGGTTAGGGACCTTTCATTATGGAATGGCTAGGCAGAAAAGGACTATTTTTGTTACATACCATTTCCTATATAACATAATGGTGAAATACAAACTTCACCAGGTCGATTTTTGCTATGCAGGAAA
Source organism: Symphalangus syndactylus (assembly GCF_028878055.3). Taxonomy (NCBI): domain Eukaryota; kingdom Metazoa; phylum Chordata; class Mammalia; order Primates; family Hylobatidae; genus Symphalangus; species Symphalangus syndactylus. The sequence goes on from NC_072426.2 coordinate 160,939,475, forward strand.
CCAGTGTTTCTGCAAGATAAAAACGAGGAACTAATTGTTTATATTAGAGCCTTAAGACTGGTGCTATTTTATATGCAAATTTACTAGAGCAATTTGTTTTACATGTTTATTAAGTCAAATGAATCAAATTGTCTGAATGGGTGAAACTACGATGATAGACCATTTCATTCTATTTGAAAATAATTTGCAATTCAGCATTTTATACAAATCTAATTGAAATATAATCACTCCTCTGTAAAACAGTGATAAACTTAATATATGAGAATAGTTATTATGTGCCAATAAAATATCAAAACCAAGCAAATTATAATATAGTTATCAGAATAACTGTAAAATAACAGAACTAGCTCTAAAGCTGAGTCAAAAATAATTATTTCCGCTGTAAGAAGGGCCATCTAGTAGAACAAACTACATTTTCTGACTGCAGATTGTTTCTTTATAAAATGACAATAGTAGATTCTATCGAGCTGGACCGTGCATTTAGAGTTCATGATTACCTGAGCCAGTGCCAGCCTCAATTCTCAGGCCCACACGCAGGACTAAATGGTTTATGGCCTGCAACAAAAAGGCCTATGGCCATTTAGGAAGTGAGGTGTTGAGTAATCGTTGCAGTAAAAGAGGTAAAATAATCTTTTTGGATGATAAAGTCACAAGTCATTGAAAACTGTGTGCCTAGTTATTATCAGCTGTTTTTCTTTCCTCCTTTGACTCTTTTTGGTCAGTGCTAATGTAAGTCTTTGCTTGAACAAGCCTGCAGTGCAAAAATGGTTTCCAGCAGTGACTGGCAGAAGCAGGGCCCTAGACAGTTGCATTGCAGGAGGAATGACAAGGCTTCACAAAATAGAAAGTTCTAACACCCTAGATGGCATTTTGTGTCATCGTTTTCTGTAAGTGCCTCTTAATACTCTTGGTTTTGTTTGGTTTTTTTTCCACGATAATCTGTTTTCTTTTTCCTTTTTTTTTTTTCCAATTTAATCTAACCTAAATATCTCTATGCGAAACTTTTGACTCATTAACAAGATAATTAAATGATGGAGCAGAGTGAATACTTTTCACTGGGTGTCCTATAGTTTGTAAATGCTTGCCCTTTCAGTGAGCTATGAAATATTTTTAAGTTTAACAGTCCTTGGTAATAGCTTTACAATGGGGTGCAAATACAAAAGTCAGTTTACAAGAAATTTCGTTTCTCTTTATATTCACGCATCTGAGTCCAGAATTCTAAAAGCAGACTGCTCATCATCCTACCTATAATACATGCAAGGTGCCCTCCATGTTAACTGCAGAATCCTGCAGTTACAGTCTAGACACACGAACCCTGCAGAAGGGTGCATTGGTTACTTCACATACTTTGCATAAACGAGGTACTAAAATCCTCGTAATTATCAACCTTTCATAACATCTCCGACTCAAAATATTGGAAGAACATTTGAGAATAATCTATAGGCTAGAATCTTTTTGAATCTTTTCTTTTGCTTGTTCGTTGTTTGTTTGTTTTTAGTTGTTTGGGACTTTAATGTTCCTGTGACAAGAAAACATCAAAACTCATTTAGAAATGAGTCTCAGAAATAGAAAATCCAATCAGCTAAATTATCACAGCACTCCTGGCAAAATTATCTAATTATAAAAGTTGTTTGTTTTGATTTTTTTTTCTGATTTTTCTTTTCAGACACATTAATAATCTCTTGACTAGGAAAGGGGAACCCACAAAATAAGTCCTTCTTCATTCTTGTGTGCAGTTAATTTTCTTTCTACATGTGTCTGCAAAAGGCAAAGATGACCTCCAAAGCAGATTCTAGCTCTATTTGGATGAATCTGTGAGTTTTGGTCAATGAAAATGGGCAGAAATCCTGTCACAGGAAAGAGCTAAGTAGGCAACCTCATTGGAAGTTAAAAATGTATATTGTCATGTCAACGCAAGGAAGCAATTATAGGCCTCATGTCAACGCAAGGAAGCAATTATAGGCCTCATGCCAACTGCACATCGTCTGCGCGAGTCCACGTCTCCAGGATTCCGAGTCTGCGCGAGTCCCACGTCTCCAGGATTCCGAGTCTGCGCGAGTCCACGTCTCCAGGATTCCGAGTCTGCGCGAGTCCCACGTCTCCAGGATTCCGAGTCTGCGCGAGTCCCACGTCTCCAGGATTCCGAGTCTGCGCGAGTCCACGTCTCCAGGATACCGAGTCTGCGCGAGTCCCGCGTCTCCAGGATTCCGAGTCTGCGCGAGTCCCTCGTCTCCAGGATTCCGAGTCTGCGCGAGTCCCACGTCTCCAGGATTCCGAGTCTGTGTGAAGTGCTGTTCCCACTTCAGGAGGAGCAGTGGAGACAATTAGTAGGACTGAAGTCTCCTTGGCGTCAGTAATATGAAAAAATATATCGTGCTCAAATAAGCATGTAGGAAAACACATTTTCAAATTCAAAAACTATTGGAAAACATTAAACTGAGCTTTATGTCTTTACAATTTCTTTTCATAGCAATGCCCAGTTAATGCGCCATTCCACACTTTCTGATTTGTCTTTAGATAAATGAGCTTCTTCAGCCGTTTGCGGTCGTGTGTCCTCCTTGCCCTTAATACACAGCAGCACATAGGATGTTTTGATAGACTTTGTTTATGGACAAATACAAGCAAAGCAGCAAGCTGAGGAAAGTCATCATTGCTTTTAATATTTTGTAAACAATAGGACTTGCTTTTATAGTCATATTAATAAAAGCAAACTATTCTTACAGTTCAGTTGGGCTAGGATTAGACCAAAACACCAAACAAAACAGCTGACCTTGCAATGAAAATGTAGGCGAAAATCACAAATTTGAGAAGAGATGTTTAAGAAATATTTTTAAAATAAAATTGGAAAAATGGAAGAGTAACTTGAAGCAAGTGGTCTAGTAAAAACTTCCTCTGTATACATGTTTGAAGTATACAGATGAACCCAGTAGAAAGAGCGAGCTTGGAGATGATGGGAGAAACCTGATTATTAAGACAGGAAGGGAAAGATCGAGGGGCTTATTGAGCAGGCTGTTAGTTTAATTCTTGCTTCTGCAGCCATTCCCACCTTCTGGAAGGAGTCAAAGAGGTTGGTTATAAATATTACAGTCCATAAACCAGAATCTGTCTGAGAGCTATGAGCCAATAGCCCCTTGGAACCCTAAAGACCCCTAAGTCCCAGAGCTAGATATAAATCCTTTAGAACTATATCAGAAAAAAGAAACTTTCTTATACATTTTCTCCACGTGAGAAAAACATTATTATGTTTGTGCTTTTAGCATTGGTTTCACATCTCAAAACTTTTTGCTAACATATGGAGTTTGCTTTAGTTATTAAAATTAAGTGTTTTTTTTACATTACCAGATGATATAAAATTCAACAAATACTTTTTTATATAGAAATGGAAATTATGCTGTGTTACTATGTGAAATAGTAACTGCTCCTTTAGCTGTTCATCTACTGGCTTGGGATGACTTTTATTTTAAATGCTAATTTTTCAGAATCTTTTTGAAGGGTGTTATATATGTTATTTTATCACATGGTCCTGTGAGATTTGTATAGTGTCCATAAAATTGTGAAGTGGGCATAGGTTTTTTTAAGTATGACATATAATTAGGATTAAATATTCACATGATTATAAGGCTGTGCTTGCAGATACAAAGCCAGGCAAATTCCCAATGGATAATACTTCAATAAATATTTGCATCCTTAACATTAAATCTGGCTTACTAAGTTAACTTTAAAATCGCTCTCGTGACCAATTTTACACGCTAAAGGTAAATAAATAAATAAATAAAAACATGACCTGAAACATAACTAATTGAACAAGAGAAAAAAGTGTAGAGCACAAATTATTGATTTCATTTTCATATTTTAACCAGTTCTTTCATTAATAAGTATAATGTATATACAGTTTTGCCACTGTTTATTCAAAGATTTTAAAACTGAATTGAATACTTCATGATCTAAAAATTATAAAATCTTTATCCCTGAATAGCTTGAAAACAAAACAAGGAACTTTGTCTTTTTTAATGGCATAGTTCTGTATTATCTTGGTGACTCTAAACTCTGTGCTTTATCCAATTTTTTTAATTGTTGGAGACAAGGAGAATCATAATCTCAACCTGCATTTACATAGTGCTGGAAGAAACGACCGACCAGGAATATGTGATCTGTCACTTGGCTTTGGAAACACTTGAAGAAGTTGCACTAATGTAATAAAGCACAGAAAGATTTAAATCTATCGAATATACTCATTGCATAAAGATGAATTCAGCAAATATATTGTTGTGAGCATCTTCTATGGTGCAGCACCAGGTCCTTTATTTATTTATTTATTTATTTATTTATTTATTTATTTAATGTATTTTTTTTTTTGAGACTGTGTCTTACTCTGTTGCCCAGACTGGACTGCAGAGGCATGATCTCCGCTCACTGCAAGCTCCACCTTCCGGGTTCACACCATTCTCCTGCCTCAGCCTCCCGAGTAGCTGGGACTACAGGTGCCCACCGCCATGCCTGGCTAATTTTTTGTATTTTTAGTAGAGACAGGGATTCACCGTGTTAGCCAGGATGTTCTCGATCTCCTGACCTTGTGATCCGCCCTCCTCAGCCTCCCAAAGTGCTGGGATTACAGGCGTGAGCCACCGCGTCTGGCCTATTTATTTATTTTTAAGACAAAGTCTCCCTTTGTTGCCCAGGCTGGAGTGCAGTGGCTCAATCTTGGCTCACTGCAACCTCTGCCTCCCGGGTTCCAAGAATTCTTGTGCCTCAGCCTCCCAAGTAGCTGGGATTACAAGTGTGCACCACCATGTCCGGCTAATTTTTTGTATTTTTAGTGGAGACGGCATTTTGCCATGTTGTTCAGGCTGGTCTCAAACTCCTGGCCTCAAGTGACCTGCCCGCCTCCGCCTCCCAAAGTGCTGGGATTACAGGCGTCAGCCGCCATCACCCGCCTAGCACCAGCTCCTTCGGAAGATGGAACTCCAATGGAGTTCTTACCAGCCAGAAGCTTAGAGCATGTATGGACTTTAGAAAGGAGGTGTCTATGTTTCTTTCAAAATTGTTTTCCCTCAGACAGTTTTATATCAGTGCTTAAGATTTTAAGTAAACTCCATGAGCGTAATGTCCTTTCTTTTTAAGAATAGTAGGAATAACAAAGATATGGAATCAACCCAAATGCCCATCAATGATAGACTGGATAAAGAAAATATTCTACATATACACCATAGACTACTATGCAGACATAAAAACAATGAGATCATGTCCTTTGCAGGGACATGGATGAAGCTGGAAGCCATCATCCTCAGCAAACTAACATAGGAACAGAAAAACAAATATCACATGTTCTCGCTTATAAATCAGAGCAGAACAATGAAAACACATGGACACAGGGAAGGGAATGACACACATTTGGGGCTGTTCCTCATCTAGAACATCCAGTACAAAGTATGTAACACATTTTCAATATATATTTTTTGGTTTTTTGTTTTTATTTTTATTTTTCTGAGATGGAGTCTTGCTCTGTCGCCCAGGCCGGAGTGCAGTGGTGTGATCTCAGCTCACTGCAACCTCCGCCTCCTGGATTCCAGTACAAAGTATGTAACACGTTTTCAATATATATTTTTTGGTTTTTTGTTTTTATTTCTATTTTTCTGAGATGGAGTCTTGCTCTGTCGCCCAGGCCGGAGTGCAGTGGCGTGATCTCAGCTCACCACAACCTCCGCCTCCTACATAACAGTATAAAGTATGTAACACATTTTCAATATATATTTTTTTGTTTTTTGTTTTTATTTTTATTTTTCTGAGATGGGGTCTTGCTCTGTTGCCCAGGCTGGAGTGCAGTGGCATGATCTCAGCTCACTGCAACCTCTGCCTCCTGGATTCAAGCAATTGTCCTGCCTCAGCCTCTCCAGTAGCTGGGATTACAGGTGCACACCATCACACCTGGCTAATTTTTTGTATTTTTAGTAGAGACAGGTTTCACCGTGTTAGCCAGGATTGTCTCGATCTCCTGACATCATGATCTGCCCACCTCAGCCTCCCAAAGTGCCAGGATTACAGGTGTGAGCCACCACACCCAGCCCAATAAATATTTTTTGTAATCAAAACATAAGTAAATGAGAAGTGAGATAGAAATGAAATGAGGCATAAATGCGTATGGAGTGGGGAGGGAAAAAGGTCAGGTAGCAGAGGGCCGGAGATGAGAGGCTTAGGACCACCAGAATTGTATATGGACACAACTGGGGTTCAGCCAGCTCCTGGGCCAGGTGACTGTGTGCAGGGCGCTGCCTATAAAAAAGGAGGCAATAGTTCTGTTGCTTTTCTTCATCTCAGAAGAACAGTCTTGATAATTAGGTATGCTTTTTGTAAGAATTGTTGTGTTAATAACTCTTCTATAAGGGAAAAGTATCTTTAAATTATTGCCACATTGCCACGTGCCTGTGATTAGGAGTATTAGCAATTTCCTAAAAAGGTCTACTTTCAAATGGAACATTTGGAGAAGTTTTTGTTTTCTTTTGTTTCTATTGAAGGAAATAAAGAGTTGACTAGTTATTTTCAAGTTTGGGGAACGATAAGTGCATATATTTCCTAAATGACGTAAGAGCTCATTTACTGAAAGAATTAACCAAATAAATAAAATTAATAATCCAAAGAATTGTCACTTAATATCTATAATATCCTGATACAACTACCTTGCAAAATTCAAAGGCTATTTTTTACAGCTACTTTAGTGAGATTCTACTTTCTGAATAAGTTAAATTAATGAATATAATCTTATAATTTAGAAAACAAAACAAAAATTTTCTCTGTTCCCAAGAAATATACCTGATTTAATATTTTGCCTCTATGGTACAAAAAGTACAAATGTATTTTTGTACCATCTTTACTCTTAAGGGATATCTGGAAAAATATTTTAACAATCCCAAGAGAAGGCTAATTGCAAAAACACAACTTATTTCTCCAAATTCTAAGGTCCTCTCTGTGTAAATTAGAAGTCCTGAAGCCAGCCAAAGCAATTCCTTATAATCTACATTTTCTGTTCACAAATTTCATTTCCCATGCTTCCTGTCTTCAAATGAAGCTATATACAACAGGGGTAATTGAACAGGCTTTAGAATCTTCCAGTTTGAGTTTAGACCCTGTCTCATTGCTTACTGGGGATTGGGAACTTGGCACCTCGCTGGTCTTCAGGAAGCCTCAGTTTTCCTATCTGGTGTGTGGCAAATGTCCAACCACGAAGGCAGCACTTCACTCAGCATCCAGTACAGAGGAAGGATGTCATCAATGCTGTGGATTGTCATTACGTTTGCTCAACCAAGAATGTTCCCACTGAGTGAGGCTGATTGGGAAAAAATATTATAGGGCGGTTCACTCGACATAACTTCTCAAATCTTTCTGCTTATTGAATTATATTAAAAATTCATTTTCATTAGTAATTTGAGTCTCAAAATCTGAAGGGCTGGGTGCAATGGCTCACACCTGTAATCCCAGCATTTTGGGAAGCCGAGGTGGGTGGATCATGAGGTCAGGAGTTTGAGAACAGCCTGGCCAATATGATAAAACCCTGTCTCTACTAAAAATACAAAAATTAGCCAGGCATGGTGACGAGCACCTGTAGTCCCAGCTACTCGGGAGGCTGAGGCAGAAGAATCGCTTGAACCCAGGAGGCGGAGGTTGCAGTGAGCTGAGATGGCACCACTGCACTCCAGCCTGGGCGACACAGCGCAACTCCATCAAAAAAACAAAACCTGAGTCTTCTATGCCCCTCAAAGAAATAGCATTCAACCTTAACATAGAAAACAAACTCATTGAGGGCACATGAGCAGACCTGTATACTCAGGTCTGAAAAAGTCATCTTTCTCTTAAGATACTTGCACTTTCTTGCCTGATTTCAGTTATGTTTAATAATCTCAAATAATATAAGAAAAATAACTATTTAAAAAGTAGAGTTATGAGCAGCAGGGTACAGGAGCAGGAATCGGCTTGGTGCATATAGAAATATATAGTTCCTTAACTCCTGTAAAATGAAACCAAAATGTAGGTACTAAGTTCAGTTATATTTCGGAGGCTAACATTAGCCTAATGTACTGTGCTCTAAGACCTGGTTCCTACCACCACAGAACAACGTGCAGTTAGAATCCAGCCTCGTTTCCCCTCTCTCTCTGCCCCATGAGCTCCACTTGACTGTTTGAAAGGCCCCCTCGCTTTGAGTAGAACTTGGTTCCTCATTCAATTCAATTCCCATTTCTTTATGCTTCCTCCTGAGCTTCGTTTTCAAATTCCGTTTTTCCACCCTCCCTTGTGGGTCTAATTCCTGCCTGTTCCTGTCTCTCTACACCGCTTCCATTGTGGTAACCTGCACAGTCTTAATTTGAATTTCTTTCAGAAATATAATACTTCTGCCACCACATCACTTCTGTTTGTTTGCCACTGATCAAGGTTAGGCATTTGGGGACACCTAGGTTCAAGGGATGCTGGGAAATGCGCCTAACAGAAAGGCCAGAGCCCAGCACAGTCTTGAGAGGATTTGTTCTTAAAGGAAAAAGGCACACATGTAACCTGTTAGATAAAGAGCTACCTCCAACAAAACAGGGAAGAAGAGAAGACGCTGTGAGCCATCTTGCTGTGGCCTAGGATTGGGGTCCCCAGGCTGGGTGTGAGTCTTCCTTCCAGGCCTGAGGACTCACCTTGGTTCTCAGGGCTGGCCTCTGCCGAGGCACAAGTCCTGATAGATCTCCTTTTGCTTCTGGCAGGGATTTCTCTGCAGGCCCCTTGCCTGCATCCCCGGTCCCTCCTTTCCAATCTCCTTCCTTGCTCCCTCTCATCCTATGGGAAGCCGGTCTCTTAGCAGATGCCACATACTTGCCTCCTAACACATCTATGATACCAAATGCCCACTTTCTGGAGCTCCTATCTTGAAAAAAAAAGCTACCACAAGGAAAGAGAACTATAGGCCAATATCTTTGATGAACTTACATGCCAAATCCTCAATAAAATACTAGCAATTTGAATTCATCAGTATATTAAAAGGATCATACACCCTGACAAAGTGTGAATTCTCCCTGAGATTCAAGGATGGTTCAACAGATGCAAATCAATCAACATTTACACCACATTAACAGAATAAAAGATAAAATTTGCACGATCATCTTCAAAGATACAGAAAATGGCATCTGACAAATTTCAAGAATATTTCATGATAAAAAGTTTCAACATAATAAAAGTCATGTATGATAAGCTCACAGTTAACATTCTCAGTGATAGCAAATTGAAATTTTTTCTCTAAGATCAGGAACAAGGCAAGGAGGTCCACCGTCATCACTACTATTCAACATAGTACTGGAAGTCCTAGCCAGAGCAATAAGATAAAAAGAAATGAAGGCCATTCAAATTGGAAGGCAAAAAGTCAAATTAACTCTTTTTCTTCAGAAGACGTAACTATATAATCTACAGATATATGTGAAAAATCCTAACAATGCCACAAAAGTGTTAGAACTAATAAGTGAATTTCTCAATGACTCAAGGGGACTAAGCACAATTTCTGAACAAATATAAGTTATATAAAAGCAACGCTGAATATATAGAAAGAGATGGAAATTATATCAACCAAATGGGAATTTCTGAAGTGAAAAGTATAATTATCAAAATGAAACATTTCACAGAGAGGATAATAAGATTTGAACTGGCAGAAGAAAGGATAAGCAAATTTAAGACAGATTATGAAGAAAGATACAATCTGAAGAAGAGAAAGAAAAGAAAAATGAAAAGGGCCTCTGGGAAATATGTGACCCACTCTGAACCAGTTGTTTAAAAATCTTTCCTTCCTTTTAAAGCAATTGACAATAAACAGCTCTGAATATTCCTCCTATTCAAGTCTCATTTATTTTCTCCAGGACTCCCATATTAGGGATGTTAGAACTTCTTATACTGTTCAGCCACCTCATCCCTAAGTTTTAAGTTTGTCTTCTGTGTGCCTCAGTGTGGGAATCTTGCCCTTGACCTGTTTTCCAGTTAAGCAATTCTGTAATCTGAACTGTCCAATCTACTGTTAAATGCATCTACTGAATTCTTAAATCATATTTAGTTCTGAAATATCCATTTGAAAATTTCCAACTTACAGAGGATATTCTACATTGTTTGATGCACTATGTGCAATTTTCCTTCTAATTTAAAGTGTGGTAATTATAGTCATTTTAAAAATGTACTCCCCTATATATGTGCTCCCCTGTCTGGATCATCTTGGCACTACTTAGAGTGTCTCCTTCTGCTTCTTCTTTTTTCATTCTCTGATAAGAGGTCATACTTGTTTTACTCATAACCTACATAGAAATGAGTTACCTTGTCAGGTAACTGATTACAAAGCAAGTACAGATGCTCCGGGTACCTCCACTGAAGATGTTCCCCTCTTTTCTCTGTTAGACTGAGGAGCCAGTTAATTCCCTGAGTCAGTCATGAATTGAGCTAGGTCTGAAGTGAGTGAGTTTTTCATGTATATTGTACTAACTCTCTCTCTCATGTTGCTGAGGTCTGGGCCTGCTAGACTTTCCCTTGGGTATCTGTGTGGCTCTGTTTCCTCAGCTCTGAAACAATGCAAGAATTCATCTCTATTACACAAAGGTTCACAGCCCAGCTCTCCAGTCTCCTGCTATAAGCAAGCCCCAAATTAGGTAAGTGTCTTAACAGACAGACAATCCCTTTTTAACTATGCTTCGTGTCCAAAATATAACATCAGTTTAGGAAACTGTGTCCTTCGATAACATTGAGGCTAATTTATCAACATCCCACAAAGCCTTAACATTCATCATATGTGACCTGGGGAGAAATGATTCAGAATTGGAGGCTCCAGAACATCTGATTTGTGAATCTAGTCCTGAGCAGCAATAAAGAGGGTTGATGGTTTCCCTTTCTGTCAGCACACGTTCTCTAACTAGGTCAAACATAATCCTCAGTTCACATCCAGCATCTGTAAGTGCTCCCAAAAAATGAATGACCGCAATATTCAACTCATTTCAGAACTGTTTTCCATGCCTAAAGTTCATTAAGTACTCCTTGCTTGCACAACTTCTGATGCCCTTAAAAAATGGTTTTTGAAGTTTAATTGGGATTTCTGGTGTTTTCCCAGAGAAAGCATGGCTTTCTGAGACTTATTCTATCCTACATAGAACTGGATCTTCTTTATCCTATTTTATTACCAAAATTACAGAGGGTTTGAGTGGCAAGTGCCGTTCTCTTTATCAGATTTTGAAAACAGTGTTTCTAAGTTTCAGTCTTTTCCCCAAGATGGGAAAGGGCAATGGGGAGAAAATTCCAACGCTTCTGATATCTGCTTCCTTCCGGTGTTTTCCACCATAGCAAGGTAAGGACTGTGTCACTTAGACTTCAATCACAAAATGAGAAACCACAGCCTGGGCTAACCATGAGTCACTAACAGGAAGATGTAGCGATCACTACTAGGACTGGAGATGAAAGGGAAAGGAGTGGGGTTAATGGAACCCACAAGCTTGGAATAGATCCCCTGGTTCTAGGACTTCAACCTCTTAGGAGAGGGTAGAGCCAACCTCCCGCTGAAACCTCTGGAATCGGTAGAGGATTCAAAGACCTTCTGAGGGGACTAAGACCTCTGAAGGTAAGATGGATATTTGATGGCTGTGCTGGTATCCCTGGGGCTGACAATGCTATTGGACCTGGAAGTTAGGGAATATATGTAGGCAAAACGTGTAGGCACAAAGCTACTGCTGCTGCCAAGGCGGAAGCTGTGTGTTACTCAGGTAACATTGACATAAACAGCTATCAGACATTTCTGTCAGGTTTCTGGTCTCTCTAGTTCCCCCAATGGCAGATACTAACAGAGAGGATGGGCAAAGAGGAAATGGAGTGTGTGGGTTCCCGTTCTCCCTGTGACAAAGCACAAGGATAAAGAGTAAAAAGGGGAGGGAGGCTTGGAATTGAAAGACAGTGAATTAAAACACACAGAACCCATTTGTGAGCTGTGTCTTTGCTCAAGAAACTCAAGTCTAATTTTATAACAAATAAAACACTAAAATTGCTTTAAAATAATGAAAAAGCAGGAATATGCTGGCATTACTTTATTTAATAGCCAACATTTATGATTCTAAACTATAAAAGACCTTGAGGATTTCTGTCAGTGGTCTCAGGCATATGCAATAAAATTTCTCCTGACAGCACACACAAAATTAATACATGAGAAATTTCATGAATGATTAAGCTTCTTTTCTGAAGTTTTAATTTGTTTTCAAGTTTTTCGTAGGTGAAGTTTGAACATTTTGCTTTTCTTTCTTAGGTGACATTTGAACATTTTGCTTTACTTTTTCAGGGAAAGTTTGAGCATTTGGCTCTTCTTTGTTTTTCTGTGCATAATCGACAACAACATAAAGAGAAAGCAAAGCAAAAGCAAAAAGAGAATCCATAAATATAGTGTTACACCTCTTGCTTCCGCATCTCATTTTCTCCCTTTTTCCTGGCGGTGGTGGGCCACTGTCAACACTACCCTCATTGCCTTCTGTCAGGCAGTCAAGAGGCTTCCACTCTCGGCTGCAATGGCGGTGATGTTTATTGTTGCAGACACCTCTGATATTACAGGTCACGGGCAAACAAGTACTGTTCAAAAGTGACATAGTGACACATTTCTTGTGCAAGCAGACATGTTCTGAACCACACTCGGTACCATCTTTCACGTCACCAATATCAGGAGTGCTTATCCCCATTTGATAGTCGGTATCCCAGCAGGCGCCACCAATGAAGCGAGTCCGGTGCAGAGTAGAATGATCTCTCAAAAGGGGGATTTCTTGCGTGTTCTCACACTCAACTCTCCCACACAAGATATCTGTGACCTCACATCTTACCTATTCGGTGCCATTGAAACCACAGTGACCAAAATGATCACCTCGGATGTTCATATTACTGTAGCAACTCTGATTTGCACTCCTGGCTACCTGGCCAAAAATTTATCTACACTGTTCATCACAGTTATTACATCTCTTTTCGTAGCAGTGGCCACTGCCCTTGCAGGGGATCCCGTCCTACAAACACACATCTTCACACTCATGCGAAGTCCTGTTGCACCACTCTGGAAGATCACATTCGCTGGACTCTTGTCTGCACACTTTGCCCGATGGCGTGATCTGGCAGTTTTTGCAGCAAAGCCCAAAAACACAAGTAGCCCGAGGTTTGAAAGTGCAGTTTGCAAAGCAACATGGATCTTTTCACACAATCGTAAGATTCCACGGTCACAGTCTTCTTCAACCGCACCATTCCCACGGCAACTCTGTGTCATGATTCTATCTCGATTTGGTGAAGCATGCATGCAGATCATTGTTACAGTGGTTTGAAAAAATCTAGCATTAACTACAGTTGCTGAATCTTTTTGTGGAAGTTGCCGTTGGAAACATAATACACCTTTTTTGCCCACAGGAACATGTTTTTGTGTCATGAGTCATACCCAAATTATGACCAAGCTCAGGTGCTACTACGAGTGCAAAAGATCCCACTCTGTTATGTCCGAAACTGTTAATTGCATAATTACGTTTTCTATAACATACTGTTCCAACATTGGCTAAGCCAAGAGTAATACCATAGGAGCGTTTTACAATAAGATGTGCAACATCATGAGGAATGCGAGAATTAAAGCTAGTTTGTTTCCATTTGCAAAATTCTTTCAGGCCAATTCCTGCAGTATCCATTGTAATGAAGTTTTCTTGAGTCCAGATCTCAAGTCCCACTACAGTGACAATGGCACCCAGTGGAATATAAAATGCATCAGCTTTTTGATACAGCATGAGTACTTCCTCCTGCATATTTGAGGTATGACTTTCCAGATAAAGGAATTATTCATGATCTACCACTACTGCCAGTTCAACAAACAATTTATGGGTCCACCAGCCCTCAAAGCCACTTTGCATTAGAGTGGAAGGATCTTAAAACTTCAATTGTCTTGCTATTTCTTCCTCTATCAACCCACATCTCATGAGTGGGAATTGTGTCTCCTCATTGTCCATCTTGTATATCAGATGTTCAAATGTGGCTGAAAGCCTTTTGTGCTTGATTTCCTAAGCAGTGTCATTTACCTGTAGTATTCCTTGAAAGCCCCCCAAACAGCTGCTAAGATCAACCAGGGATTCTGGGTCCCCTTCCACATAACCGTGATAGTAGCAGTCATCCTGGACAAAAGTTGGTCCTTAAAAATAGCACCCTGGTCTGAGTAGGTGAACATGGAGAAGGATTTGGATATCAAAAATATCAAAAGCCTATTGACCTTCATGTGGACAATGTACCTTTGGCTGCCAAATTGCAGGCCATAGGACAGCTAGCCTTGAGTGTCCATGCCTCTGTTGGTGCCAGTTATCCTCAGGGGTATCACCACTTCTGGGAGGCTTTGGTGTTGACAGAGCCCAATCTGGAGCCATCCAGAAAAGAACAGAAACACTCCCAGCCAGAGCAGTGATGGGTGAACCTCACATGGACCAGGGCCTCGCCCACTGCCCTCGTGGAGCCACTATGATGGAGCTATGGGTGAGAGAAAAGGAGGGGAGGCAGGAGGCACAGCTGGTCTATCTCCTCCTCTAAGTTGCTTTTGTTTAATGTTGAGCTTAATGGTCTTTCTTCTGGCAGAGTCAGTCTATCAGAGCAGCAGAGCTAAAAGATAAAGTGAAAAGAATGGCAGAGATGGGGTGGTGTGAGCAGAACAGAGTGGAAAAGAGAGAGCTGGGTATGGGTAAAATGGAGTAATATTTGGCTCAGGACATAACTCATTATACTGCATTGGATTTGCTTCTGCATATTGGCAAGGCAGAGTGAGACTGTGGGTGTACAAAAGAATAACAGTTGGCTGCAGGTTGATAATTACTGAACCTAGATGAAGGACACATGGGTTCATTACACTGTTGTCTATGTGTGAACACGTCTGCAACAAATACCTAAAACAAAAGAGTCTTAATGGAAAGGGGAACATATATCTCATTTTGATGAGAGAACCTTGATTTATACATATAGACTTGGAATAAGTATAGATATTTCTTTTCAATTTCAAATAATAAATTATTCAGTCACCTTAGAAAAGAGACATAAAAATATTCACACGTCTTACTTTCTTATCATGGCCCTCAATATATACTTCTCTGCAAAATATTACTTGTCCTATCTTCATCTAATACTGTCAAACTGCATAGTGTCAAAATATCAATTATCCTTCAAAAATGTTAGCATCTATTTTAATGGACCCCACATTCAATATAATAATAAACCATTGTGGAATTAAAAGAGGATATAGCTTGGGTTGTTAGATGTTCCCCAAAGATGATCATATTTGCTTATACTCTTAGGAAAGTAACATTTGTCAAGGCCTCTAACAAAGTAAAATGGAAAGGAAATCAAACTAGCTGGAAAAGCAACAGCTGAAAGTGGGAAGACATTGAAGGGAAAGCAAAATACCTTCAGAAATAAATAGAAAATCAATGAGCTCCAAAGCCAGGAAGGAAAGCTTTGGGGGAAGGTAGAATTTTTGTCCTTGAGCAAAGATACGAAAATCCATGGCATTTTTAGGGTTATAAGGTGACCACTCCTGAGATCCACCCTTGAAGGTATTTATGGGATAAATAAAAATACCTATTTCATCAAAAAATTAAAATACAAAAAAGGTCTCAATAATACAAATGTATTATCAAATATTTATGAAAATGAGAAATCTGGTACTAGCACGGTGCCTGACTGCCAATACTGATTTATTGCTCTGTTCTTGAATAAAATATTAATACAACCACCTGATATACAGACACTATGCTGCAAATTTTAGGATATAAATGAATGATACTGGCCTAAATAATTTAGTAGTCTGGAGCAAACATTTAGGGAGAATGTTTGGGGCAAAAACACACTTTAGGAATCTGCATAATGACATTCAATATTTTACATGTAAAATGCTTAATGTTGTTTAGCTAGTGAGAGTAACCACAGTCCTTATCAGACAAGTAAAGTAATGAGATTAAGAATTATTAGTCAAGTTGAAAAAAAAAAAAAAGACCTGAGGAAAGTGAAAACTGCTTTGGGTGACCTAAAACAGAGTGATCAAATTCCACTTTTCATAGTAGGTATTATAAAAATGAAAGATGCCAGATTCAGCACCTATCATCTCTTGGACCTGGACCCATTTTTCTTTAAAATTTCCTTAATTTTTCTTTTATCTTGGTTCTAAGTTTTTGATCTCTTCTTTCTGCAATCGTTTTCTCGTCTCTCATGGAATCTTCCTTTCATGAAAAGCAACAAGAATCTTTTCTCTATTCACAAGGTTTTATGGTGAGCTTCATTCATACTAGATTTAAAAAAATGTATATCTCAACACTGTGAATCCCAGCAGAAAGGAGGCTTTATCATATGCCCTGCAGAACATATGTAGAGATATGGTTTTGCCATGTTGGCCAGGCTGGTCTCAAACTCCTGAGCTGAAGTGTTCTGCCCACCCCAGCCTCCCAGAGTACTGGGATTACAGGAGTGAGACACTGTGTCTGGCCCAATAATAGTTTTGATTAAAAATATTGCATTAATGTTTAAGCTATAGTTATCTAGAAAATATTAAATCTTATATTGCTTATAATTAGTAAGTTTCCCATTAATCCTTTTGCTTCTTACTTTACCATCTAGAAACCAAGGTTACTAATACTCTGAGGAACTTGTTGGGAATTGGAGAAAAGGTGACTTTTGTTATGCTTTAGCAAAGAGACTGGCAGCATTTTGCCTTTTCTCTTCAGATCTATGGAACATTGAACTTGAGAGAAATGATTTAGAGTATCTGGTGGAAGAAATTTCTAAGCAGAAAAGCATTCAAGATGTGATGTGGGTGCAGTTAAAGGCATTCAGTTTTATGTATTCACAAAGATATGGTTTGGAATTGGAACTTGTGTTTGAAAGGGAAGCAGAGCATGAAAGTTTGAAAAATTTGCAGTCTGACAATGCAATAGAAAAGAAAAACCCATTTTCTGAGGAGAAATTCAAGCTGGCTATAGAAATTTGCATAGGTAATGAGGAGCCAAATGTTAATCACCAAGACAATGGGGAAAATGTCTCCAGGGCATGTCAGAGGTCTTCATGACAGCCCCTCCCATCACAGGCCTAGAGGCCTAGGAGGGAAAAATGGTTTCATGGGCCACGCCCAGGGCCTTGCTGCTTTGTGCAGTCTCGGGACGTGGCACTCTGTATCCCAGCCATGGCTAAAAGGGCCCAATGTACAGCTCAAGCTGTTGCTTCAGAGGGTTCAAGCTCCAAGCCTTGGCAGCTTATATGTGTGTTGGGCATGCAGGTGCACAGAAGTCAAGAATTAAGGTTTGGAAACCTCTGCCTAGATTTCAGAGGATGCATGGAAATGCCTGGATGTCCAAGCAGAGTTGTGCTTCAGGGGAGGAGCCCTCATGAAGAACCTCTGATAGGGAAATGCAGAAGGGAAATGTGGGGTCAGAGCCCCCACACAGAGTCCCCAGGAGGGCACTGCCTAGTAGAGCTGTGAAAAGAGGGCTGCCATCCTCCAGACCCCAGAATGGTAGATCCACTGACAGCTTGCACCATGTGCCTGGAAAAGCTGCAGACACTCAATGCCAGCCTGTGAAAGCAGCCGGGTGGGGGTGGGGATGGGGTGCTGTACCCTGGAAACCCACAGGGGCGGAGCTGCCCAAGACCATGGGAACTCACCTCTAGCATCAGTGTGACCTGGATGTGAGACATAAAGTAAAGGGAGATCATTTTAGAGCTTTATGTCTTGACTGTCCTGCTAGATTTCGGACTTGCATGGGGCCTACAGCCCCTTCATTTTGGCCAATTTCCCCATTTGGAATGAGTGTATGTACCCTGTGCCTGTACACCCATTGTATCTAGGAAGTAACTAGCTCTTTCTTACCAGACATAAAATTAACTGAGACAGTTTTAATTTCATTTTGATTTTTTTCTTTAGCAAAGGGAAGGTTCAAGGCCCCCCCAAATCAGTATCAAGCAGAAGCATTTTTTCAACAAAACTCTTTTCATAATCAGATACAATCCACATTGATTCCCTCTGAGATATACTACAGAGGTTCTCTTTCTTGAAATGTTTATATATTAAAGTAGAACTGGAGACTCCGTTGTCTCTGGATGGGTAAACAAGAAGAAGATGACCATGGGCAAAGTTACTGAGCACAATCTGTTCAGGTTACTTACTGTTATGTAACAAATTAATCTAGTGGCTTAAAAATTCATTTTATAATTTATTATTATTTATTATTTATGTGTAGGTCAGGAATTCAGGCAGGGTATGGGTGGACAATTTTCATCCATGTAATGTTAACCAGTGTTCATCTGGTGGCAGACAGCTGGTGGTTTGACTGGTCTTAAGGGTCTGAGGTACATTTACTTATTGTCTATTCCTGACAGAGATGGCCCAGAAGGCTGAGCTTGGTAGAGTTTGTTCCTTAGAGAGCCTACATAATACCTCTGCTGCATGGATTTCTTCTTACACTACAGTGCTCCAAGAACAATCATTCCAGGAGGTACAGGCAGAAACTAACAAGGCTTCTTAGGATTTAGCTTCAGAAGTTCCCGTACATAACTTGCCACAGTGCGTTAGTCAAGCAAAAAGTAAGGCTAGGTCAGATTCAAGTGAATTTGGAAGGTTTTAAAAGGAGGAAGAGTTTCCATCTCACATTAAAAAAAACGGCATGTGTCTTCAGCAAACGAATATATAGCTGAAACACACCACAGGCACAAGGTACTTCAGTTTATACTCTAGCTCCAACAATTTAATTTGGGTGATTATTTTTAATAGACTATTTTTTAGAGCAATTTTAGGTTCCAAGCAAAATTGAGTGGAAGGTACAAAGATATCTCAAATGGCTCCTACCCCCATGTAAGCATGGCTTCCCTCATTATTATCAACCCTCTCCAAAGTGGTACATTTATTACAACTGATGAACTTATATTGACACATCATTATCACCTGAAATCCATAGTTAACATTAGGTTTTACTCTTAGTGTTATACTCTCTATGGGTTTGACAAATGGATAATGACATGTATTCAACATAGTATCATGCAGAGTACTTTCACTGCCCTCATAATCTCGACACTTAGACTTTTCATCCCTCCCTTCCCCTAAGCCCTAAAAAAAACCACATCTTTTAACACTCTTCATAGTTTTGCCATTTTCAGATGTCATACTGTTGCAATAACGCATATGTAGTCTTTTCAAATTGGGTTCCTTCACTTAGTAATAGGCGTTTAAGCTTCCTCCATGTCTTTTCATGGCTTGCTAGCACATTTCTTTAAGTGCTGAATAATATTTTATTGTCTGGCTATATCCCAACTTATTTATCCATTCATGTACTTAAGGGCATTTTGGTTGCTTCCAAGTTTTGACAATTATGAAGAAAATTGATATAAACATCCACATGCAGGTTTTGTTTGAACATAAGTTTTAAATTCTTTTGTGTAAATTCCCAAGGACTGCAATTGTTGACCATATGGAGGGGTGTGTTTATTTTATTTATTTATATATTTATGTATTTATGTATTTATTTATTTATTTGAGATGGAGTCTCGCTCTGTCCCCCAGGCTGGCGTGCAGTGGTGCAATCTCAGCTCACTGCAAGCTCTGCCTCCTGGGTTCACGCCATTCTCCTGCGTCAGCCTCCCGAGTAGCTGAGACCACAGCACCTGCCACCACGCCCGGCTAATTTTTTTGTTTTTAGTAGAGATGGGGTTTCAGTGTGTTAGCCAGGATGGTCTCACTCTCCTGACCTCATGATCTGCCTGCCTCGGCCTCCGAAAGTGCTGGGATTACAGGCGTGAGCCACTGCACCTGGCCGGGGTGTGTTTATTTTTAAGAATACAAGGTATATTACAAAGTAGCTGAATTATTATGAATTCTCACAAGCAATGAATAGGAGTTCTTGTGGCTCATCATCCTTGCCAGCATTTGATGTCATTAATATTTTGGATTTTGGCTCTTCCAATGTGTATATAGTGGTATTTTGTTGTTTTAATTTGTATTGTCCTGATGATAGATTATGTGGAGCATCTTTTCATATGCTTATTTGCCATCTGCATATCTTCTTCAGATGTCTATTAATCTTTGATCCAATTTTTTAAATCAGTTCTTTCCTTACTGCTCATTTTTAAGAGTTCTTTCTCTATTTTGAATAATTATTTATCAGATAAGTATTTTAAAAATGTTTTTCTCCCAGTCTGTATCTTTACTTTTCATTCCCTTGACAGTGTCTTTTTTTTTTTTTTCTTTCTTTCTTTTATTTTTCAACTTTTATTTTAGATTCAGGGGGTACATGTGTAGGTTTGTTATATGGGTATATTGCATGATGCTGAGGTTTGGAGTATAAATGATCCCATCACCCAGGTAGTGAGCACAGCACCAAATAGATTTTTAACCCATGCCCTTTTCTCCCTTCCCTCTCCAATAGTCCTCAGTTTCTGCTGTTGCCATCTTTATGTCCATGAGTACCTAATGTTTAGCTCCCACTTATGAGTATGAACATATGGTATTGGTGTTCTGTTTCTGTGTTAATTCGCTTAGGATAATGGCCTACAGCTGCATCCATGTTGCTGCAAAGGACATTTTTCTAGTCTTTCTTATGGCTGTGTAGTATTCCGTGGTGTATATGTACCACATTTGCTTTATCCCATCCATCATTGATGGGGTCCTAGGTTGATTCCATGTCTTTGCTATTGTGAATAGCACTGTGATGAACATGCAAGTGCATGTGTCTTTTTGGTAGAATGATTTGTTTTCTTTTGGATGTATATCCAGTAATGGGACTACTGAGTCAAATGGTAGTTCTCTTTTAAGCTCTTTGAAAAATCTTCAAACTGCTTTCCACAGGGGCTGAACTAATTTGCATTCCCACCAGCAGTGTATAAGTGTTCCCTTTTCTCTGCAGCCTCACCAGCATCTGTTGTTTTTTTGACTTTTTAATAATCGCCATTCTGACTGGTGTGAAATGGTATCTCATTGTGGTTTGGATTTGCATATTTCTGATAATTAGTAACGTTCAGCATTTTTTCACATGTTTGCTGGTTCACTGTATGTCTGTAGAAGTGTCTGTTTGTGTCCTTTGCCCACTTTTTAATGGGGTTGTTTTTTGTTTGTTGATTTAAGTTTCTTATAGATTCTGGATATTAGACCTTTGTTGGATACATAGTTTGTGAACATTTTCTCCCATTTTGTAGGGTGTCTTTTTACTGTGATCATTTATTTTGCTGCACAGAAGCTCTTTAATTAGGTCCCACTTGTCAATTTTTGTTTTTATTGTGATTGCTTTTGGAGTCTTAGCCATAAATTATTTGCCAAGGCTGGTGTCTAGAGTGGTAATTCCTAGGTTTCCTTCTAGGATTCTTATAGTTTTGGGTTTTGCATTTAAATCTTTAATTCATCTTGGGTTAATTTTTCTATATGGTAAAATGTAGTGATCCAGTTTTAATCTTCTGCATATGGCCAGTCACCTATCTCAGTGTTATTTAATGAATAGGGAGTCTTTTCCCCATTGCTTATTTTTGTTGACTTTGTTGAAGATCAGATGGCTGTAGGTGTGCAGCTTTATTTCTGGGTTCTCTATTCTGGTCCATTGGTCTATGCATCTATTTATGTACCAATACCATGCTGTTTTGGTTACTATAGCCTTATAATACAGTTTGAATTCAGATAATGTGATGCTTCTCGTTTTGTTCTTTTTGCTTAGGATTACAGTGTCTATTCAGGCTGCTTTTTTGGTTATACGTAAATTTTAGAATAGTTTTTCCTACTTCTGTGAAAAATGGCATTGGTAATTTTATAGGAATAGTGTTGAATCTGTAGATTGCTTTGGGCAGTATGGCCATTTTAACAATATTGATTCTTTCTATGTATGAGCATGGAAAGTTTTTTTATTTGTTTGTGTCATCTATGATATTTTTCAACAATGTTTGGTGGTTCTCCTTGTAGAGATCTTTCACCTTCTTGGTTTGGTGTGTTCTTAGGTATTTTATTTTTGTGTGGCTATTGTAAATGGGATTGTTTTCTTGTATTGTAAATGGAAATGTTATTGGTTTATAGAAATGCTACTGATTTTTGTACATTAATTTTGTATCCTAAAACTTTACTGAAGTCATTTATCAGTTCCAGGAGCCTTTTGGCAGAGTCTTTAGGATTTTCTAGATATAGAAGTATATAATCAGCAAAGAGAGATCATTTGACTTTTTTTTCTATTTGGATTCCTTTTATTCTCTTTTCTGATTGCTCTGGCTAGCACTTCCAACACTATGTTGAATAGGAGTGGTTAGCATGAGCATCCTTGTCTTGTTACAGCTCTCAAGGGGGGTGATAGTTCCAGTTTTGCCCATTCAGTATAATGTGGGCTGTGGTTTTGCCATTGATGGTTCTTATTATTTTGAGAAATGTTTATTCACTGCCTAGTTTCTTGAGCATTTTTTCATAAAGGGATGTTGGATTTTATGGAAAGATTTTTCTGCATCTATTGAAATATCATATGGTTTTTGTTTTTAATTTTGCTTATGTGGTGAATCACATTTATTGATTTACATATGTTGAACCAACCTTGCATTTCAGGTTGTATTGTAGCGAATTAGCTTTTTGATGTGCTATTGGATTTAGTCTGCAAGTATTTTGTTGAGGATTTTTGCATATCTATGTTCATCAGCAATTTTGGCCTGTAGTTTTCTTTTTTCATTGTATCTTTGCCAGGAATTGGTATCAGGGTGATGCTGCCTTTGTAAAATGAATCAGGGAGGAGTCTCTTCTCAATTTATTTGAATAGTTTCAAATAAATAGCTTTTTTTGTATATCTGGTAGACTTCAAATGTTAATCCTTCTAGTCCATGGATTTTTTTTTTTTTGGTTGGTAGGTTTTTTATTATTGATTCAATATTAGAACTCAATATTGGTCTGTTCAGTGTTCAATTTCTTCCTGATTCAATCTTAGGAGATTATTTCCAGGAATTTAACAATTTCGTCTAGATCGTCTAGTTTATGTGCATAGAGCTGTTCACAATACTGCCTGAGTATCTTTTGTATTTCTGTGAAAATGGTGGCAAAGTCATCTTTGTTTTTTCTGCTTCTGCTTATTTGAATCTATCTTTCTTTCTTTCTTTCTTTCTTTCTTTCTTTCTTTCTTTCTTTCTTTCATTTGTTAATCTAGCTAGTAGTCTATTGGTCTTGTTTATCCTTTCAAATACCAACTTTTGGTTTTGTTGATACCTTGTGTGGGTTTTTTGTACCTCAATTTTGTTCAGTTCTGCTCTGATTTACTTCTTTTCTTCTGCTAGCTTTGAGGTTAGTTTGTTTTTGTTTTTCTAGTTCCTCTAAGTGTTATGTTCAATCATTAATTTTAGATCTTTCTGAGTTTTTGAGGTAGGTGTGTAGTGCTATAAATTTTCCTCCTAACACTGCTTTTGCTGCATCCCAGGTATTTTAGCACAATGTGTCTCTATTTTCATTTATTTCAAATAATATTTTTAATTTCTGCCTTAATTTTGTTGTTTCCCCAAAAGTCATTCTGAAGCAAATTGTTTAATTTCCATGTAATTGTGTGGTTTTGAGAGATCTTGCTTGTATTGATTTCTTTTTTTATTCCACAGCAGTCTGTGAGTATGGTTGGTATAATTCTAACATCCTTGAATCCATTGAGACTTGCTTTAGGGTTGAGCATGTGTTCAATCTTGGAGTATGTTTCCAAGATGAATTATTTGTAGGGCTATAATATATAGCATAGGTAATATCGTTAATAATAATGTATTGCATACTAGGAATTTGCTATGGGAATAGAAGTTATGTTCTCGCTACATCAGAAAAAGGAGTATGTCAGGTGATTAATATATTAATTTGCTTAATTGTAAGAATCATGACATAAACTATATTTATATAAAAATACCATGTTATACTTCTTAAATATATACAATTTTTACATGTCAGTTATATCTCAATAAGACTGGGAAAATAAAAGAAAAAGTATAATATTCTAAATGTAGCCATAAATCTCTCAATTACCAAAAATGAACTTGAAAGCTCTATCTACCTCAATAGGTGGAGAGTTTCTGCTTTAAGACTCATTTTTCAAAATCTTGTGCTAAAAGAGGCCATTTATTTACTCATGTACATTTTCCATAGTCTTCTATTCTTCCCCATTTTCTTCTTTTTTGGGTGTATAATGTACTTCCAACTACTGGGAAAACTGTCTCAAATACTACTGATTGAACTATAATTGGCTTTTTAAAAGCCACATGAAGAAAAAAATACTAAGATAGTCATCAATGTTGCAGAAAATACAACTACCTGTTATTTTCCAGGCTGTGTCTACACATTAGCAGAGACAGGCTACAAGAACTTTTTCTTCAAATTTGCATTGTGGGTTCATCATTACTAGTAAAAATAATTTTTCACAGGTTCTTAATAAGTTAAACGTAAGCTTAAATAATGCTCTTTTCAAACCTTGGCCCTGTTGCATATCCTTTTATTTTATAAAAAGTAACTAGCCCCATTTAGAGTTAGAAGGAAAAAGGCAGAGCAGTAATTGAGATTATTTCAATTTCCTATAACAAGTTGAGATTATTTTTAATAATTGGAATTATTTCAATTTGCTATATATCTGCCAAGTCCCCAGGTTCCAAAACTGTATTGCTACAGAAGCATCAGAAAATTCTAAGCTTTAACTCATCTCCCATTTAGCTTATAAAACATATCTGGAAAAGTAATTCTTTTCCCATTTGATGCATGTCTTTTATGATTTTTTTTGGTTAGAAACATAAAATTTAGAAACCTTTTTTTGCTTCAAGGCAAAAGTATATGCCCACTAAAAACATCCTAGGAACAAGTTGTTTTTCACTGAAGCCACTCGAATGAAAACATCACAAACCAAAATGTTTGTCAGGGATCCACTGAGTGTTAGAAACAGTAGAGAAGAGACATACCAAACCTGGGAGCAGGTTCCTGGAAGCTTATCATGTAGTTAAGATGAGAAATTATGTAACAATAACAACAAAACAACTTTTATATAATATCATGCTTCAGTATAATATAACATAATATAGTATATAAATGAATTATATGATGATGACTATGTGTCAGGCACCTGCCTAAGCACTTTACATATATTAACTCATTTAATACTTACAGTGGCCTTACAGGATGGTTATAATTACTATGATTATTCACATTTTACAGATAAGAAAAAAGACAAAGAGCGAAGCAATTGTAGAGCTAGATCATTAACCCAGCCCACGTATCTCCCATGTCCATGCTCTTATTTACTAGATGCTGCTGCTTCTCTTATTATATCATGTCTTACAAGGGCAGAGGCACCAAATGGGTGCAACAGAACTGCAGAGAAGGGAAAGAAGTCATTGTGGCTTGAAGAATTTGAAGAATAAAAGAGGCATGGGGCTAGGTCTTATGTGAACAGGAAAAAGCTACTTTAAGCTCATAAGTGCAGGCAAAAAACCTAGAGATCATCTTTGTCCTTCCCTTTCATTACCACTTCCCACACATTCCATCATCCAATTATCTCCTTCTTTCTTCTAACTGGCTTTCTCATTGTTCTAATTCTCTTCATTCCTACTGTCATTATAGCTTTCTGTCATGGATTTTGCTTGAACTAATGCTATAGTCTCCTGACTCACCCCCCTGCCCTTGATATTTTTTCAATTCATTCTCTACATTGTAATTAGAGTAATGTTTCTACAAAACAAATCTGATTGTATTATTCTCTTGCTCAAAATTATTCATTAGCTCCCAATTTTCCTTAGGACAAAATATAAGTTCCTTAGCATGGCTTAGAATGCCCGTCGTGGACTAACCATTGCATGATTCTGTAATCTCAGCCTCAGAGCAAACCCTGTCACCATCACCACCACCACCACCACAGCTCTGGCAGCATACTTTTTTCCACTAATGAATTTCTTTGACTTCATCAAATATCTTTCTTGTTTCCTTGAGTTTTTCAAATAATATTTTTCCTGAGTATCTCCTTCTTCCATACTTCATATTATTTATTATTCAAGTCCTGGCATCAACATTTCTTCATTTAGAAAGTCATCCATAACCCCCAAAATGATGCTAATTGCTTGAATGTGATCCCTATTCTTATATTCTTATTTTCATGGGCAGTCCTCAGCATACTTTAAGATAATTACCAGTTACTTGTTCAGTTATCTCTAAGACTAGAAGTCTGTGAGGTTAGAGACCGCTCTTTTATTATTCATGATTTTATCTCCAGTACTCAGGGTACCAAATCCCTGTCTCCCAAGCATACAAAGAGATGCCATGCACTTCAAAAGTAAACACGGCCGGGTGCGGTGGCTCATGCCTACAATCCAAGAACCTTGAGAGGCCGAGGCAGGCGGATTGCTTGAGCTCAGGAGTTTGAGCCCAGCCTAAGCAACATGGTGAAACCCTGTCTCTACCAAAAATACAAAAAAACTAGCCCAACGTGTTGGTGTGTGCCTGTAGTCCCAGCTACTGAGGAGGCCGATGTGGGAGGATCACTAGAGCCCAGAAGGTTGAGGATGCAGTGAGCCAAGATTGGGTGACACCCAGCCTAGGTGACAGGGTGAGACCCCATCTCAAAAAAGAAAAAAAAAGGTAAAGATAGGTAAACTTGAAATTATTGCAGTGTAAATTACCCAAGCTAAAGCACAGAGGAAGAAAAGACTAAATAAATACATCCATAACAGAGCCTTGGGCAGTGAGTACAACATCTAGTGGATTAACATATCTAAAACTAGAATAATCGAAGACAGATGGCTTAAAATAATGGCTTAAAATGTTTACATTTGGTGAAAATTATAAACCCACTATTTCAGGAAATTTAACAACTCCCTGATGAGTTTTATTTTGCTTTAACCAAATAAAAACCACAGCAAGTCATAGCATAATATAAATCATTGGTAAAAATTTGTATTCTCTGGATCTTTATAAACATCCAGAGAAAAATAGGTACATGTATATTCCAGGGAACAATGATAGCAATCATCTCTGACTTCACTTCAAAAATAATGTGAGACAAAAGACAATGGAAAGATATCTTAAAAGTCTTAACAGAAAGAAATACTGTAAAGCTAGAATTATATAACTAGACATTTTTTAAGAAATGAATTCAAATAAAATATTTTCCAGACAAACAAAAGCAGAGGGAATTTATTGTCAGCAAATATGCACTATGGGAAATGTTAAAGAAAATTCTTCAGAGGAAAGGGAAATAATGTCAGATGAAACTTCCATCTCTAAAATGAAGGATTTCAGAAATAGAGAATGTGTAGGTACATACCAAGTATATATTTCGATTAATTTTGTTACAAGATAAATGGTCATTTAAAGCAAAAATAATAATGAATTGAGGGATTAGTAACATATATGAAAGTAAAATAGTTGTATTAGGGTTCTCCAGAGAAACAGAGAAAGAAAAATAGAAAGAGAGAGAAAAATTGATTGTAAGAAGGCTGGGCATGGTGGCTGACGCTTGTAATCCCAGCACTTTGGGAGGCCGAGGTGGGTGGATCAGGAGGTCAGGAGTTCGAGACCAGCCTGAACAACAGGCTAAAAATACCAAAATTAGCTGGGTGTGGTGGTGCATGCCTGTAATCCCAGCTACTTAGGAGGCTGAGGCATTAGAATCGCTTGAACCTGGGAGGTGGTGGTTGCAGTGAGCCGAGATCGCACCACTGCACTCCAGCCTAGGTGACAGAGGGAGACCCTGTTTCAAAAAAAAAAAAAAAAAATTGTAAGAAGTTGGCTTATGAAATTGCTAGCAGTCTTCATAACAGGAAGAGCAGATGTTCCCGTTCAAAGGCAGTCAGGCAGAAGAATTTTTTTTCTCATCTGGGGAAAGGTCAGCCTTTAGTTCTAGTCACACCTTCAACTGATTGGATGAGGCTCACCCAATATTGGGAAGGGCAGTGTGCTTTACCCAGTCTACCAATGTAAATGTTAATCTCATCCAGAAACACCCTGGCAGATACACCCAAAAGAATGTTTGACAAAATATCTGAGCACCACCTGCCCTAGTCAAGTTGACACATAAAACTAGGCATCACAAGTCTACCCATGGTCCACTTGGCATCTACAGCATCTCCTTAAATTGTACTTAAACTCCAAGTAAAGACAATAACAAGGCCATAATTTCACCTAGTCTGATACAACTACCCTGTGTGAAACCAAAAATGCACTAATTCCTTCCCCAGAAAAGGAGGTAAAGTCCTTGCATGATATTTGCTTTTCTTTTTGAACTCCCATAGCTTAATTACTATAATGTAAAGTTAACAATACTTAAGTACTGTGATATAAAGTCAACATATCTTATGTTACATAATAAGGGTATAATAGAGGACAAATAAGATATTATTATATGCACATAAACAAATATATTGATTAAAAATAAAGGGGAAATACTCAGATAATTACAGTTTTCATTTCTGTAATGAGTCACATGGTCATAGCTGGTATTTATAACTAAGTTCTTGCACTTTGCCCTTAGCAGGCACCTCAGCTCTGGTTGTGATTCTTTATTAACAGGTATGGGGGCAAGCATTTGACAGGTTAATATCTGCATCGTACGTACCAGGGGATATATTAACTTTCTCAGGCAGTGAAGCCACATCTGGTACAAAAGCTGCAGTTGGATTCATCATCTGGATAAACATAGGATAATCCACTTTAATTCTCCAAGATCCATCTGTCTTCTGCACAGGCCACATAAACTCATTGAATGGGGATGTGTTGGGAATCACCACCTCTGCATCTTTCACATCCTTGATAGTGCCCCTAATTCTCTGCAGTCCCTCCGGGAATGTGGCATTGCTTTTGACTCACTAGGTAGAGGCAATTCGAGTGGCTTTCACTTGGCCATTCTCACTATAACATCCCTCACTTCACAGGTCAGGGAACCAATATGAGGATTCTGCTAGATGCTGAATATGTTTATTCTAATGATGCATTCTAGAACTGGGGAAATAATCCAAGTTCATGGACCCAGTGGGCCAACTGTAAAAAAGACCTCAACTAAAACTCCATTGACCACTGGAGCTCGAGAAGCCCCTACTCTAACTGGCGGATCACAGTCACTTTGGGTTTCCTGGAATTAGCGTCACTTCAGAGCCATTGTCCAGTAGTCTCCAAAGGTTTGATTATTTCTGTTTCTCTTAGTGTGCAGCTACCCTGGTAACAGCCATAAGTCCTTTGGGAGAAGGTTAGGAGGCAGATTAACAGCAAAAATTTTGGCAATGTACCAGGGGTCTTCTTTAAGGGGCCCAGTCCCTTATTCAAGGGGTTCTAGGTCTATAAGCCAGCTCAAATCTGAGAACTGATTGAGGGGCTGCGACTCTCTGTTTTTATGATTCAAGTTAGAGTTTAATTCACTTGACCTAGAAGGTCTCTGCTTATGTAGATCAAGTGTGAACTTCGTAGGGCTTCCTATCTATTTCACTCTGGGAACATTATCATCAAGTAGCCAGTGCCACCAGGCATGTGTGTCAGACTATTCTGAGTGCTGCTGTGCCTCTGCTGTTTACTATGGTAACCACTCCTGCCTCGCTTTGGGCAGATTAGTGCTGCCACTTGGCCCTGCCACCCTGGGATTCAATTACTCCACTGCATTCTGTTATCCAGGCTAGTGACTGCAGTTCCCACCATAACGTCTGGCCTATAGAGGAAAGTTATCACAGGCTCTGCAAGGATGCTGGGGCTCTCCTCACAAGTTTATTTCTCAGAGTATTAGTGACAGGTCTGTCTTCTGAACCCTCTGAGGATAGGTGGATAGGTTTTAACCAATAAATGGTCTCTAACCTTCCAATCTCCCTAACATTTCAATCTTTCCTTTGAATCCCTTCACCTACATACAACCAAGACAGGTCCAGAATTTCTAACTTGCTTATTGTGGGCCATCTTTTGGTCCATATTTAAGTCAACAAACTGGTGAGAGCCCTTTTTATCTCCCAGAGCTATAGCATTAACTGCAGAATCTCTGCTTAGTCAACTAAGGTCAATGAATTTGACCTGATCCAATTTTATGTTCCTTCTACCATTATCCCACACCCTTAATACCCATTTTCCCACACGTTCCCCAGATTTCTTTCTGTGCAAGTTAAAAAACCTCAAGTAGGTCTTTTGAAGTGTAGTAAACTCTTATAAGTCACACTTTGCACCTCATCTTGAGAAGCCTGCTGGGACTGGAGTGAAGTGGCAGGTCTAGAAGCAAAGAGGAGTGGTAGGGTGGGGTTCTGATAAGAACAGATTGTGTTGCATGCCTCGGGGGAGGCCATGACAGTTTCCTTGAGCAATACAGGGTGAATCTCCTCAGACAGAGGTGAAAAGGCAACTTCCCCTGGAAGTGAGAAGGCTGCTTGCACTGGAGCTAGGCCTCTTCCACTGGCCAAAAAGAGCTACCAGAATTTAGGGGTTCAATAGCTCCAGTTTCACCAGTTTCTCCCACATGTCCCCGTTTCATACTTCAGAATTCTATTTCTTCCCAATCGATGTCCTCACTTTAACAGTAGACGCCCTGCAAGTCTGGCAGTTTACCTTACGTTGTGACTCAGCTGGTCACAGGACAAGATTCAGGCTTGATTTTCAGCAATCTCAGCCCTGTGGCTAGAGATGAGGCCTCTGAGCTGGTCACAGGACAAGATTCAGGCCCTGTGGCTAGAGAGATGAGGCCTCCTAGAGGGTGCACATTGAAGTTTTCGGGTCATCTATTGAACCCTTGAGCTGGGAGCTTATTCCTTTCTTTTCCCACATTGTCCAGTGACATTAGGAGCAACCAGCCAATATCATTATACTCATTATTTTGACAAAAATATTGAAGAATATTGTATACACACTCACCCTGCTTCTTATAAGCGGTTGATTAGGGGAATCTAATGGTAATATTTTGCAAATTTCTACTGCCAGATCATGCTATGAACTGTCAGTACTCTCCATACTACTGGAAATAGTCATTGGTACCTCTAAATGTAAGTGAGGTTTGGAAAATAGGATCTGGAGGTGAGAGACAGGACTAGCTGGATTTCCTAGGCCGACTAAGAATCCCTAAGCCTAGCTGGGAAGGTGACCACATCCACCTTTAAACACGGGGCTTGCAACTTAGCTCACACCAGACCAATCAGAGAGCTCACTAAAATGCGAATTAGGCAAAAACAGGAGGTAAAGAAATAGCCAATCATCTATTGCCTGAGAGCACAGCGGGAGGGACAAGGATTGGGATATAAACCCAGGCATTCGAGCTGGCACCGGCAACCCCCTTTGGGTCCCCTCCCTTTGTATGGGAGCTCTGTTTTCACTTTATTAAATCTTGCAACTGCACTCTCTTCTGGTCCGTGTTTGTTATGGCTCAAGCTGAGCTTTCGCTCGCCATCCACCACTGCTGTTAGCTGCCATCACAGACCCACTGCTGACTCCCATCCCTCCGGATCCAGCAGGGAGTCTGCTGTGCTCCTGATGCAGCGAGGCACCCATTGCCGCTCCTGATCAGGCTAAAGGCTTGCCATTGTTCCTGCACAGCTAAGTGCCCGGGTTCGTCCTAATTGAGCTGAACACTAGTCACTAGGTTCCACGGTTCTCTTCCGTGACCCACGGCTTCTAATAGAGCTGTAACAGTCACTGCATGGCCCAAGATTCCATTCCTTGGAATCCGTGAGGCCAAGAATCCCAGGTCAGAGAACACAGGGCTTGCCACCATCTTGGAAGCGGCCTGTCACCATCTTGGGAGCTCTGTGAGCAAGGACCCCCCCAGTAACAGAGGCAGGGAACATGAGATCGATTCACACTTCAGCTATGAGAGAAAATATCCTCTCCGTTTACATAGGGCATATACTCAGTAAATGACTTTGTAACTTTACTTCATCCTCTCTACATTTGTGTAGCGTATACACCAAGTAACCAATGGAAATCTCTCGAGGGTATTTAAACTCCCTAACATTCTGTAACAGGGCCCTTGAGCTCCTATGCTCGGGTCCATTCCCACACTGTGGTGTCTACTTTTATTTTCAATAAATCTCTTCATTCCTCCCTTGATTTCCTTGTGTGTTTTGTCCAGTACTTCGTTCAAGACGCCAAGAACCTGGACACCCTCCACCAGTAACATAAGCGGATCAGAGAGCAGATTTTAGAAAGCCTGAAATCAACCCAGACAACTCATTCTCAAAATTCTTTCTCCAGAGCAACTCTTGGTATCAAAAGCTATATGAGTTAGGGTTCTCCAGAGAAACAGAATAGATGATAGACAGGGAGATAGATAGATGATAGATAGATAGATAGATAGATAGATAGATAGATAGATAGATAGATAGAGATTACGTAGGTAGATACAATGAGCAAGTTCATTGGTGCCATTTTTCAAACATGTGTTCACTTCATGTCCCCATGTCAGCATATTTATCCATAAATATTTTTAATTAAGTCATATATGTTGTTTTTTAGACATAATGCTTTGCACACTGAATAGATGACGGTATAGTGTAAACATAACTTCCGTATGCACTGGCATCCATGCACACAATACATATGCATATTTCCCAATCTATACACAGATATTAGTGAGCGTAATGGAGAAAAGAATCATCGAAGTCAAGAATTATTGACCTCAGATGGGATTGTGCTAACTTGCTCTCACTTCTCAAAACCAAGTGTGAATTCTGAGAAATTCAATAAGGGACACCTTGAGGAGCAACAATAATTACCTTTTGTGATGAGATTGTAAAGATAATGACACATGTATAATAGGAAAAAAATAAGCATTGCTTTCTATAATATCTTACTGCTGCCCAAGAGGCCCATTGTTGGATTGGCACCAGTGGTAGCTATGGAGAGGCAAATGTAGATGTGGAAACTGGGACAGGGACTAAACTACTCCACATAATAAGGATTAGAGGAATTTGAGGTGTGAAGGGTGAGAATAAAGGGAGGAATGTATGAAGAAGAAGCTAAAAATGATAATTTAAAGCCTTGTGGGGGCAAGAACAGAGTAAAAAACCTATGCTGATGGTTCTGAAGGAAAGAAAATGTAATTTTTACTTCAACTCTCGTAAGTTCATAGTTGTGACAGACTCCTATAACAAAAGACAAGGTAACGAGAAAAACAAGCAAGGTCTTTAACACATGCAGGGCATCACATGGAAGAAAAGTAACTCAAAGCAGTGGTCTAGGAGTCTGGCTTATATAGTATGTCAACAAACAACAGTAGGTTTGACAAGTGAAAAGACAAAGAAAAGCGGTTCCAGGCTTCCAGTGGAGGGAAACGGTAGGAAGGTAAATATATGGAAATACACTAATAAAGTCAAGTCGGCTTGAGATTGCTCCAGGCCATTTCTGGGCTGATAAGAGTTGGAATGGAGAATTTACATACTGTCTTTAGGGGAGAAAAGAAGGGGAGGGTAGGAAAGTGTTTTCTTCTGTAAATCTCTATCCTGCTTTTAGGCAAACAGAGAGGGAAGGCAGAGACTCCCCTGAATCTTAATTGTCTTCAGCTCAACAATATTTATGTCAAAGAAGCACATTTTGATATGACACCTTCTGGTTTCCTTCAGTCTCCCCTTTGAAACTTTACTTTCAGAAAGTTTTACATAGAAGATCCAAGTTGGTAGCTTTGGAGAAATTTGGCTAGAGGGTGTGAGGTAACGGATTGGCAGAGGCAGAGGAGAACATAGATTGAAACAAACAGAAAAGAACAAATTTGAGTAAGTTATCCCATATCTTATTGAATTAGTCTCTGAGTCCTGAGAATACATATGGTATTTAAACAGGTGTGTTTCATTTCAGGAGGTGGCCTTGCACATGAGTTCCCATCAAAGGCCTCCATATGGTGCAGGCAAATATATTTATGAAGAAGCATTTCTACGGAAATAAAAGAAAAACAAAAGATTAATAATTGGAGCCATCTACAAACTACTATCTGAGTCTGGAGGGCAGCCAGCTGAGAAGTTTTCTAGATGTTAGACTCAAGCATTTTTTTTTTTTTTTTTTTTTCAGACGAAGTCTCACTCTGCCGCCTACACTGGAGTGCCGTGGTGCAATCTCGGCTCACTGCAACCTCTGCCTCCTAGGTTCAAGTGATTCTCTTGCCTCAGACTCCTAAGAAGCTGGGACCACAGGCATCTGCCACCACGCCCAGCTAATTTTTGTATTTTCTGTAGAGACAGAGTTTCGCCGTGTTGGCCAGGCTGGTCTCGAACTCTTGACTTCAGGTGATCCTTCCACCTCAGCCTCCTAAAGCGCTGGGATTACAGGCGTGAGCCACCACGCCTGGCCTAGGCTCAAACATCTTTAGTTGAAGCAGGAGCAGGCAATGGCGAGCTGACAAATATTTCTGGTTTGCCGTTTAAATGTCGTAAAGCTTGTCTATAAATAAGCTGTTGTGATTTCTTGGAAGTTTGTATCAAGTCGTCCGGCTTCTGCTTGGAAAAGCACAGTGTTAGTTTTCGTTAATTTCAAGGCAGAAATAATGGAAGAAAATTTTCAAATACTAGTTTGGAAAGTCACAGCCAGACATAATCCAGTCCAGTTTACAGGTAAATAATAAAATCTCAAAAACAATAAATATGGTTAGAATCTAATTATCAGGTGCATAACAGTTTTCTATCCCTTTTTTCTGAAATATAAATTTTTTCTCTGTAGTCCCTCTATTTTTACCAAAGATAATGATGGCTAAGTCCAATTTATTTGCAAAGTAAGTTTGGTCTCATTAAATTTAGCTTGATCACTTACATAGTACAGCAAGAATGGTTATTGATCATATAGGCTTTTTATAAATTTGTTTTGCTGGATCTTTTTATAAGGAATCTCACATTAGACTTTTGAAACCTCTTGCAACTAGGAAGCTAAGCTAAGGACTCACGATCAAACGTTGCCAATAATGCCTGTCAATGAGCATGAATACATGTGTTCTGGAGGTTCCTCAAAGTATCATGAGTTTCCTGGGCCCATCATGAACCAACATTGTTTACTCACTGTAAGGCCAGAAACGTTGTAAGGAAACCATGTATTCAAGGTACCAGGCCAGTTTTTTCAGGGGGCTTTTATTGGCTCCATAAAATCCGCCTTAATTTCTTAAAACTCTGTGGTCATGTCTGCAAATATGACATTCCAGGCAGTTTTGGTAATATAATCAGTGTTTCCAGTTGTTGCCTGTTACAAGAAGAACATATTTTTATTAAACTTATACAAATAACTATATTGTCATAGAAGTAAGAATACTTCTAAATAGTTTTCAAATTTTTAGGTAGGGAGGAAAGGTAATTGTTTTAATTCTGCTCACAAAAATATACTTTACCAAATGCCGCAAGCTATAGATAGCTTAAGAGAAAAGTTTTCCTTAAGTCTGGAAAACAAAATATAAAATGAATCAGCAATGTTTCAAATGAAAAATCTATTTAAAAATTATAATCCTTCATCAGTTCTGTGTTGTGCAATCAATTCTTTTGCTTGATGTTAACAATTTTATAAACTCACTTTTCCCATTAGTTTTCAAAATTATTATCCGCTCAACGGAGTGTTCTTAAAGTTATCAGAAACTTGCTCTTAACAGTACTTATCAGAATCTTCACAATTTTCTTTGAAGAAGAAGTAATTTTGGACTGTAGCTGATTGGAAAAAAAAGTTAGATAAGAATCAAAGCTGTTGGCTGAGTGCGGGGGCTCAGGCCTGTAATCCTAGCACTTTGGGAGGCTGTGGCGGGCAGATTGCCTGATCTCAGGAGTTTGAGACCAGCTTGGGCAACATGATGAAACCCTATCTCTACTAAAATACAAAAAAAGCCGGGCACAGTGGCTCACACCTATAATCCCAGCACTTTGGGAGGCCAAGGTGGGCAGATCAAGAGATCAGGAGATCGAGACCATCCTGGCTAACATCGTGAAACCCTATCTCTACTAAAAATACAAAAAATTAGCCTGGCATGGTGGTGGGGCCTGTAGTCCCAGCTACTCGGGAGGCTGCGGCAGAATGGCGTGAACCCGGGAGGTGGAGCTTGCAGTGACAGAGCACTCCAGCCTGGGCCACAGAGCGAGACTCCTTCTCAAAAAAAAAAAAAAAAAAAAAAGAAAAAAGAAAGCTGGTATCTATGGATGAAAAAGACTTAGAATGACGTCTGAACTCTCGTCAGATTGTTAGCAATCTTGTGAACCCAGAAAATCTGAGACAGGTCTCAGTTAATTTAGAAAGTTTATTTTGCCAAGGTTGATGATGCGTCCATGACACAGCCTCAGGAAATGCTGATGACACGAGCCCAAGGTGGTCGGGGCACAGCTTGGTTTATACATTTTAGGGAGACACAGCAATCAATAGATGGAAGAAGTACATTGGTTCGGAGACACATCAATCAATATATGGAAGAAGTACATTGGTTCGGTCTGGAAAGGCGGGACAACTTGAAGCAAAGGCAGGAAGACTCCAAGCAGGGAGGGAGCTTCCAGGTTACAGGTAGGCGATACACAAATGGTTGCATTCTTTTGAGTTTCTGATTAGCCTTTCCAAAGGAGGCAATCAGATATGCCACTATCTCAGTGAGCAGAGGGGTGACTTTGAATAGAATGGGAGGTGGGTTTGCCCTAAGCCATTTCCAGCTTGAGTTTTCCTTAGTGATTTTGGGGGCCCAAGATACTTTCCTTTCACATTCCCCCTCTTTTCTTTTAAAAAACCTTTTGGAAAAAGCGTTTTACAAGAAAATGAATCTCTGGTCTCAGGTTTCATCTGATCTCTCATGACTAGGACGGTTTATTCCTAGATGGGTAGGTCCCAAAAGCTCATTTTTAGCAGGTTGTGAAGTCTCATGTCCTGTGAAGAGAAAATAGCGGGAAGGAAGGGAGAAAAAGCAACAACAAACAAAAGAACAATCCTGGAAAAATCGATATAGGCCACGTTACGCTGAAGTCCATACATTAGTAGGCAGGTATGAAAGTGGCTTTTGGATGTAAATAAGTTTCTATTATTTTCTTCTGAAATTTAAGTTGTCTGGCTTCAGTTTGGAGGGTTTAAAGAAAGCACAGTTTAGTTTTCAGTGACTCTGAATTAGGAAAAATGAAAAAGAAGAAGGAAAAAATTGAAAATGTTATTTTGAATACTTGTAGCCAAGAAAAATTATAATTCAGTCCAAACTGTAGAAAATAATAAAAATTGAAAAAAAAAATTAGGCAAGACTAGAATCTAATAATAGATGTACTATAGTTTTGAAACATATTTTTTCCTCTCCAGTTTCCCATTTTTACAAAAACAAATTACAGTAGGACTGGTTGACTTTATTATACTTGGCCTAATTATTTGTATACAGTGCAGCAAGAATAATTATTTTTTTACATTGGCTTTGATGGAACTTTGTTCCATAGGAGGAATCTCAGACGAGACTTTTAAAGCCAAGCCCAGCCGTGGATTTGTGCCATCAAATACCTATGGGTTGGGTGAATTTCCTCTCCTCTGGAGGTTCCAAGATAAACCTGGGGCTTCTGCACCTGTCAGGAAGTGACATTCTTTACTTACCACAGATCACAAGCCCTGTACAGGGACCGTGTACACAAAATATGAGACCGGTTTCCAAGGGCTTTATTGGCTTCATAAGTCAAGTTTGATTCCTTAAAGGAAAGCACAGCATTCCAGTCAAAGCCGTGGTAAAATAACCAATTTCTTCAATTGTGTCACACTACAAATGAAAACAGGTTCTTTTGTTTTTTTCGACAGAGTCTTGCTCTGTCGCCAGGCTGGAGTGCAGTGGCATGATGTCAGCTCACTGCAACCTCTGCCTCCTGGGTTCAAGCAATTCCCCTGCCTCAGCCTCCCAAGTAGCTGGAATTACAGGCACATGCCACCACACCCAGCTAATTTTTTTGTATTTTAGCAGAGATGGAGTTTCACCATGTTGGCCAAGATGGTCTCGATCTCCTGACCTTGTGATCCACCCACTTCGGCCTCCCAAAGTACTGGGATTACAGGCGTGAGCCACTGTGCCTGTCCTGAAAACAGATTCTTATTGCACTTATGCAAACAACTGTATTGCCACACCTTAAGAATACTCACAAAGTTTCCAAATTCTGGAGAAATCACATAAAGAGAAACAAATATGCTCCAAATTTTGTTCATAGGAGTGTACCAAATTGTTAAAAGCTGTCAATAGCTCAAAAGAAAAGTTTTGAGACTCTGAAAATGAAACAAAGGATCAGCAAACATATTAAGCAAAAAGTCAAAAAGATTGGTTTAGTTCATGCAGCGAAATCCTGCTCTGCTTGATACTCATGAAAATTTTAGCTCTCCGTGAGTCCTGAAACTTTTTCCTCTATTCTGATGTCACAATCTCCCAAGTTATCAGAAACCTGCATTTAAGAGCACCTGTTGGAGTTTTAGAGCTGATTATAAAAGCACCTTGTAAAGGGGACCAAAACAAGACAACAATTGTCCACAGGTGAAAAAAAGTTTTAAGGCAGTCATAGTCAAAAGACACAATTGACAAGGAAACTTGTTACCTCTGGCACACAATAATTTTAACATAACAATTATGATTATTACAATATACACTAAGTTATATCAGAATTACATGAGTTTCCCATAATTGTGGAACACATACCAATAATATATTTATACAAATACAGCCCAAAGAAAACCAAAAATATTTCATATTTGACAATGCTTTCTATAAAATTTTTATACCAAATAAGCCAAATTATGTCATTTTTGGACTTTAGGAAACTAACATCTTAAAGGATTAATTAGGTTAGACAGAGACATAATTTATAACTTGATTTTGGAAAGTTTGTCAAATATAAAAGGTTTAAAACATTTGATATTACAAAATAAGATTACAGGTCATTGTAAAATCATTTATTTAACCAAAATGATAATTCAAGGATTTCACAAAAAAGCAAAAACCTTCATTCATTGAAAGAGAAGACTTAATTCTCTAAACAAGAAGCCCTAATAAAGACAGCATGAAGCCAATTGCATTTGTTTTTCAAAATTTTGTAAACAATCTATAAAATTTAATCTTGATTATAAAACTTCCATAAGCCTTTTCTAACCTTTATAACTTTTATTAAGGGGTTGGTTAATGCTTCAAGAAAACCTTGTTAATCTGACACAGGGGTCCATATATTGGTTTTGCATCAGCATGCCTTCAACATTAGTAATTCATTTGTAGAGAAACTGAACTTACTTTATCTTTCAAAATCGACCCTTACAATCTTATGCTCCCACCTCTTTTGCAATTGTCCCTGGGTCTTGAGGAGTTGCATAGCTTTAATTTCTGGTGCTGTGTCTCAGGAATGTAGTTTGTTTTGATTGGCATCCTCTATGGGGCCTGAAGATGAGGCTTTAATTGCTGCCACTGTTGAAGATTTAAAAGGACTTGGTGTTCTTTGTAGACCCAGGAATTAAAGCCCTCTAACTCAATGTCACAAGGACTTTAAAAGCATATACAGGAAGATACGTGGATATAATAACCTCAATTTTGAAAAAAAATTTATCTCCTTTTTTTTTCCTAAGCAAACCAAAGCTTAATAATAATACAATTTGATTATATAAAAGTTTTTGGGTTTTTAAAATATATAAACCCTCTTATTGTGACTTACACTGACTGCTCATCAGACTTTCTGATTTGTTTTGAATATCCCTTCTTTTTAAACAACCAGTTATTTTATTTTAGAATGAAACTTACTAAACAAGTTTCTTTCATATATAATATTATTTCTCTTTAAGCTTTTTTTAGCCTCAAAAACAACCTCTTTATTTTGATAACTTTCTTTACATCTTTTTTTATTTCCTGATTCCTTTTACCTTGTTTTATACATAACCTTTAAATAAGCTTTGAGTTAGACAAAACTTGTTCACCTTTAAAGAAAAAAATTAAAGAGACACACTTGTTTTTTGTTTGTTTAGCAAGAATGTTTTCCTACAATATATATTTATTGGAAAATACCCAAATAATGAAATATCTCTTATTTAGTTTAATATAACTTTATAATCTAAATTATGACTAGTTTGTCTACAAGTATTTATCCCATTATATTTACCTAATTATTTTATTTTGTTTACATAGATTCTTTATGAAAATTGTGATAGTCGTGATTTAAAGTTATGACGCCACCATTGCAAAATTATAACTGAGACAGTGAAGAAAGATTTGACTTAACCGATTCCATCTTGCTCTTAACCTCCAAGCTGCCCTTGTTCATTCCTGAGCACAGGCTGAACTACCTTTGGGAGGAACTTAGTTTATAGTTTAGCTTTGAAACAAAGATGATAACAGTCCTTTCCCAAAACAAACCTCCTTATTGTCTGTGGACTAAATTTCCTAAAGCCACAGGATTAGAAGTTATGGTAACCTTACTAAATTCAAGAGGGAACTATTTTCATTGAAATCATATCGATGTCTTATTTATTAAAAATTACACAAGCAAAGATCATTCTGTTTTGGACGAGGTTTATAGTTTTGTAACCCCATGCCAAATTTTTAATACCTTATAGTATTTGGCAGGGTAAGTATGAAATTGTTTAATAAATGCAAACAAAAACGTATGCTGGCAATTTTTTTTTTTTTTTTTGAGACAGAGTCTGGCTCTGTCGCCCAGGCTGGAGTGCAGTGGCGCGATCTCGGCTCACTGCAAGCTCCGCCTCCCGGGTTCACACCACTCTCCTGCCTCAGCCTCTCCTAGTAGCTGGGACTACAGGCGCCCGCCAGCATGCCTGGCTAACTTTTTTGTATTTTTAGTAGAGACGGGGTTTCACCATGTTAGCCAGGATGGTTTCGATCTCCTGACCTCGTGATCCGCCCGCCTTGGCCTCCCAAAGTGCTGGGATCACAGGCGTGAGCCCCCGTGCCTGGTCTATGCTGGCAATTCTTAAGACATTTGTAATATGACTTTACCAAGTTAGCTCATGCTGATCCAAGCACCGATAGATTTGTCAAAGGTCAGGGGCGTCTCCACTCAGACTCCCCGCAATGGTTACCAAAATGTGAACCCAGAAAACCTGAGACAAGTCTTAGTTAATTTAGAAAGTTTATTTTGCCAAGGTTAAGGATGAGCCTGTGACACAGCCTCAGGATGTCCTGACAACATGTGTCCAAGGTGGTCAGGCACAGCTTGGTTTTATACATTTTAGGGAGACATGAGACGTCAATCAATATGTGTAAGAAGTACATTGGTTTGGTCTGGAGCAAAGGCAGGAAGACTTAAAGTGAGGAAGGAGCTTCCAGGTCACAGACAGGTGACACACAAATGGTTGCATTCTTCTGAGTTTCTGATTAGCCCGTTCAAAGGTGGCAATCAGATATGTATCTCATGAAGCAGAGAGGTAACTTTGAATAGAATGGGAGGTGGGTTTGCCCTAGGCCGTTCCCAGTTTGAGTTTTCCTTAGTGATTTTGGGGGCCCAAGGTACTTTCCTTTCACAATTTGCTAAGAGTTTATTATAATCATGATACAATTGACCAAAAAAAGTGGTTGTTTCTGTGGCATACAATATTTTAACATAAAAATCATAATTATGACAGATAACATCTTAATACATACATATTATGTGTAAGAAATCTTACAGAATTTTGGAACACATATTAATATACTCATACAAAGATAACTCAAAACTGTTGAACATTATTTCTTGTTTGACAATTCCTCCCATGTAATTTAATATAAAAAAAAAGCCTAATAAGTATAATATATCTTTTATATTTCCTTTGGGAAGCTCCAGGGTCCTGTGGGACATCTCAAAGTTACACTAAGGTCAAAAAGACTTAATTTAGAATTTGATCTTTGGTAAATTCATCTTATAGCAAAGGTATAAAACACTTGATTAAAATATAATCACAGGTTACTATGAAATATATATGAATATAATCACAGTGATATGAAATATCACTTAATGAGTGATATTTACAGATTTCAAAAGCAAATAAAAGAATTTATAGACTTCTGGAAAAACCTTAACTCTTTCAATATTCGCTTTTCTTAAGTAATCAAAGACCTAATGAAGACAGCATGAAGCATAGGAAATTATCTTGATGAAACAGAATTTTTCTCTCTTCTTTCTCTCCTCTCACTTTTTTTTTAGTTTACTTAAAAGGGAAACAAAAATATTTTACTGTCTCTTATCAATTCCACATGAAAATTTTGTTTTTAAAAGAGAAGGTCACGTTCCAGTTTTGCATCAGTGCACTTTTGATATTAACGTTTGACTTTTAGAAAAACTTATAAATAAGTATCATCTAAGTTTAGCCAGCTTGATATACACAAAATTTCTTTCACAAGATTTGTCTTCCCAAACCTTTTACAACTTTCTAATCCGTTCATTTTATCTATATCACTCCTTTTGTTATTCATTCATTCTACAAAAACATCTAAATAACCTCCAAACTAAGCAAAACCCTCCTTCCTCAATAAAAGCATATCATAATATGACACTATAATTTTCATATATACCTTGTGTACAGAATTATTTCCTTATCTCTAGTGGTTTAAATTACATATTAGAATTTTAGGCCTTATAGCTTAATTTCCAGTAAAAGTCCAGGAAGTAAGATATTTTGAAGTCTTATTTACCATTATTTTATAAGTACATATTTTATAATTTCTAGAGACATAAGCTTTCTCTTAGAACAATTTTTTCATGTGGAACATGACATATTTACTAACATCTCAGATATATTTGTCCTTATGTAAAATTTGAGAAGCCAAAAGTAAATAAACTTATGTTCAGCAATTAATATTTCAGTATTTTACCTTATTTGGAACTGATCTAGATCTTGAATGAGCATCCATCATTTAACTTAGCAAAACCGTAAGGGTATAGGTAGAGACTTGAGAAACTAACTAAGCACCTTATAAAATATAACTTTTTAAGAGTATTTTTATAAACGTTTACCTAGCTTACATCTTATCTAATTTATTCCTTCTTAACAATTATGCCTGGAAAATTTATTAGACATTAGACAAAGCTAGTCATCAAAGAAGATAATCTGTTTGATTTAAGTCACTTATAGGCCTGGCGCAGTGGCTCACGCCTATTATCCCAGCACTTTGGGAGGCCAAGGCAGGCAGATCACCTGAGGTTGGGAGTTTGAGACCAGCCTGACCAACATGGAGAAACCGCATCTCTACTAAAAATACAAAATTAGCCGAGTGTGGTGTTGCATGCCTGTAATCCCAGCTACTCGGGAGGCTGACAAAGGAGAATCGCTTGAACCCGGGAGGCAGAGGTTGCGGTGAGCCGAGATTGTGCTATTGCACTCCAGCCTGAGGAACAAGAGCAAAACTCCGTCTCAAAAAAAAGTGACTTATTAGATAAAAGTCTAAAGGTCCTTTAAGTTGTTGGTTGTCTTGAAATCACTGTCCCTGCCACATTATTAATTTGGAAGCCTATTTTTCCCTATATTGGCCTGAAAAATTTTTAAAACTTCCAGCAAGCTTTTGAAATCAGTAACAGTTCTTTCTTCTGTCTATAGGTCTGTTTAATTGTCTAGTTAGTGTAGGTGAGAAATGGCTTTCAAAGGTTATTTTCAGGGTTAGTGTTTTGTTGTTGTTGTTGTTGTTTTTATTTTTCCTACCCATGTACTGCAGACAAAGCATTTTTGTCAGATAAGCATACCTTTTCTTATTGTTTTTAGTTCAAGATTTTTGCCAAAGCAAAATAGTGGTTTAAAAAGCAGGCTTGGTTAATCTGTGTTGCAGCTCTTCAC
This sequence comes from Symphalangus syndactylus, assembly GCF_028878055.3. Taxonomy (NCBI): domain Eukaryota; kingdom Metazoa; phylum Chordata; class Mammalia; order Primates; family Hylobatidae; genus Symphalangus; species Symphalangus syndactylus. Next base: position 160,983,129 of record NC_072426.2, read on the forward strand.
TCTTGTTGTTTGGCAAGAGGGAGGGAGTGTTACAGCTCTTTTATTCCCACTATGGGTGAGTGCCAGGTTCTTGTCCCGTGACAAAGAAGAATAAGGCACATGGACACCAGAGAGAGTAAGGCAGAGTCAGATTTACTAAGTGATAAAAAGCACTTAGCAGAGAGAGGACCTGAAAGAGGGTTGCCACCCATGAGGCTGAGTTCTGGGGTTTTTATGGACTGCAAAGTGAGAGGACTGTGCTGACTGGTCTGCAAGCTGTCTTGGAGACAGCATCACTCAAAAAGAGGTATGATAGTGTAAACAGCCGATTGGAGGCAGAGGTGAAGGCTTGGCCTGGGACGTTGGCCCGGGACGAATCAGTGACTGAAGTGATGATTCATTCTATGTAAATGAAGATTTGGCTTGTTGTCAATCACAGAAAGGTACATATATGTAAAATAGGTGAAAAGTAAGAGACTAAGGTGCACCAAGGGGAGAGAAATGTGTCCAAAAATGGAGCGGATTTTGTTCTTCTGGGTTCACAGAGTAGGTGTTTCCATTCAAGGATGCTGGCTCCTTCTTATCTGAGGCCTGCAGTTTGATTTTCAGGCTGTTCTTGGTTTGAAGGAGTTTTACAAGGGTCCCGCCCTAACCGCCTGCCTGACTGGTTTCTTCCTTTCTCCTCTCTCACGAGAGTCATCAACAGATTGAGAATAAAAGTTATATGTCCACAATGTATTTATTGCTGACAGATATACCAATAGTATTAAACTAGTCTTATTTACCAAAGATTTACCCAAGTAACATGAACTTAGAAAGCATTTGGGTTAGTTCCTATATTTTATCACTTCTAAGTATATATTTTATATGTGTACTCATTTATGTCTTTAGCCAATTAAATAGACTATTTTAAGACTTTTTATATCATATAGACATAATGTACAAGTATACATATACACATGTATAAATATACACAAACATACAGATAGACACAAACAAACATCTTGTAGCTTTCATTTTTAAATTTTAGTTATGAGACAGGTATAATAGTATAAAACTTATCAGTTTATAAAAGGACACTTGGCATTAGAAAGAACAGAGATGCCTCAAAAATATGTAGCTAGATTGATAGATATAGCCTGAATATCAGCTTCCAATTAAACTAATTTCTGACCATAGACCTCTTTATTAAAAATATTATTTTCAAATATTTTTATCATCAAGTTTAGCTGGGGCAAACAGCAAACAGTCCGGCTTCCTAGCTTCTCTTTCTCTGAGATTTGCATTTGAAAAGGGATGGTTTCTTGGTAAAACTGGTTAGGAAATTTATATCTCAAAGGCTTAGGGAAATACTGCCAGTTTTCACCAAGAAGGTGTTTTGGGGAGGCATATTTGCCTATTAAAGGTCTAGGGTAATTTGTATTCAAATTTCCTTTTTTAAAAAGTACAAGAGAGCCCTGTTTCCTGATGCTTTTCAGTATCGGATAACATCCTGAGGTGAATAGGTGAGGTTTGGGGGTTTCTTTGAATTGCTTTAAAGCAATTAAATTTTTGTTTTTGTAAAGACTCAATTTGTAAGACAAGAATAGTTCTTTTTTTTTTTTTTGAGATAGAGTTTTGCTCTTGTTGCCCAGGCTAGAGTGCAATGGCGCGATCTTGGCTCACTGCAACCTCTCCCTCCTGGGTTCAAGCAATTCTCCTCCTGCCTCAGCCTCCTGAGTAGCTGAGATTACAGCCATGCGCCACCACACTTGGCTAATTTTGTATTTTTACTAGAGACTGGGTTTATCCATGTTGGTCAGGCTGGTCTTGAACTTCCGACCTCAGGTGATCCGCCCGCCTCAGCCTCCCAAAATGCTGGGATTACAGGTGTGAGCTACTGCACCTGGCCTAAAAATAGATACTTTTAATTCCCTTAAGAATTGGGTGGCAGCCTGAATGATTTTAAGGGACTGTCCCATCTATCCAACTGTATTGTCTTTAACTTATTTCTCTCTATCAAGGAGCAGATTTTCAACTAAGATGAAAATCAAAAGATCTTTCTGTTCCAGATATACAGTTAATTACCTTTGAAATGTTTTAATATTCTTTTTTCTGAATATATAGTTCCATTTTAGCTAAGGAGACAAAGCAAAACAAGCAAACAAACAAAAGTTTCTGTTAAGAACGAAGTTTCAAACCAAAGGTATACCTGGAAAGCAACTCAAGGCAAAATTAATACTTAAGACAAAACCAATAAGACTTTATGGCTTTAATTAACATCTCCAAAAAAGAGCAAAAATATGCATCCCTTTCAAAATACAGACCCTCCCAAAAAACAGCTAAAAGCAAGAAAACCTCTGCCAGCCACAAATAGGGTACAACACACATTTTCCTCCAGAGACATTCTTAAGTCTCCGAACGACATTCTTAAGTCTCCCAACCTTTCGGTTGGCTGCCTGCATACAAAGGCACAATAACCTGTGTGCCTTTGGTGGACGCAAAGTCATGAAGACAATTGTCAGTAAGACAAAGAGAAAGACAAGCTCGCCATTAGGTGTTGGGGGAAGGATCACTAATGTAGGGGCCAAGGGAAGACTTCCCCCACTTATTGTAGGGACAATAAATGATTACCAGAGAGAACAAACGGATCGGGGAGCAGAGATTAACCTGTAAATGATTCTCCTTGGAAACTGAGCCTGAAAGAGGGACATTATCTGTGAATGGGTCTGGTCAGGTGTGGTTCCATTCTTCAGTCTTCTTTTCTGTAATAAGTAAGACAACATGGAGGGGAAGGAAACACAATTGCTCCCTGTGGTCTTTATGTAGGTGGGGAAAGGTCTTCCAGCATCTGTTGATCTGTAAGGGCCCTTAATTCAAAATACTGATTATACCAGGGAGCCATATTTTGGAGTAAAATTCCCTGCACTCCTTTACTACCAATAAGCCTTTATATGACTTAAAACCTTAGATGCAAGTATCGTGTTCCAAAGTGGGTGCAAAAGATGCAGCCCCTCAAGATCTAAAGTTTTTACCAAAGACACCCTAGGAAAGCAAAGACTCTCATTATTAACAAGGTAACGAAGGTTGAGGCAATTAAGACAAACTCCTCTGACAGCTGGCATGGTGAAACAAGTGTTTGGACTTCTAGCTAGCCAGCATAAGTACAACTCGTGATCCCCAGGCTGGCCCAAGAGACTACAAAGACTAACATTTGAGACACAGCAGGGACCCCCTATTAGGGCCCTGAGAGCCCCCCCAAAAGCATGGAAATATGGAAAGATCTTGAGTTCCTTCAAAGGAAACTCCAGGCACCTAGCTAGCCCCAAGAAGGAAATAAACAACTTATTAAATGAGATAATAGCCCCGAGAAGGAAATAAACAACTTATTAAATGAGATAATAGCCCCGAGAAGGAAATAAACAACTTACTAAATGAGATAATAGCCCTGAGAAGGAAATAACTTACTAAATGAGATAATAGCCCTGAGAAGGAAATAAACAACTTATTAAATGAGATAATAGTAGCCTGAAACAATGGCCAAGGAAGCTGGGGTCAGGAGATGTTTGCTTTCCCTGTGGAAAGTAAGGATGACGTCTTAACATATGTCCCTGAGTTGTCTTTCAGAAACCTGAACCCCCACCAGGATCCCCACAGAACAGATTCACTTGCATGTAGACCTCAAATGAGGGAGAACTGAAGTTTGAACTTTGACCACCACTCTTTGTCCTAAATGTCTTCCTGAGAGGCCTGGTGGGAGCCACACCCATGAGCTGGTTAACATTCTTTTCTGCTGATCCCTAATTTTAAAATAAAGCTTCTCTTCCTTAATCGATTGCAAATCAGAAAAACTTTGAAGGTGCCCATGACTTGTAAGCCCTTGCTACGGGGATGTCCCACCCTTTTAGGCCAGAACCAATGTAACATCCATGTACCGATTTATGATTTCACCTGTAGCTTCTACTCCTGCCTTTGAAAATTCTTGCCTGCAAAACGTTTGGGAGGCCAGGATTTGAACATTAGCTGTCTGGTCCTGCTTGCTTGGCACCCTGAAAATAAATGCCTTCCTTTCTGCCACTGCGACCTCAGTGTGGCTATCAGGTTTTACTGTGTTGGGTGAGTGGACTCCAGTTCTGTAACACCTTGCTGATTACAAAGCCAAACTCTCAAAACATAAAGAAAAACGAAAGGAGGATATTTTCATAATTTTCCTCCTTATGACAAACCACACAAAAGACAGAGATAAGGAAAACAAAGACCTCCTGGAAGGCTAAAGATCAATAACTAGGCCGGGCGCGGTGGCTCACGCCTGGAATCCCAGCCCTTTGGGAGGCCGAGGCAGGTGGATCATGAGGTCAGGAGATCGAGACCATCCTGGCTAACACGGTGAAACCCCGTCTCTACTAAAAATACAAAAAATTAGCCAGGCGTGGTGGCGGGCGCCTGTAGTCCCAGCTGGTCAGGAGGCTGAGGCAGGGGAATGGCATGAACCCAGGAGGTGGAGCTTGCAGTGAGCCGAGATCGCATCACTGCTCTCTAGCCTGAGTGACAGAGTGAGACTCTGTCTCAAAAAAAAAAAAAAAAACAATAACTAACAGGTGTGCAAACCAAATCCACAAGAGTCACCAATTCAAATAATTATTTTTTCAAAATCATTTTTTTCCGTTGCAAATTTGAATTTAAAAAAGAAAAAAATAGGAGTTTTTTTTTTTTTTTTTTCCTTTCTCTCTCAATGAGGCACTACAGATAGAGATATAAGAGAGCTCACTTTGGTAAAAATTCTGTTTTTTCTGCCAGCTTCTGCCACTTCTCCCAGGATCACATCTGCAGCTGTCAGGGCAAGTGGAGTGTGCCAGAATCTCTTGGCTAGGTTACCAAAATCAAGCAGAGAAAATAGAATTTTTACCTCAATCCTCCTAAGTTCACAGTTGGAACAGACTCCTGTAACACGAGACAGATTAACAAAAGAAAAACAGGTGACTTGTTAACACATACAGTGCACATCACCTGTGAGAAAAGTAACTCAAAGCAGTGATCTAGGACTTATATAAACAAAGAACAATAAGTTTTAGACAAGTGACAAGACAAAGAAAAGCAGCTCCAGACTTCCAAACACCAGAAACTGTGGGAACGTAAATATATGGAAATACACTAACGAAGTAAAAATCTGCTCACAGATTCCTCTGAGCCGTTTCTGAGCTGATGAGAGTTGGAGTGGAGAATTTACATCCGTCTTTATGTGAGAAAACAAGGGAAGGATAGGAAAGATGTTTTCTTCTATCAATCTCTGTCCTGCTTTTAGGCAAACAGAGAGGGAAGGCAGAGACTCTTAGCTGAGAATCTAAGTTGTCTTAGAGAATCTTAGTTGTCTTCAGTTCAACAATATTTATGTCAAAGAGGCATATTTTGAGGTGACACATTCTGGTTTCCTTCAGTTCAAAGACCAGATTTTGAAGGAAAGACATGACTGATAAAGATTATTCAGGGATTTGTTCCTCTCCCTTTAGTACAAAATAGCTATAAAATTTATGCTGTTCACAAATGCTGGGGGATTTGAAGAGTTGCTGAATTTTGAGCCAAGGACATGTGTACATATATACACAATGACATGTGTATATTTTTTCTTTTTATAAACTTGTAAAATTCTTGAAATCCAAAATAAGTTCATATAAATTTGTCCTCCAATTGTGACTTCTAAGAAATATTTATTAAATCAAAGACATCCTAACAATGACACTAACTGGTCCTCCAGACATCATTACTGTTGGCTCCTTGTCATCATTTGGCCCTCAGTGCAAATGTTCCTCCTCAGCAGTGCTATGGAAATCAGCTCCACCTTCCCTAGGCACCCTCTACCCTCTATCATCTATTCATTATTTAATTGTTTTCATAGTATTCATCAGAACCTGAAATTATCCTATTCAAGTATTTGGTTACTGACATGGCCACTCTCTCTCATCCTGGAAGCTTTATGATCACTAAGACCTGGTACGTTTTCTTACCATTCTACTCCTAGTCCCTCGAACAGTGCCTGGTGTATAAGAGGTAAATACTAAATATTTTCTGAATGAAGGAAGGGATAAATAAAGGGTTCAGTAGAATCCATTTCACTCAATGGAATCCAACCGAAAACATACTCTCTAGTCAGCAAGGTTTTTAACACGCAGATTAGAAACTCTGGGGAGGGGTTGGCTGTATCTAGGAGGATGTACTTACATTTCTTCTTTGGGCATAAGGGCTTCTGGCAAAGTTAGTAGCAAATTATTATTTCCATTGGAATCCTAGTCAGATATTTCTGAGTTTTAGACCTAAGTAATTAGTTTTCACATCAATTATGAAAGATAAAATTATTTCAAAAGATACTTGAATTCAAATCTAGTATATAGAGTGAACGCATTTTAAAAGTTAAAAAAATAAGAAATTAGGTTATATTTGAAAGAGTCTCAGCTGAAGATTTTTGTGCTTTTATTACAAAGGAAGAGGTACCACTCTCACCGGTTTTACATCTTGCATTTTAAAAAGTTAAGTACGGCCAGGCATGGTGGCTCACACCTGTAATCCCAGCACTTCGGGAGACCAAGGCAGAAGGATCCTTTGAGCCCAGGAGTTCAAGACCAGGCTGAGCAACATGGTGACAAGATTAAAAAATAAAAATAAATAAAAATGTTAAGTAGTGATATGAGAAAGGAGCAGGAAAGTGCTGGGTTGAGAAAGATGGGGTCCCTGGTGAGGGCTTCACCCTCGAGCCTGTGCCCACGGACCCAAATGATGACAGGCATTTCTGATTCTTGGGTCCAAAAAGTTGCCCTTTGGCCCACCACACCCCCCATCCTGTGCCTATAAAAACCCAGGACCTAACAGGCACATACACAAGTGGCTGGACATTGAGAAGAGCAGAAGAGAACACACTGGCAGACATCAGCAGGCCAGTGATAATGGAAGCACACAGATGCTGAGGAGGCCAGTGATAATGGAAGCACACAGATGCTGAGGAGGCCAGTGATAATGGAACCACACAGATGCTGAGGGGAATTTGGCCAGGTGCGGTCCAGGAAGAGTCCAGTGCTGGGCAGCCTGACGCCAGGAGAAGGCCACCTTTCTACTCCATCCCCCTTCCAGCTCCCCATCCATCTCACTGAGAGCCACCTCCACCAGTCAGTAAAACCTAGCACTTGTCCTCCAAGCCCACATGTGATCCAATTTTTCTGATACACCAGAGCAAGAACCCGGGATACAGAAAGCCCTCTGTCCTTGCCATAAGGTGAAGGGCCTAATCGAGCTGATTAATACAAGCTCCTGCAGACAACAAAGCTGAAAGAGCACACTGTAACACATGCCCACTGGGGCTTCGGGAGCTGTAAACACTCAACCCTAGACACTGCCATGGGGTGGGAGCCCAGAAATGCTCCCCACAACCTGCCTGCCTGCATGCTCCCCCTAGGGGTTTGGGCAGCGGGGCAAGCCACGCCCCTGTCACATGCCCTGAGAAGGGGATAAGGGAACTTCTCCCGTTTTAGTAGGAAGTACTCATCTAGCTTTCCTACCAGTTAAGAACAAAATCAAGGTCTTTTGGCTTGTGTCCAAAAAATTCATCAGGATTGTAGTTACTGTAACGCTTATTAATAACCTACAATGGATCATCAGTTCAAGTCAAAGTCCTGATGGACACTGTTTGGCATCCAGCTATGATCTCAGCCTTAGCGTTGAAGAAAGCCTCTGAAATATGGGCAGACAGTGATATTCAGAGCCACATGTAAAGAGCCTTTCAGAAATCCCCTTTGCTGTGCCGTGTTTCATTCTACATCTGTCTGCACCTTAGCCAGCATTGCATCTATTCTAACTAATTGGTTCTTAAAATGATAAAGTAGAACAACAGATAACAATAAGAAAGTCCTGGACTGTGGGTGCTTCTATTCGTAGAGAATGGAAGACTAACTGAGCTTATCAATATTTTAGTCCCAAGCGCATTATCCCTGGACAGTACAATGCTGCTAACTTGTCTAGAGAAGTATCACTGTACATGCTAAGTAATAGGAAGAATATGTCTAGCATCAATTATGAGTTGCAATTCACACTGTGCAGAGTGCTCTTCAAAGCCGCAATACCTTCATCCTTATACGACTGCAAATCATGATTTTATTTCAGAATAGGATCTCTGCTTTTTTACTCACTTTGAAAAGAATCTGACACAATGTGAAAGTGAACATTTAATAAATACTTCCTTCTACACCTGCACACAGGGAATAGATAATAAATGCTGTTGTCTGAGTTTATCATGATAAGACCAGGCACAACGGAGAGACAATTAATGAATATTCTTTGACTGATGATGAGACAAGCAGTACAAATATGGATTTTTCTTCTTTCGCAGGTTTTCTCAAATAGCTCTAAACAAAAGCAAAACATGCTCCAGCCACAGAAGAGACTTACTACACAAGGTTATTTCTTATTGCTATTAATTTCATCTTAATAGACATTATTAGCTTATTATACAGAGATTATATTATATTTGCTTAAATATAAGCACATAGCTTGTTATGTGCACACACCATTTACATGCTATATACATGCAAATTTGTTTAGTCCTCAAATCCACCCTAATAATTACGATGGTGATAATCATAACATACTATTGATTCCTATTTCTACAGATGAAGAGAATGCACAGAGAGAAAGAGCATGGTGCTAGTAGGTGTCAGAGTCAGGATTTGAATCTAGGAAGCCCAGTACCTCAATGTGTGTACTTACACTATTTATCATTTATTTATTTGTATTTATTTATTGTATTTATTTTTATTATTTATTATCATTTATTTTTATTTATTACTTATTTTTATTTATTTTCTACTATTTATCATTCATTTAATATCATTTAGTGTAGGAACGCCAAATGATGCAGTGAAGTAATTTTCTTTAACATGCTCAACACATAAAGGGCTTCACACTGTAATAAGCCCAGAGATATTTTAATTAGCTCTGTAGGAACGCATCTGTAAGTTAGTCATTTAACTGAAAATCCCGCTGTACCTAGCTTCCATTATTAGTAAATCAAAGAGTGATCTATCAAAAAATTCCTTTTCTCCTTACCTCCAACCTCCTTATTTCATAGGCCTTGCCTACCACACTTTCTAAATGGAGATGTAGTCCCAGTTGTATTTCTACTGTTCAGAGAACAAACAGGCGTCCGTCTCCAACTACAAACGATACACTTGTGCTACGTGACTGAGAACAGCATGTGGATGCGAATTCACCTTGGAATTCCATCACAGCGAAGCTCTTTGTGAGCACTTTCTGCTTAAAGAACACTTTAAGTTTCCTCAGTAAACATCTTTTCATAATGTGAAGGTGAAGATAATTTTGAATTTTATTTAATATTAAGTAGGTCATAAAAAGTTATCAGAGCTTGTCAGTTTCATTTGACCATTTCTTGTTGAAAAGATTTTGGAAATGAGGATATAGGTCTTTCGTGAGGCAGAAAGCATGATGGATATAAAGAAAAAGATAAAGAGCACACGGTCAGAGAGATCTCAGTTTAAATGTTAAACACATCTGAGCCTCAGTTTGCACATCCTTAAAATGGGGTAAATACTACACCTGACACACATAAGGTCTGTCTGTAAGGTGCAAATTAACGATGTCCTTGCCATACATAATATTTAAAAGTCTGCTTCCTTGTTCCCAACCTTGTTAGAATTTCCAGTGTGGTCTTCTGCACATTATTTTTCAATGAAATGCTGATTTTCAGTCCTTGACTCTCTTCTCTTAACTCTTGGTTGTAAAATAAATCTCTACTCAGACAATTACTAAAGCTCTGTCTCCAGCCTGGACCTCTCCCATGAAATGTGACTCATATATTCAACCATCCACTTCTCTTCAGAAATATTATAATATAATAACATTATATTATAATGGTGTAATATATAATAAGTATCTCAAATGTAACTTCTCCAATACTACACTTTTGACTTGGACACTCAACCGTAGTTCATGCTGCAGTCTTTCTTACCACAATGGGTTACATCTCTTGCTTCTTAGTAGACAGTCCTAAAGCTTTGGAGTTGTCCTTGAGACATTTTTCTCTGAAACTTTTGACAACAGCAAATTCTATCTATTCTACTTGTTTAAAAATATTTGGCTACTTCAAGGTCAGAAAGATATTCTCTTATTTTTTCTTATAAAAACATGACTGTTTAGGCCGGGCGCGGTGGCTCACGCTTGTAATCCCAGCACTTTGGGAGGCCGAGGCGGGTGGATCACGAGGTCAGGAGATCGAGACCACAGTGAAACCCCGTCTCTACTAAAAATACAAAAAATTAGCCGGGCGTGGTGGCGGGCGCCTGTAGTCCCAGCTACTTGGAGAGGCTGAGGCAGGAGAATGGCGTGAACCCGGGAGGCGGAGCTTGCAGTGAGCCGAGATCGCGCCACTGCACTCCAGCCTGGGCGACAGAGCGAGACTCCGTCTCAAAAAAAAAAAAAAAAAAAAAAAAAAAAACATGACTGTTTAATCTTTGATTTTTAGATCTGGAATTATTTTTTGTGTGTATTGTGAGGTAGAAGCAAAATACATTTTCTGTATTGATTTCCAGCTGACCCACAGCCATTTATTGAAAGGGTCATCCTTTCTCCTACTGCCTTTTTTGTCATGAATCTAGATTCTCTACTCTTTTCTGTTGGTTTTAGTCATTGGCATACATAGTTAAGATTTAATTACTATATCTTTATAATTGGCATTTATATCTAAAAATGTAAATCAGCTAAATTCTTTTTTCCTTGACTATTCTTGACCATTTGCAATTTCATAGGAATTAAAAAATGAGCTTGTTAATTTACATAAACACATGCATACACCCTGCTAAGATATAGGATTGAGATTGTGTGCAATTCCAGATCAGTTTAGAGAGAATTGACAAAAATGGGCACAAGACTGAACCAGCACTTAACAAGAGAATATCCAAATGACCAATAAATATATCAAAACTTTATTATTCATCAGAGAAATTAAAATTAAAGTCATAGTAGATTCCACTGCATATTTGCCAAATGTCTAGAATGAAAAACACAGGTAATACCCAATGTTGGTAAGAATGTAGAACTACTAGAATTCTCAGGCAAAACTTTGGAAAAGCATTTGGCCATATCTACTAGAAATGACCATATATATCTCCTATTTCTTGGCAATTTCGCATCTAAAATATGTGCAACAGAAATGTATTTGTATGTCCACCAAATATGTATGTATGTTTGTGGGTTTGTGTATACACATATATATAGAAAACTGAATGAGATTCAACAATAGGATGGATAAATACATTGTGCTATAGTCATACAATGAAATCCAATACAGCAATGAGAATTAACAAGCTACATCTATACAAAGCAGTGCTGATGAGTCTAAAATCATAGTAGGCAAAATAAGTTAGACCCAAATAATACATTTTGTATTATTTAATTTATATATATTTCAAAAGCAACCAAAACAAATTCATGGTGATAGAAGTCGGCATAATGGTTCCCCCTGGGGAAAAGTGATTCAAAGAGACACAGGATGAACTGGGTGTGGTGGCTCACGCCTGTAATCCCAGCACTTTGGGAGGCCGAGGTGGGTGGATCACCTGAGATTAGGAGTTCTAGACCAGCCTGGCCAAGACAGTGAAACCCTGTCTCTACTAAAAATACAAAAAATTAGCCTGGTGGCGCATGTCTGTAATCCCAGCTACTGGGGATGCTGAGGCAGGAGAATTGCTTGAACACAGAAGGCGGAGGTTGCAGTGAGCCAGGATCACACCATTGCACTCCAGCTTGGGTGACGAGTGAAAATCTGTCTCAAAAAAAAAAAAAAAAACAGAGACACAGGATGGCTCTGAGATGCTGGCAATGTTCTGTGTGTTCTCTGTGTGCTAGTCACAGTGATGCCATTGGCAGCCCTTCTGGAGCAGCCTCTGCGGGACACCAGCTGCAGTGGGGGAGGTGTGGCCGGGGCTGCGCGCTACACAGAGTCAGCCAGGTTGGGAACAAGTGGGAGCCCCACCCCTTACCAAGTTGGCAGGTTGGGAGCCCAGTGCTCTGGGAACAGCTGCAGCCACCCAGCCACGGCTCTGGACTCAGCATCCCTGCGCTCTCAGTGGCCCAGGAAGCCACCCCCTCAACCAACAGACTTGGAAGTGCCGCCTCCTGTTCCCTGGCCTTTCCCTGCTCCCAGTGCCTCCAGTTTGGGAGCAAATTTGTGGCAGAGCTAAAGGGCTTTGGCAACCTGGCCATGTATGTGTATGCTCAGGGCAGCGCTGACACACCAGCCCCCTGCCACCTCAGCCCCCTCTGGACTTTGGGTGTCAACAAGCATGGGAGGGAGGCTGAGGGGATGCTGAGGGTGGCTCAGCATGGGCCTGCAGGCGCCCCTCAGCAGGGACAGCCTTAGTGCTGTGGATGGCATGATGATGGTGGCAGGAGGAGGCTCCTGGGTGGAAAAGCATGGGTCCCCAATGAAACCCAACCTTCAAGCCAGGGATGGACTGAAGCCTGGGGACCAAGCTGCCAGTTCCAGGTGGAGTCTACAGCCAGGAGTGAGAACTTATGGTGCTTTTTCTGGGCTGCCCATGGCCATCCATAGACCAATAAGCATGCGTTTCCTCCCTTCTGAGCCCATAAAAACCCTGGACTCAGCCAGACTCAAACAGACATTGGGACTACCAGCTGCTTCATAAATTAGTTAATAAAAGCTAGTGAGTTTTGAGTGCCACATTAGTAGAATCAGCACTTTTTTTTCTTCAATTATCTTAAGCCCAGGGGTGCATGTGCAAGATATGCAGGTTTGTGACGTAGGTAAACATGCACCATGGTGGTTTGCTGCACAGGTGGTCCCATCACCTAGGTATGAAGCCCAGCATCCATTAGCTGTTCTTCCTGATGCTCTTCCTCCCACTCCCAACAGGCCCCAGTGTGTGTTGTGCCCCCACCCTCCATGTTTCCATGTGTTCTCAGCACAAAATGGACATTTGAAGGAAGATTTTGAAGAAGAAAATGGGAATGATTTCCAGTAAGTATTTTTTATCAGTCTTTTTATGACTTATACAAATATTTGTGGGCCTACAGTAAATGTAAACACTAATCTTAAGAAATATTTGTCTTTTTTGAGTTTTAATGTGTCTTTATGTTTGCATTTATCCAATTAATATAAGAACAAAAATATATAATAAGTACTAGAGACAATTTAAAGAAATTCAACTGTTTCCAGAAGGTAGCTAAATAAATCATTATTTGTATTTAGAGGCAGAAAATAGAGAAGTAAAATTTAATGTTAACTTTAGTTGATGTACTGTGTCATATAATATACTGCAATTTTTAGCTAATTTAAATTAAAATAGTTATATCAATATTCTGAAACCATGAAGCAACAATTATCATAAATGTTGTTTTTTCAAAAATTAGATTGTTCCAGTAGTTTTTGCTATGTGAAATCTCTGACTACTACATCGTCTAAAGCTCTTTTTACATTTTGTTTATAAAGCTCATAAAATAACCTGAATAAAAAAGATAAATAGTAAAAAGCCTGAACAGCTGATGGAGCTATGTTTCTTGATTTATTCATCTCTATTCCATATCTGAAAAAATAATTTATGACAATTTCTTTGTATGGAAGAAAAATTTTATAATGTTTAGATCTATTGTGGGAAGAATGATTTCCTAGGATTTGAAGCTATAAGAATAATGGAAAAAAGATATATCATTCTTCTATCTTTTATCATGTGTAAAGTCAGTTTTTAATATGGCAAGATATTCAATCTAAAGCCATTAAAGATATTTCCAAAACCTTACACCAGCTTCAGATATATTACCTATTATATAGTGACTTTATTTTTAAAAAGTAAGGAAATATTCATCCTTTTACTAGTAGTAGATGATTGGACAGCTGTCTTCATTGGTAATTTAAGTGTAATTCTGCCTGAAGTAGATAGAAAAACTAGTCACCTCTTGGGGTCTTTTACAGTGATATAATTTTATGCCAACTTTCAACACTAGAAAAGTAAGCATATTCTTTATGAAATAACCAAAATTTATAGCTGAAAGGAATTTTAGAAATCTAGTTCAGGCATCAGCAAAGTACTGCCCATTGCCTGTTTTTGTAAATAAGATTTTATTGTAACAGCCATTCTCATGTTTATTCACTCATTTCTTGAAATGTTGTCTATGGCTGCCTTGGTCCTACAATGGCACTGTGGGCCAGTTGCAAATGAGACCATACGGTCTACAAAGTAAACATATTCTCTAGAACTTGAAGTATAATAAAAAAACATTATCTAGCCCTTTACAGAAAGTCCTGTTAATCTCTAATCTAGTTCATCCACCTCTTTCACAGATGAAGAAGTTGAACCCCTGAGGAATAAAGTAACTTGCCCATGGTTACATAGACAGTAAAAGTTAGCCAAAGGCACAGGTCTTTTGCTTTCAGATTCAGTAAAGGTCTCATTACATTATCCTACTACTCATAATGTAAAATAATGTGTTTGATGTTTTCTAGTATGAATGTTATGATGAAATAATCCCTTGGTAAGTAAAATTTTCCATGCAGGCAGTCGGTCTGCCTCTGTTAGCCTTATTCTTTTCCCTTGAAATTCAGGGGAAAATTTTAAAGGTAAGAAACTGAAACACATATTTCGGTCCTTATATTGTCAGTGTTTCTACATAAGGAAAACAATATGACTAAAACAGATGACATCTAATATTGGATTTCCACTCAATAAAATGTTTATTTTCTCTAAGCAACTCCCCTTTTTTTTCTGCCCATTAGTGTTATCTGAGTAGTACATCACGTAAGGACACCATTAAGTAGAATGCCTGCCTGTATCTTCAGAAAATGAGCAGACGGTTAGTTCCTCAAACATTTAAAATAGAGACAAATGTAGTCTTGGGTTTAAGGGTGAGACAGTGGCAGGCAGGACACTTGGGATGAAATTTATAATGATGTTTTACTTCACTCTCCCTGCATGTTTACAATGTACTGTAGATGTGAAAGTTAATGCACCATAAAAAATTGTTATAAAATCTTATTTTATTTTAAAAGCATGAGTTGGGTCTGGTCACTTTCTTGATTGTATTAATGGTTTTACAGGTTTATTCACATGACAAAATTTACCAAATTTTATACTTGAAATACCTGCAGTTTCTTAGGTGTCAATAACATCTTCATTGAAAAAAAGGAGTAACAGAAAACAAAAACAATGAGATAAATGCTTTTTTTCTTTTTTAGCCAGAAAAAATATAAGCTAGTCATTTCAGATACATGTATGTATTGAGATCAGGTTTGTTTGTGACAAATCTTCACTCTGTGAATAAACAGTACACATTTTCCTGTTGGACTAAATCTTTGTTTATTCTTGTAGCTTAACTCAACATAAAGAACATGATTTTTTTTTCATATTTTTGTGGTGATAAATATTTTCATGCAAATGCTTTATGTCAGATGGAAGAACAAATTACTAAAACAAATACAGTTCATATCCACTATTACGTATTCACCAGAAACTCTTACATTAATTATTCTAGTTTAACGCAGAGAAAATTTCAGTTCTGAAGAGTACTTATGAAGAGAAATTCTGTGCATTAATGCAAAAATGTAGAAACGTGAAAAGTACAGTGCAATAAAGAATAACAAGGTAACATGGGTCTAGAGTACATTTTTCCAAGTTTGAAGTTAAATAAAATTATTTCTTTCAAGAACCTAACTTCTACTTTAATTAAGATAGGAAAGAAGTCAGACTTACAATTGTTCATTTTTGTATTAGCCCAACAAAAATCCTAGAAACGATGTTCTTTATGTTTCTAAAATAAGGACGAGTATCCTGGGGAAGAAAGTAACATTTCTTTAGTTAAGTTGTATGTTGTGTGCCTAGTGAAAATACCCAAGCTTTGTTGGTAATATCCCAATTTGCCATCTTCTTTCCATATTCGCTCTCAGGGGATTAGTATTGACTTCTAAGGAGTTAAAGCTTCTCTCAGAATCATCTTTTGTAACCCACTATAGCTGTCTGGTGAAATAGTAAGGTCCCAAGGGATTTTACAAAATGTAATTCTTCAACATGCACAATAAATGAAAAGAATAATTTATATTTCATACAACTCTAATTATCATATGGTAAAAGGAAAAAGAAAGATCATATCCTTGAAGTTACAAATTATGTATAAGACCCATCTGAAGCCATCACTTTCATACAAGGTAGGTTTATGGCTCATTAACTCTGTTCTGTGTAACATGAGTTATATGATCTTACTGTTTATGCATTTTAAACTATGGATATGTTGATTATTATATATTTCTAAATAACTAGTATGTAAAATTATGACAGGAATGATCCGATGTATCTTGGGATAAATATATTAACTAGAATTAGTTTCTTCTCAACTATTTGAAGAGCTGAAACAAAATTCTTAAACAGAAGTGATTCAAATGATATCATTATTCTAAAAATCAAAAACTATTTTAAATATTCGACAATTACAGCAAGTGGGACACAATATGTGTTCCATGTTTTTCTTCTTTTCTGTTTTAAAATCTGGAGTAACATTTTATGTATACCTCCAAGAAGACTTTTTTGTGTGTGTGTGTGTGTCACCTAGGCTGGAGTGCAGTGGCACAATCTTGGCTCACTGCAACCTCCACCGCCTGGGTTCAAGCGATTCTCCTGCCTCAGCCTCACAAGTAGCTGGGATTACAGGTGCACGCCACCATGCCCAGCTAATTTTTGCATTTTTAGTAGAAACAGGTTTCACCATGTTGGCCAGGCTGGTCTCAGACTCCTGACCTCAGGTGATCGGCCTGCCTCAACCTCCCAAAGTGCTGGCATTACAGGCGTGAGCCACCACATTTGGCCCAAGAAGAAAGTTTAAAGCCTGCTCATGACAGCTATTCCCCTAGAATTTGACATGATAAAACTTTTTGATGTTAAAAAAGAGAAAATAGAGTAATTCTCCACTCTTGACTTGTACATTTGAATCAACATTAGGTTGTCGTGGGATTATATTTACGTCTTTAAACAAAGGTGATGGGTTTTGTCGTGGGGCTGAGGAGTTTCATTTGCTTTATTTTATTATAAAATGAATAGTATAATATTCTAAACTCTACAGAAGATTATACAGTGAAAAGTTCAAGTTTCCCTCTGCCCTTTTCCACCCAATCTTCCCCTCCTGAAGTAACCACAGTTAACAACTTTTTTGTGTACTGTTTAGGTTATTTTCTTTCTTTCTGTGTTTTGAGGTGGGGAGAGGGACAGGATCTGGCTCTGTCACCCAGGCTGGAGTGCAGTGGCGCACTCACTGCAACCTTCCCTTTCTGGGCTCTAGCAATCCTCTCACCTAGGCCTTGTGAGTATTTGGGACTACAGGCATGCACCACCACACCTAGCTAATTTTTTTGTATTTTTGGTAGAGACGGGATTTTACTATGTTGCCTAGCCTGGTCTCAAATTCCTGGGGTCAGGCCATCCACCTGCCTCCGCCTCCCAGGCAATCCGCCCACCTGAGCCTCCCAAAGTGATGGGATTACAGGTGTGAGCCACTGCACAGGGCAGTTTTTGGGTTATTTTCTATGCATATACATATTGGTTTTATAGTGCCAAGGCTTGTAGAGAATAGGTGACAGCCAGTGATCAAAGTGGAATATTTTAGATGAATAGAAAGCAGTATTCAATTCAATAAAACACTTTTATTGGACACTGCTTTGTGCAAAACCACAGTAATAAATTTCACAGAAGGCATAGGAAAGCACTAAGATGAAGAAGTCACCTTAGCTCTGTCTTCAATTGGTATGTGTTTCTGAAATGTGCAAACACCATTACTGCAAAACAACTCAAGAATGTTACGCAGCATTAAAGACTGTTTGGGAGAAAAAAAAACCAGCAGGATTGACTCTACTTTGATGAATTTTTAATCTCATCATGTAGTCATGGAAGACTGACACTGAATAGCATATTTGGAGAAGGGAAATAGCCTGGCATGGTCCAAGTTTAAACTGCATGAGGTTAAGAAAATAGCTGGGTAACATTTTGGATTTTATCCAATAGACAAAGTAGTGACATTAATCGTTATTTTAAAATAGTCTATCAATATCAGACGTATTTTTTTAAATATATATCCACTGGAAAGGAGAATGGATCAGAGATGGAAAAGAATAAGATGAGCAAAACAGGCACTTAGTGTGATCCTCCAGGCAAGGACCCAACTTAACAGGAGCCGTAGTAAGACTGAACTCAGAGACATTTCAACAAAGGCGGGACGGGCATGGATGTGGGGTATGAACACTTGAATTTGGAGTATAGAACAGAAAACTTGGGAAACTACAGGATTTCTTCTTTGAGTGATTGTGTAGATGTTGAAGTTGTTAGCTAAGAAAGAGCATATAGAAGAAGTAACTGGTGTAGAGTGGGAAGAATAATAAACTTGGCTTTGCAAACACTACATTTGGATTGTCTATGAGGCCTTTCCGTAAATCCTCCCAGAAGCAATGTGTGGGACATTTAAGTTCATTGACTGTGTGGAACTCGGAGCCATACATTTGAAGATTATTTGCTAGAGTTAGTATCACTCCACAAGATTTTTATTTTTTTATGTCAACCTTTATTTTGGATTCAGGGAGTACATGTGCAGGTTTATGGCATGGGTGTGTGTGGGTGTTCCATAGGTTGCAGGTTTGGTGTACAGATGACCCCATCACCCAGGTACTGAGCATAGTACCCAATAGGTAGTTCTTCAGCCTTTGTCCCCCTTCCTCCCTCTCCCTTCAAATAGTTCCTAGTGTCTATTGTTGCCATCTCTATATCCTTGAGTACCCAATGTTTAGCTCCCACTTAAAAGCAAGAACATGTGGTATTTGGTTTTCTGTTCCTGCGTTAATTCACTTAGGATAATGGCCTCCAGCTGCATCCATGTTGCTGCAAAGAACATGATTGCATTCTTTTCTGTGTCTGCATAGTATTCCATGGTATATGCATACCACATTGTCTTTATCTAGTCCACCACTGATGGGCACGTAGGTTGATTCCATGTCTTTGCTATTGTGAATAGTGTTGTGATGAACATGCAAAGGCATGTGTATTTTTGGTAGAACAATTTGTTTTCTTTTGGATATATACCCAGTAATGGGGTTGCTGGGTCAGATAGTAGGTCTCTTTTAAATTCTTCGAGAAATCTCCAAACTGGTTTCTAAGAGGTAAACACATCTACCAAGCTGAAAATGCTAAAGTGGGGGGAAAAAGAGGTGGACACAGAAGGAGAGCACTTCATCATGGAAAAGAAATAGCACCTTGATCTCAAACAGGCACCTCATCCTCCTGCTGGCTCACAGGGCTCAGCATCACTCCCGCTCCAGCATTGGCCCAAAGCCTCCTTTCGTTACTGTGCTCCTGGGCTGTGGTGACCGGTCTGTCTGGCCCACTCTGTTAGCAGCAGTCATTCCTCCACTCACATTCTCATCTTACTAGATTTTAGTTAGTTTCTCTTTCACCCTCTTGTACCCAAGAGTTAGAATTTATTTTGAGTTTAAAGAGTTTTTACTACTAAATACTTCATGAAACAGGAAAAGATTTTAAAAAATAGAAACAATAAGAAAGTTATAAGAATCAAATAAACTCTTAAATGTTTTTACCTTAGTATTCATGTTCATCTTTGAAATATGAGGAAAACACAATGAGTGGTTCTTAGCTACCTTCATTACCTCAAGTCTTGTATTTTCCTTCTTTGCATCAATACTTTTAAAACTTTATTTATTTTTTTATCCCAGAAGCTCTTCCCCTGAGTCTTTACCAAATCTTCTAACCATATTCTTTCCCAGCCATTACACTGGGAAGCCCTCAAATCAATCTGAATGTTGAACAGCAATTGCATGCAGCTGTAAGACCCGTTTATAACTCAGAGATTATCACAAGATTATCACATGATCAGTGTTTTTGCTGCTTAATGGAGGAAAATGCTCCGTGTTATTCTTTTTTTTTTTTTTTTCTGTTGAGACGGAGTCTCCCTCTGTTGCCCAGGCTGGAGTGCAGTGGCACGATCTCGGCTCACTGCAAGCTCCGCCTCCCAGGTTCACACCATTCTCCTGCCTCAACCTCCTGAGTAGCTGGGACTACAGGCGCTGCCACCACGCCTGGCTAATTTTTTTTTGTATTTTTTAGTAGAGACAAGGTTTCACCATGGTCTCGATCTCCTGACCTCTTGATCCACCCCCCTCGGCCTCCAAAAGTGCTGGGATTACAGGCGTGAGCCACCGCGCCAGGCCTGCTCTGTGTTATTCTTAACATAATTAAGGACACAAAGTACCAAATGGAATATAAGATATTTTTGTCTTCTCCATGTTTTATTTCAGTGTCAACAACAATAAACATTTACTGACTGCTTCCTGGCCAGAACACTGGAAAATAAAAGGAAGTGTTACGTATGTTTTTGGTTCTCAAAAAAGCTTACTAAAGAATAGTTATGTAAACACCAGAAGAGAACAGATAACCTCAGAAGAGAGAATTCCCTACATAACCAGTTAGCATATCCTAAACAAGATATCACACAATTATGCTATTAAAAGGGATATTTTCTATATATACTATATAAAATATGTTTTATATATTTTATACATTATATATAATATATATTTATATAAAATAAATATTATTGAATAATTATTTTTAAATTTGGGAGGAAGGTCAATTTAAATTCATACCACACTATAACCCAAAATAATTCTATTTAAAAATATTTTAAAGACTATCTTTCCCCAGATCTCAAAGGTTTTGTTTCTTTCTTTTTTCAAAAAAAATTTTTAAGGAAAAAGCCATGTACAAGGTTTTCTTTCTTAAACTGCTAAAAGCATCAATAGATTTGAGGATAATGGCACACAAGAATGTTATGTTTAAAAATCATCCAAGTTAGAAAAATAAACATGCATTAGTTAAATGATAAAAGGATATGAACTTGCAATTGAAACAAGAGGTAGTGAAGTTTTAACTAAATATTGGCTTTAAAATGTGGTAAAGGAACCGGTGGAGCAAGATGGCTGAAAAGAAGACCCACTGATATCTCTCCACAAGAACACCAGCCTCAACATCTGCACAAGCAAAGCACCTTCACAGAACTTAAAATCAGGTGAGCACTCACAGTATCTGGTTTAAACTTCTGATCGCTGAAAGAGGCATCGAAGCAGGCAGGAAAGGGTATTGAATCACCGAGGCCGCCTTTCCCCCATCCTCCAGCAGCAGCTGCATGGCATGGGGAATCTATGCACTTGGGGAAAGGAGAGCGCAGTGACGGTGAGACAGCACATGAACTCAGCGCTTCCCTGTCACTGTGGAAAGCAGAACCAGGCTGAACTCGGCTGACACCTACCCACAGAGGGAGCCTTTAGACTAGCCTGAGCCAGAGACGAGTTGCCTATCCCAGCAGTCAGAACTTGAGTTCTGGCAAGCCTCGCCACCATGGGCTAAAGCGGGGGCTCCAAATATAAACTTGAAAGGCAATCTAGGCCACAAGGCCCGTGATTCCTGGACAAGTCCAAATGCTGAGCTGGGTTCGAAGCCAGTGGACTTAAAAGGCACACAACCTACTGAGACACCAGCCAGGGTGGCTAAGGGAGTGCTTGCGCCATTCCCCCAACCACAGGCAGCACACCTCACAGCTCCAAAAGAGATCCCTTCCTTCCCCTTGCAAAGAGGACTTTGTCTTGCATCTTGGATAACAGCTCGGCCACAGTAAGATGGACAGGTACCCACCAGTGAGGGTTGTGAGGCCTCCTTTCCGGGTCCTAGCTCCTGGACAACACTTCTAGACACACCCTGGGACAGAGGGGACCCCTCTACCTTGTAGGGAAGAACCCCATTCTGGCAGGAACCATTGCTTGATGACTAAAGAGCCCTTAGGCCATGCATAACCAGCAGCGACACCCAGGTATTATTCTGTGGGCCTTGGGTGAGATTCTGAGACTTACTGGCTTCAGATGAGACCCAGCACATTCCCAGTAGGGGTGGCTATGGAGCTATGGCTCCTTCTGCTTGAGAAACCAGAGAGAAAAGTAAAGGGGACTATATCTTGCACCTTAGGTGCCAGCCTGGCTACAGAGGGGTAGAATACCAAGTGAGCTCTTGAGATCTTCAATTCCAGACCTTGGTTCTTGAATGGCATTTCTGGGCCTGCCCTGAGCCAGAGGGGAGCCCACTGCTCCGAAGAGTGAGTGCCAGGCCTGACAATATTCACCACAAGATGACTGAAGAGCCCTTTGGCCTTAAGGGAATATCAGTAGTAGCCTGGAGGTACTCCCATGGGCCTGTGGTGGTGGCAGCCACCGGGCGAATCTCCTCTACCTGTGCTAAGGGGAGGGAAGAGTGAGGAGGGCTACATCTCACGGTGTAAGTGCCAACTCAGCTGAAGTATAATAGAACACTAGGTAGATTTCTGAGGTTTTTCACTCCAGTCCCTGGCTCCTGGAAAGTACCTTTTGACCCTCTTGGGGCCTGGGGGCACTCAGTGTCCTGAAGGGAAAGAAACAAGCCTGGCTGGCTTTGCCATCTGCTTATCGCAGAGCTCTAGGGCCTTGAGCAAACATAGGTGGTAGCCAGGTAGTGGCTACAGGAAGCCTTGAGTGAAACCCAGCGCTGTGCTGGTTTCAGGTCTGACTCAGCAGTCTCAGTGGTGGTGGCCACGGGGGTGCTCATGTCACTCCACCCCCAGGTCCAGGCAGCTCAGTGCAGAGAGAGAGAGAGAGGCTCCATTCGTTTGTGAGAAAGTAAGGAAAGATAGTGAGATTCTCTGCCTGACAATCCACAGAATTCTTCCTGACCTTATCCAAGACCAACAAGTCAGCTCAGTCTTACTGAGCTTGGAGTGCCCTCTAATGCACATACAGCTTAGACCACAACATCCAAATCTTTTCAAATACCTGAAAAGCCTTTCCAAGAAGGATGGGTACAAATAAGCCCAGACTGCAAAGACTACAATAAATACCTAACTCTTCAATGCCCAGACACCAACAAACATTCAAAAGCATCAAGATCATCCACAGAAACATGACTGTACCAAATTAGCTAAATAAGACACCAGGGACCAATCCTGAAGAAATATAGATATCTGGCCGGGCGCGGTGGCTCAAGCCTGTAATCCTAGCACTTTGGGAGGCCGAGGTGGGCAGATCACGAGGTCAGGAGTTCGAGACCATCCTGGCCAACATCGTGAAACCCTGTCTCTACTAAAAATACAAAAAAATTAGCAGGGCGTGGTGGCAGGCGCCTGTAGTCCCAGCTACTTGGGAGGCTGAGGCAGGAGAATGGCGTGAACCCAGGAGGCAGAGCTTGCAGTGAGCCAAGATGGTGCCACTGCACTCCAGCCTGGGGGACAGAGCCAGACTCTGTCTCAAAAAAAAAGAAATATAGATATCTGACCTTTGCAAAAGACAATTCAAAATGGCTGTTTTAAAGAAACTCAAAGAAATTCAAGCTAACACAGAGAAGGAATTTAGAATTGTATCAGATAGATTTAACAAAGAGATTGAAATAATTATATAGAATCAAGCAGAAATTCTGGAGCTGAACAGTGCATCTGACATACTGAAGCATGCATAACAGTGTTTTAATAGCAGAATCAATCAAGCCGAAGAAAGAATTAATGAGTTTGAAGGCAGGCTATCTGAAAATACATGGTAAGAGGAAACAAAAGAAAAATGAATAAAAGATAATGAAGCATGCCTATAGGATCTAGAAAATATACTCAAAAGGGCAAATCTAAGGGTTATTGGCCTTAAGGAGGAGGGAGAGGTAGGGGTAGAAAGCTTATTCAAAGGGATGATAACAGAGAACTTCCCAAACCTAGAGAAAGATATCAATATCCAAGTACAAGAAGGTTGTAGAAGACAAAGCAGATTTAACCAAAAGAAGACAACCTCAAGGGATTTAATAATCACACGTCCAAAGGTCAAGGGTAAAGATAGGATTCTAAAAGCATCAAGAGAAAAGAAACAAATAACATACAGTGGAGTTTCAATAAGTCTGGCAGCAGACTTTTGAATAGAAACCTTACAGGCCAGGAGACAGTGGCATTACATATTTAAAGTTCTAAAGGAAGAAAACTTCTATCCTAGAATAGTGTATCTGGTGAAAATATCCTTCAAACATGAAGGGGAAATAAAGACTTTCCAGTCAAACAAAAGCTGAGGGATTTTGTCAACACTGGATTTGTCCTACAAGAAATGCTAAAGGAGTACTTCATCAGAAAGAAAAGGAAACTAATGAGCAGTAAGAAATCATCTGAAGGTTTAGAACTCACTGGCAATAGTACACAGAGAAACTGAGAATATTATAACACTGTAACTGTGATGTGTAAATTACTCTTATGCTAAGTAGAAAGACTAAACAATCAACCAATAGAAAATAGTAACTATGACAACTTTTCAATACATAAACAGTATAGTGATATGTAAAGAGAAACAATAAGAAGTAAAAAGCAAGGGGACATAGTTAAGGTGTAGAATTTATATTAGTTTTCTCTTTGTTTCTTTATGCAAACAGTGCTAAGCTGTTTTCAGCTTAAAATAATGGGTTATAAGATAGTATCTGCAAGTCTCATGGTAACCTCAAATTGAAAAACATAAAACAAATACACAAAAAATAGAAATCAAGAAATTAAATCATACCACCAGAGAAAAATCACCTTCACTGAAAGGAAGACAGGAAGGAAATAAAGAAGAAAGAGAAGACCAGAAATAACCAGAGAGAAAATAACAAAATGGCAGGATAAGTCCTTACTTAGCAATAATAACATTGAATATAAATGGACTAAACTCTCCAATTAAAAGACACAGAGCCTCTGAATGGATGAAAAAGCAAGACCCAACCACCTGTTGCCTACCAAACAACACACTTAATCTATAAAGACACACATAGACGGCCAGGCATGGTAGCTCACACCTGTAATCCCAGCACTTCGGGAGGCCAAAGCAGGTGGATCACCCGAGGTCAGGAGTTCGAGACCGGCCTGGCCAACATGGTGAAACCCCGTCTCTACTAAAAATACAAAAAAATTAGCTGGGCCTGGTGGTGGGCACCTATTATCCCAGCTACTCGGGAGGCTGAGGCAGGAGAATTGCTTGAACTGGGAGGCAGAGGTTGCAGTGAGCTGAGATTGTGCCACTGCTCTCCAGCCTGGGAGACAAGAGTGAGACCTCATCTCAAAAAAAAACCAAAACACAACAACAACAACAACAACAACAACCAAAAACACACATAGACTGAAAATAGATGGATAGAAAAAGATATTCCATGTCAATGGAAACCGAAAAGGAGTCTTGCTCTGTCACCCAGGCTGGAGTGCAGTGGCACGATCTCGGCTCACTGCAAGCTCTGCGTCCTGGGTTCATGCCATTCTCCTGCCTCAGCCTCCCGAGTAGCCTTCCACCACCACATGCGGCTAATTTTTTGTATTTTTAGTAGAGATGGGGTTTCACCATGTTAGCCAGGATGGTCTCGATCTCCTGACCTTGTGATCCACCCACCTCAGCCTCCCAAAGTGCTGGGATTAAAAGCATGAGCTACCGTGCCCAGCCAAAGAGGAGTAGCTCCTCTTAGACAAAATAGACTTCAAGACAAAACCTATAAGAACAGACAAAGAAGGTCATTACATAATGATAACGGAGTCTATTCAGCAAGAAGATATAATAATTGTAAACATAGATTCACCAAACAGTGGAGCACTCAGTTATATAAAGCAAATATTATTAGAGCTAAAGAGAGAGTCAGACTTCAGCACAGTAATAGCTAAAGCCTTCAACACCCTACTTTCAGCACTGAACAAATCTTCCAGAGAGAAAATCAGCAAAGAAACACAGGACATAATCTGCACTATCAAACAAATGGACCTAGTAGATATTTACAGAACATTTCACCCAATGGCTACAGAATACATATTCTTTTCTTTAGCACATGGATTTTTCTCAAGGATAGACCATATGTTAAGTCACAAAACAAGTCTTAAAATTTTCAAAAACATTGAAATAATATCAAGCATCTTCTCTGACTCCAGTGGAATAAAATTAGAAATTAATAATGAGAGGAATTTTGGAAATTATATAAACACATGGAAATTAAACAATATGTTCCCAAATGACCAGTTGGAAAATGAAGAAATTAAGAAGAAAACTGAAAAATTTCTTGAAACAAATGATAATGGAAACACAATGTGCCAAAACCTATGGAATACAGTGAAAGTAGTACTAAGAGGGAAGTTTATAGCTATAAGTGCCTGCATGAAAAAAGAAGAAAAAGTTCAAATAACCTAATGATGCATCTTAAATAACTGTAAAAGCAAGAGAAAGTAATCTGAAAATTAGTAGAATTTAAAAATGAAGATCAGAGCAGAAATAAATGAAGTTGAAATAAAGAAAACAAGATCAATAAAATAAAAAATTGCTTTTTAGAAAAGATAAACAAAATTGGCAAAGCTTTAGCCACACTAAGAAAAAGGAGAAAGCCCAAATAAATAAAATGAGATTAAAAAGGAAACATTTCAACTGATACTGCAGAAATGGAAAGGATCACCAATGGCTACTATGAGCAACTATATACCGATTAATTGGAAAATCTAAATGAAATTGATAAATTCCTAGACAGATACAATCTACAAGATTGAATCAGAAAGAAATCCAAAACCTGAACAAAACAATAACAAGTAATAAAATCAAAGTCATAATAGAAAGTCTCCAAGCAAAGAAAAGCCCAGGACCTGATTACCTCACTGCTGAATTCTACCAAACATTTAAGTAACTAATACCAATCCTACTCAAAATATTTTGAAAAACAGAGAAGGAGGGAATACTTCTAAACTCATTCTATGAGGCCATTATTGCCCTGATACTAAAACCAGACAAAGACACCACACACACACACACACACACAAACTATAAACCAATATCACTGATAAATATTGAAGCAAAAATCCTCAACAAAATACTAGCAAACTGAATTCAACAACACATTAAAAAGATCATTCATCATGACCTAGTGGGATTTATCCCAGGGATGCAAGGATGGTCCAACATAAGGAAATCAGTCAATGTGATACATCATATCAACAGAATGAAAGACAAAAAGCATGTGATCATTTTCATTGATACTGAAAAAGCATTTGACAAAATTCAACATCCCTTCATGATAAAAATTTTCAGAAAACTGGGTATAGAAGGAGCACACTTCAACATAACAAAAGCCATATATGACAGAACCACAGCTAGTATTATATTGAGTGGGACAAAACTGAAAGCCTTTCCTTTTAAGATCTGGAACATGACAGGGATGCCCACTGTTACCACTGTTATTCAACATAGTACTGGAAGCTCTAGCTAGATAATCAGAGAAGAGAAAATAAAAGGGCATTCAGATTGGAAAGGAAGAAGTACAATTATCCTTATTTGCAAATGATATGCTCTTATATTTCAAGAAAACTAAGGACTCCATTAAAAAGCCTATTAGAACTAATAAACAAATTCAGTAAAGTTGCAGGATACACAATCCACATACAAAAGCCAGTAGCACTTTATATGGAAGCAAACAATCTGAAAAAGAAATCAAGAAAGTAATCCCATTTAAAATACCTACAAATAAAATAAAATACTTAGGGATTAATTTAACCAAAGAAGTGAAAGATCTCTACAATGAAAACTATAAAACACTGATGCAAGAAATTAAAGTGAACACACAAGAAATGGAAAGCTATTCCATGTTTATGAATTGGAAGAATCAATACTGTTAAAATGTCCATACTACCCAAAGCAATCTACAGATTTAATGCAATCTCTATCAAAATACCATTGACATTCTTCAGAGAAATGGAAAAAACAATGCTAAAATTTATATGGAACCACAAAAGACCCAGAATAGCTAAAGTTATCCTAAGCAAAAAGAACACAACTGGAGAAATCACATTACTTGACTTCAAATTATACTGATTATACTGCAGAGCTATAGGAACCAAAATAGCATGGTACCGGCATAAAAGTTGACACACAAACCAGTGGAACAGAATAGAGAACACAGAAGTAAATCCATATATCTACAGTGAACTCTTTTTTGACAATTTCCCAAGAACATACACTGGGGGAAAGGACAGTCTCTTCAATAAATGGTGCTGGGAAAATTGGACATCCATATGCAAAAGAATGAGACTAGAACCCTATCTCTCACCATATACAAAAATCAAATCAAAATGGATTAAAGACTTAAATCTAAAACCTCAAACCATAAAACTACTAAGAGAAAACATTGGTGAAACTCTCCAGCACCTTGAACTGGGCAAATATTTCTTCAGTAATATTCCATAAGCACAGGCAACCAAATGGGCAAATGGGATCACATCAAGTTAAAATGCTTCTGCACAGCAAAGGAAACAATAAAGTGAAGAGACAATCCATAGAATGGAAGAAGGTGTTTGCAAATTACTCATCTGACAAGGGATTTATAACCAGAATATATAAAAAGCTCAAACAACTGTATAGGAAAACGTCTAATACTCTGATTAAAAACAGGGAAAAGATTTGAATGGACATTTGTAAGACACACAATGGCAAACAGGTGTGTGAAAAGGTGCTCAACATCATTGATCATCAGAGAAATGCAAATCAAAACTACAATGAGATATTATCTAACGTCAGTTAAAATGGCTTTTATCCAAAAGACAGGCAATAACAAATGCTAGTGAGAATGCAGAGAAGAAGGAATCCTCATACATTGTTGGTGGGAGTGTAAATTAGTAGAACCACTGTGGAAAGCAGTTTGGAGGTTCCTAAAAAAACTAAAAATAGAGCTACCATATGGTCCACCAATTCCACACCTAGGTATATACCCAAAAGAAAGAAAATCAGTATATCAAAGAGATATCTGCACTCCCACATTTATTGCAGCACTGTTCACAATAACCAAGATTTGGAAGCAACCTAGGTGTCCATCAATAAATGAATGGATAAAGAAAATATGGTACATGTATACAATGGAATACTACTCAGCCATAAAGAAGAATGAGATCTAGTCATTTGACGACATGAGTGGAAATGGAGGTCATTATATTAAGTGAAATAACCTAGGCATAGAAAGACAAACATATTCTCACTTATTTGTGGGAGCTAAAAATTAAACAATTAAATTCATGGAGATTGAGAATAGAAGGATAGTTACAGAGGCTGGGAAGGGAAGCGGGGGTGGTGGGGAGGAAGTGAGGATGGTCAATGTGTCCAAAAAAGAAGTTAGAAGAATGAATAAGACCTAGTATTTGCTAGCAATACAAGGTTACTACAGTAAAAAATAATTTAATTGTACATTTAAAAATAGCTAAGAGTATAATTTGATTGTTCATAAGAGAAAAGATAAATGCTTGAGGTGATGGATACATTTACCCTGCAGTGATTATTACAGATTGCATGGTTGCATCAAAATATCTCATGTAACCCATAAATACATACACTTACTATGTAATGACAAAAATTAAAAATAAAAACATTTTTAAAATGTGGTTCAGTATGGAAGCTCAATAAATATGAAAAATTTTAGATGGTAAAACAGCAGTAAAGTAGGATTGCTTTCACATATTGTTGGTGGCAGCCTAAATTTTTATAACCATTTTAGAAAGCAATTTGGCAACATAAGGTAAAAGTCTTTATATTCTTTAAATCAGTAAATGTAGTGCAGAACAAGCTAAAATATATTCTCGGGAAATAAATTGTAAATTATGATTAACTCAGTATAGCATCCGTTAAAATTATAATTTTAAGATTCTAGAAATAGCGTAAAGTTATAAGTGGAAAATCATGGATATTAAATTACGTGTACAAGGTCATTGCTACTAGGTAAAATTGGTTTGTTCATTTGAAATACGAGATATAAAATGTACAAAAATGTTAGTAGTATTTTGAAGGAGTGATTATATCTGAGTATTTCTGCAATTATTCAAATTTTGTTATAGCTTATATGTGGTTTTTATGATTTTTTTAAAGAAAAGTGCTCCTGGTTCCAGCTAAATGGACCTGGAGTCATTGGTTTTCTTTCCCCTTTGCCTTTTCACTTGATAACTCTCAGGTTTTCTAACTTGTCTTTTTATTTTCTCCAGGATTAATTTATCTAAAATACGTTAAGTTACCAAGGACAGTGCATTATTAAGTTATTGCTGCAATAATGCTGCTGATCAAATCACTCTGATCTCAGTGGTCTACAATGAAGAACATTAGTTTTTGGAGTGGGGGCTCCAAGTTCTGCAGACCAATTAGGGCAACTCTGATTGAGGATGCAGGTTGCCAGGGCTTGACTCTGGGGTCTAGGCTGCAGGTGTGACCCATTCGTCTCATTTGGGGGCTAAAGCTCCATGGAGATAGCTACTGAGGCATGCTTTTCTCATATACCTTTGCTAAATTTCTTTTGGTTAAATGAAGTTATGGGACTAAAGCCAACATCGATGGGAAGGAGAAATATATCTCACCCACTCTACAGTTCTACAAAGTCACATGGCAGAGGGAAGGAGCAAAGAATTAACAATAATATGGTCTACCACAAGTAGGTTAACTCTCATCTGTATATTTCACAGTCACCATCTATAAGTAAAGGATGTTTGGTTATATAATCTCATCAGCGAGTTATTTAACCTAAGCCTCAATTTCCTCAAGTATGGATGATGATAGGATCTGTTTATGGAATGCAATGGGATTAAATTAGATAATGCTTGCAAAACACTCAACATAATGTTCAACATGCTATCTGTTATTAATCTTCAAGTCTCATGCAGCTGTGTGAGACGTCTATGATATTTCACGGTCTACAATAAACTTTAGTATAAATAGAGACACAGGGAGAAGACAAGAAAAATCTCTCCCCACTTTACTTCGCATTCTCTATGGGGCCTCCAAAGGCTAATGGAGATTCCATTTCCTGTCTCCATGTCATCTGGAGTACACCTTGAGGGCTTATGTTTAAACACTGAGGCCGGATCATCCTTGGTTTTCAGGACTCTGCACTATTAGAGATGGTTTTAAGATGACTTGAGTAACGAGTTTGCTCTGTGCAAGAACTGAGAATCTAATTCAAGTTAAGGAAGATTTACAATCTTTACTTAGGTTCCAAGTAAATCTAACTACCTCTGAGAAGTCGCAGTCGCCAAAGGGATTCAGAATAGTTTCTGAGAGTTAAGTACCCCTGGGCCACCCAGATCTCATGCCCTGGGAAGCAGGATACCCTGGCCCATCAAACTGACAATGTAGTCGGCCATGGGATGGTCACACCTTTGTTATGTTCAGATTTTTTTCTTGTCTATTCACCTTATATGACCTAAAGATAGCATAGTCATCAACATATTAGCCCTATAAAGATTAATATTAGACAAAATTAAAATTATCATTAATTTAAAATTTCTAAAACATTATGAATATAGTATTTTAATGCTTGCCCTTCATTTTAGCAGAAGTATTGAGGTAATTTTTCCATTCTGCTTACCTTTTTGTGGAAATGCTGTGAAGATAAATTGATAAAAATATTAAGTATTTTATTATGTGATATCACGTCTTCTTTTGCTTTAAGGAGACTAGTCTCAACTTCTGATTTCCCATAAAATTAGTTACGGGAAATGTGTTAGGTAGCACTGCTTCTTATATGTATGGCATTTATTAGAAACTGGCAGCATAAATCTTAAGAATAAGGAGAAAGAGAGAGAATTAAAAAAGAGACAGAAAGAAAGAGAGGAAAGAAGGAAGGAAAAGAAAAGATGAGGGAAAGGCAGGAAGTGACTTGCCAAAAGGAAGCATGTTTGAAACTAATATAGCAAGGACATTAGACTATGCATTATTTTGAATTTAGTTATCACCTTTTCGAGTTTTCTTTATATTTTTATATGTTCAATGTTAAACATCCACCAAATTCCATTTACCTGCATTATCAAAGAATTAAAAAAGCATATTTTATCATTGATCTAGCTCTCCTTTTGTTCAGTTGAAACTCTGGGTTAAACTCATTGAAGAGTCTTTGAAAATATGAAATAATCTGTTTATTTATCACCTTTAATTAAGGAAATATCCATTACCATGTTTCCAGTTGACAAGAATAATGTCTTGGTCATTTCGTGATTTATTATTTTTTAAGTACTTTTCAAGTAACTTGTTCAGAGTAGGGTAGAAAAAGTCATGTATTTGAATCATGTGTCTCACTCTGTGATTCAGGTACAGGCCTAAAACTCCCGGAGCTTTCATCAACATCGCATTTCACAGGATGCCACACTAAGCCACATGCACAGACACGCTCCATTTTCTTCTTCGATTCCAATGACATGGCGCTGTTCTCCTGCCTTCTGTCAGGCTAGGTTCTCCGTGGAGTGCTGGCCTGAGTGAATACCGGAAAGCAGTTTCTCCCTGGAAAATGCCTTTGTCTCCCTCAGGGATTCCTCCTCGTTACTTGGGGAGGCCACCTTGCCCCTTCCCTGGAAAGAGCCTGCCGGTCAGGAGCCAGGCCTTGGTCTGTTGCCGTCCATTCTCCTTCCATCGTATCGCAATGCTGACATGCCTTTTTCTCCTACCCACGTCTTTACCTTCTCTCCAGCCTTCAGTATTTTATACCTCTCTGAGTCCTTTCCTCGTGTATTAAAAACACTGAGCTTCCCTCACGTGCACAAAACAAACAAAAACCCTATTTGCTATCAGGAGCAGCGATTCCTCATTACAAGAAATGTCCACGAGGCGTGATCTTCCCCTGAATCTTCTGGCCTCGCTCATGCAGTCACCTGCCTCCTCTAAAAACCTCCTTGACTTTAAAACTATGCACCCCCACACAAGTTTCCAAAGAACCTTTCTTAAATTCAAAGTATTTTTCTCCTTGTTTTATAAAACGTCCTCCCATGATGTGACTTTAACATCATTAACTAACTTCCCTGTGCCTTGCTAGGTTTCCTCACATAAAGATAAATAATACCTTCCTCATAAAGTAACAGTGAGGATTAAATAAAATAATGTGTGAAAGGTGCTCAGTATGACTCCAGATTCTATGGAAAAGATCGAGGAAAGATGGCTATTGTTGGCTATTATTGTTAATACCTCACAGGCCATAGGCTTCAAAACCAATGCTATCTTATTTGATATTTTAATTATTTGCTGTTTTTGGTCATCTTCTTATTTGATTTTTTAATTATTTGCTGTTTTTGGTCATCTTCTTTGGTGATCTTTGGACTCTCCCAAAGGTGACAGTCCTCCCACGTGCCAGTGCTCAAGTCCTACTCCAAAATAAGTTGGCTTTCTCTGAGGCTTAACACTTCCCAGTCCAGAGATATAATTCAGCAAACTACTCAAACTTGAAAATAACTTTAAAATCCCACCCTAATTCAAGCTGCCACCATTTCTCATCTGGTGTCCCAAAGCTTCCTGACTCATCTCCACACATCACGCTGCTGCAGCACATCTAAACCTACTCCTACACACTGCACTGCTGGAAACCATCGCTGTGCATGGAAAGGTCCAAATCCCAACTCCCTAACTTCACCTTCCTGATTTCACATGTCCTGTCCTCTGCTTACCTCTCCGCTGTCCCTTCAGCCACTCTTCCTGTGTCTTTATCTTCTCTTACCTCACAGTTTCTCTCATCTCCTCCCAATTACCTTTTGCCCTTTTTAATCTTCTTTTTTAGTAAAATTCATACAATACAATGTAAACTCTACCAGGATGTTTTTCCTCTCAACCTTCCTTCCTCCCTTCCTACTTCCTCAGCCTACCTGACCATAGGTAACATTCAAAGTGCAGCTCAATGGCCAGGCATGGTGGCTCACGCCTGTAATCCCAGCACTTTGGGAGGCTCAGGCTGGTGGATCACCTGAGGTCAGGAGTTCAAGACCAGCCTGGCCACTATGGAGAAACCCTGTCTCTACTAAAAATACAAAAAAAAAAAAAAAAAAAAAAAGCTGGATATGGTGGTGGATGCATGTAATCTCAGCTACTCAGGAGGCTGAGGCAGGAGAATCGCTTGAACCCGGAGGTAGAGGTTGCAGTGAGCCAAGATCACGCCATTGCGCTCCAGCCTGGGTGACAAGAGTGAGACTCCTTCTCAAAAAAAAAAAAAAAAAAAGTGCAGCTCAAGGATTGCTTCCTTACAAAAGACTTCCCTAAACCCTCCAACTGAGTCAGAAGCCTCTGTAACATCCCCTCATCCGTCTAGAGATCATTTCTTTCATGACCCTTCTCCAAACTTGACCTTTTGTTCATTTATCTGTTTGATTGTTGCATATGCTCGCTTCTCCTCGCTAGAACATATGTTCAGTGAGGGAAGGATCCTTTCTGTCTTGTTTATTGCTATATCTCAGAATCTAGAAGAATGGGGCATACAATAGTAAAATTTCTATTTAAAAAAGAGCAAGAATTGCATGTCCTTTAACATATTCTCAATAAATATTTTTAAAAAGTCATTTAATGAATTTCACTGAATTGTGTTCATGGGACAATTAAATTGTCTCCCTCCCTCACTTGACAGTAATTCCAAGGGCTTATGGAAACCTTCTGCTAGTCGACCGTTTCAGGTGGAGCCTACACAGCTCCCGGTGTGATGGTTGGGGCTCCCTTAATATTAGATCAATCAATATGCATCTTTAGAGTGCCCTCATTGTGCCTGCGTGAGAACGTGAAATGTTACTTCTTCCTCAGCCTTCTCTCTCCCACACCTCTGAGTGGCACCCTGAGGAGGAAGTGCTCATGACTTCTGTAGTGAAGACTGTTCTCTCTGAAGATTTCACTGGGGAAATTTTATCCTTTCTAAATTTAGAAAGTGGGGGGAGAGAAATGCAGCTAAATGGTTCAGATTCAGAGGGAGATAGTGAGAACCTTGAAAATTAATCATGGTACTTTTCACACACATAGTAAATCAAAATTTAATGGCAGTGAAAGGCTGTTGATAACATTCCTTTAAAAAATCCACATAACCAAAGACATTTACTTGCAAAAAAAACTTCCTGGACTTCTAAGTAGAATACTAGGCAGGTCTGTATTTTTAAATTTAGAAACCAGTCACAGATTTTTTTTCTCTAAACTTCATTAAGAGCTGTGCTCTGTATCAGCTGGTAAGCCTCTAATCCTACAAAGGTTGCTTATCAGGTTTGGGGAAAAAATATTTTAAAGGGAATACAATTCTTGCTCTTTCTTAAATAGAAATTTTACTATTCTGTATTACATTGTCATATAACATGTCATTTGGTGCCCCTGGAATCTTTTGTAAAATAGAAGCGTACCCTATTAAGTGTCAGATGAAATGAAATCAGAGATTGTGAAAGTTGTGAAGCTTTCATTAAATATAAAATCTTATATTTGCTACCTTAGAATCAGTGAGTCTAATACCTTATTTTCAAAATTTATTGTCAATATTAGCCATGTCCCCAAATTAACAAACTGCACTGAGCATTTACGGCACTGACTTAAAATAAACACAGTCAACATATTTTAAATATATTACCATCTGTACCCACATATAAAATGAGCTTTAAATGTAAGATAATTCCCCATTTTGTCACAAACTGTTTTGATCAACTTGAAATAGAAAGCTTTAAATGAAAGTGTCAAATGTCAGTTTACAATATTAATCATTTCAGTTACCCAGACATTTAAAATTACATATTCTGGTACAGCATTGTTTGGGAGAACTTTCTGTGATGACGGAAATGTCCCACATCTACTCTAATACGGGAGCCACCGGTCACATACGGCTAGTGGGCATGTGTGCCCACTTGAGATATGGCTGGTACAACCGAGGAACTGAATTTATAAATTAATTTAATCTTTTTTTTTTTTTTGAGACAGAGTCTCGCTCTGTCGCCCAGGCTGGAGTGCAGTGGCGCAATCTCGGCTCACTGCAAGCTCCGCCTCCCGGGTTCACGCCATTCTCCTGCCTCAGCCTCTCCGAGTAGCTGGGACTACAGGCGTCCGCCACCACGCCCGGCTAATTTTTTTGTATTTTTAGTAGAGACGGGGTTTCACCTGGTCTCGATCTCCTGACCTCGTGATCCACCCGCCTCGGCCTCCCAAAGCGCTGGGATTACAAGCGTGAGCCACCGCGCCCGGCCAAATTAACTTAATCTTAACTAATTTAAGTTTAAATTGGTTGGTGTGGCTAGTGGCTACTGAACCAGATAACACAGCTCTAGAAAATTAAAGATTGTTTTAGAAATGTTGCTGTTTTCTACTCATTGAAACTCCACACGCTTCATTGACAACACTATTATCATCATAACGATGTCAGATACGTTATTTAGTTTTCCACAGCACGTAATTTTTACTTCTAAGTTGATTGAAAATACAAAAAAAAATTAGAAAAATGTTATGTGAAAAGGAATATAGAATCAGAAAAATGTGCCCTGATACTTATGGAGCCAGATTACTCCTTGTGTAAAATGACTTTGAAGAGAGGAGGCACAAATCAAGAGATCCAGGCACTATTCTCTTTGAAGAAGATTCTACTTGGATTTCGGGGTTTAGCACTTTGTTCTTCTGAGTTCTTAGAAACCAAAGAATTTGTGAAGAAATGGTAATTTTACCTGATGTATTATGCAGGAGGCCTCTTAAGGACAAGGGTAGCCCTCTTTTACGAAGGAAATTTTTGAGAAAAAAAAAGATTGCTTTATATATGGTACATATGGTAAGTAAGAACAACTGAAGAAGAACTGAAGACCACTTATTTAAAAATTGTGTACTTTATTTACAACCACATGAAATATTTTCCAATCACCAAGCCATCTTGAGAAGTTTTCCTTCCTTAATAATCAAAATGTCAGTACAAGAAGTTTGGATTTAGTTGGGAGTGATTGGATGCTGTAAAGTCCACCAAGTAGAGGCATCATAGAGCACCAGGTGGCTCCCTAAACAGTGAGACCTGGGCACAGTCGTCAATCCCCAGAGGCTCCCTAACCAGTGAGACCTGGGCACAGGTGTCAATCCCCAGAGATTCTGTCATCTAAGTCATGAGCATCCACATGGAACATATAGCTATGCAGTTACTGGCAAATAAAACAAAATACCGACTGTCTCTCCTACAATGAGATCAAAGAACCACTCTCCACTTACTCTGCAAAGTTGCCTTGGTACTATCTCCTTCCACGATTCAATAATTGATGTTTAATATGTGCCATTTAGTTCTGCTTTATTATTAAGAATTCCTTGAGTGAGATGAATGAAAAGAATATTAATCTACTTCAATCTAGAAAAAAAATCCTCATATCCATAAAATGAAATTAATGATTTCCAGAAGCAAATAATTTCTGTGATGATGTTCTCTGAAGAATTAAGGTGCTGTCTGGTGCCCTGCTTGGATCGTTAGCTTAATGGGACTGATCAATCAGAAGGATAATGGCTAGATGGATATTTTTGTTGTTTTATTTTTAATGAATAAGAGATACTTATATTCATTAAAATTAGAAAAAAGATAAATAATGAATCACCTCAAATTACAGAATTTCCATATTTCCTAAAAAACTGATGGTGTGTCTGCCAATAATAGCCACATATAATATTTATACAAGCCTGGCTTTCTGTAATGAGAAATTCAACAATTGCCATGGTGATATCTTGGGAGGTAAGGAGGAAATACTGGTGATAAAGGGAGTCTTGCATGGTGATGGCGTGCAGCATCATACCATCACCCGTTGGGCCTGGGATGCTGCCAAGGTCTGCGGCATGATGCTTGTCCTCCTCCATCGTCATCCAAACAAACAGGAAACTTGCTCTACAGAAAGTAAGTCTTGCTGTTTTTCTTTATACATTTCTCAAAATATCTTTTAAATACTTTGTTACAGTGGGTAGTCAGGCCGACATGAGCAGGGCAAGAGAGCCCTTCCATCCCAACAGAAATGTCAGGTTATCATTAGATGATGATCAGGCAGTTGTTAA
This sequence comes from Symphalangus syndactylus, assembly GCF_028878055.3. NCBI lineage: Eukaryota > Metazoa > Chordata > Mammalia > Primates > Hylobatidae > Symphalangus > Symphalangus syndactylus. The sequence continues at coordinate 161,020,975 of NC_072426.2, forward strand.
ACTGTCTCTCTAAAAAAATAATTGGTTGCAGCCAGTGCCGTGGAAAGGCAGTCTCCCAGCAGATAGACACACCTGAAACTGGTGATCAGCTTCCCAGTTAAGGTCTCAGGAGTTGCGCAAGTGGGCTCAAGCATGCGCGTTAAGAGGCAAAATGGCGGAGTTTAACTGGTAGATGACCTTGCAGGGACATTTGACTGGTACGGGAAGAACGCTTCAAGTGGGCACAGACACAGCTCCGGTAAACACACTGCACGTGTGGCCCCTCCAAGAGCCGGCAGGCAACTGCACAGGCAGACAGCCCACCCCACGGGCAGATCAGAGAAGAAGAGACGCAAGACCCCGGAAGCATGCCAACGTCACGCTGCACTTCATCCCTCAAGTCACCCGCGCGGCCCTCTTGCAAGTGAGCTTTGCTTCTTTTCGTTCCTGCTCTGAAGCTTTTTAATATACTTTCACTCCTGCTCTAAAACTTGCCTCGGTTTCTCTGTCTTACGCCCCTCAGTCGTATTCTTTCTTCTGGAGGAGGCAAGGGCTGAGGTTGCTGCAGACCTGCACCGATTCGTCGCTGCTAACAATGTCTCAGACGCCAAGTTTCCAGTCTTCCCTGAACAGCTCTCTGTGACTTTTTCTTCCTGCGCTGTCTCGCAGTTTACACACAGTTTTCTCTGAGGAATCTTCCTCCTACTAAATGTTCTGAGTTAAGTTTTCCATGATTTTTCTTCTCCTCCTCCTTCTTCCCTTGACTGTTGGGATACAGAAATATTTCACACAAATGATTTCTAATACAATTGAGTAAGAAAGAAATCAGCTTACTTTAAAAGTCTAGAAGCATTCTTAGTCTGCTTTTCAATAATCGTCTTTTTCATACAATACTTTTTCTTGCCCTCTTTGGAAACTTTGAGCCTGAACACAAATTAGAACGACCCAAAATTCAAGTCTTTATGATGGAATTCAAACTTGTATTTTGGCTCAATTAGCTGCTTTCTAGTACATTTAGGATCATAACATTTAGCCTACATTTAGTGGCAAAGGTAGTAACATTAACCTTGGGTTAAATACAAAACATTAACCAAAAAATCTTGTAGTAGAGAATTGAGATGTTATGACTAGAAAGAAATTATGAAGATGTTATTTTCAGGGTATACATGGAATTTAACTGGGCACTGATTTTTATCAAGAAGTATTAGCAATTAAATTAACTGTCTTTCATGTGTTTAAGAAGTCAATCTTCTATCCATATTATATGAGACAAGAACATGACAAAACATTTTAAAAAGCAAAGGAATGATTATAAAAAATTATGCAGAAATAATATTTTTAAAGAAAATATATTTAAAACGCAGTTTTGGGATATTTTACAGCGAGTTACTTCAACCATACCTCTAGTTATACAGAATTTTGTCAAGAAACACATCATATTTTAACATACCTAGTTTGAAGTTTTCCAAATACAAATAAGGCATCTTAAAAGCATGACAATTTATTCTGTCATTACTTAAAGCTTTTAATTGTGTATACTTAGGGCTAGTAAAGATATAATAAGAAATAGATTGGAAGCAGCTGAACAAACAGATAGTATTCATAAATGCATTTGATTTGATATTGACGTCAAGCAGTTCTACCAAAGTGATTTAAGAACTTGAGAGATAAACTAATACAGTGGTCTAAAGGGAGCCTTATCTTGTCTGTACATATGAGTTCAGAGCTCTCCATTGAATTCTATTTTTTGTCACATCTGATTATTCCTCATGAACCACTGGGAATAAACCAAATTGGGGCCACTGATCCTAATTTAAGTCCTTGCTGACTCCTTTCCGAGTCTTCAATTCTTGCTTGCAAAAGAAAGTATTCAAAATGTCCGTATCAAAATAATATTTAGATAAAAGGTGTGAATAATTCATAATAAAAAATTTGCTTTCTGATTAGGTTATTATATTAACTAAACATGTTTATTTTACCTTTTGATGTGTCTCTATTCTGTTAGCCCTACCACAAAGATGGTATTTGTCACAGTGTAACAGTCTATTATATTAACTCTTACAAAGGCATGATATTCTATTGATGTTTAATAGAATAATTTTTAAAGTACAAATAAATGATTTAATTTATTTAAATATTTAATTTATATTAAATATTAAAATGTATATATGTCACAGATATTTTATATGTATATTACCTATATTCAAGCATGCAGTTAGGGAAAGAAAGGGAGGGAAATTGTTAAACAAGATCTTAAGAAATTCTTCCATATGTGGAAAAGTCATCAGTTCATCTGGCATATAGCAATATATACACACATATATATATATATATATATATATATATACAGAATGCTATGTATACATTTATCCTACATTCATTTAACATCAAAACATAAAAAAGTTATTTCTTTATTCTTCTCTAAGCAAAAACCAGTAATAACAGCTCTGCAAATAGACTCTAGACCAACAGATCAAGGGAACAGGTTAAACCCCTTGCTTATTTGTTAGAATTCAAAGAGCCTCACTTTAGCTAATCTGATTGGACTAATTTGTGTGTAAATACAGATATGGATATATAGAACTATATATATATATATACACAAACAATATATATTTTATGTAATATAAAATACATATAATAAATAAATTAGAATCTATTCATTTAACTTACCTGAAACCATATAATCACTCAAATGTGTCTGCATGTCTGTGTCTATCTGTGTATGCATGTGTATGAAATGTAGTTTTTTAACTTGACATATAATAGATGTAAATATTTTCAGGGTACATGCGATAATGTGTTACATTCATATAATCAAATAAGGATAATTGGAATATCCATCATCTTAAATATTCATCTTTTCTTTATGTTAGAAACACTAAAGTTATTATCTTCTAGCTATTTTGAAATGTACAATAGATTAATGTTAACTATAGCTATCCTACTGATACATCAAATACTAGGTCTTATTTCTTCTATTATAATGTATATTTGTACCCATTAATCAACTTCTCTTTAGCTCCCCTTTCCCCCAACCCTTGGTAGCCTCTGGTAATCACCAATCTACTTTTTATCTTCATGATATCTTTTTAGCTCCCACATATGAATGACAGCATTCAATATTTGTTTTGCTGTGCTTGACTTATTTCACTTAACATAATGGCATCCAGTTCTATCCATGTTGCTGCAAATGACAGAACTTCATTCTGTTTTATGGATGAATAATATTCCATTGTGTGTGTGTGTGTGTGTGTGTGTGTGTATATATATATACACACACACACACACAATGGAATATTATTATATATATATCTATATATATATATATATCTCACATTTGCTTTATCCATTCATCCAATGATGGACACTTAGGTTGATTCCATATCTTGGCTATTGTGAATAGTGGTGCAGTAAATACAGGAGTGCAGATGTCCCTTTAATATACTAATTTCCTTTCTTTTGAGTATATACCCAGTAGTGGCATTGCTGGATCATATGGTAGTTCTATTTTTAGTTAGTTTAGGAACCTCCATACTGTTCTCCATAGTGGTTTTATTAATTTACATTCCCACCAACAGCATATGGGAGTTCCCCTTTCTCCACATCCTCACCAACATTTGTTATTACCTGTCTTTTTGATAAAAGTTACTTTGGCTGGAGTAACTCCTTGTAGTTTTGATTTGCAATTCTCTGACGATGAGTGATGTTGGGCATTTTTTCATATACCTGTTGATTATTTGCATGTCTTGTTTTAAGAAATGTCTATTCAGATCTTTTGCCAATTTTAAAAATCAGATTATTTATTTTCTTGCTATTGAGTTGTTTGAGCTCCTATATTCTGGTTATTAATTCCTGTCAGATTGATAGTTTGTAAATATTTTCTCCCACTCTGTGGGTTGTCTCTTCACTTTTTTTATTGTTTCCTTTGCCGTGCGGAAGTTTTTAGCTTAATGTTATCTGATTTGTCTATTTTTGCTTTGGTTGCCTGTGTTTTTTGAAATCTTACACAAAAGTATTTTTCCAGACCTATGTTCTGTAGCATTTCCCCATGTTTTTCTCAGTAGTTATATGGTTTCAGATATTAAATTTAAGTCTTCAATCCATTTTAATTTGATTTTTGCATATGGCAAGGGCTGAGTCTAGTTTCATTCTTCTGCGTATGGATATCCAGTTTTCCCAGGACCGTTTATTGAAAAGACTCATCTTTCCCCATTGTGTCTTCTTGGCACCATTGTCAAAAATGGGTTGGCTGTAAATATGTGGATTTATATTTGGGTTCTCTATTCTGTTCTGTTGATCTATGTGTCTGCTTTTATGCCCGTATTAAACTGATTTGGTTACTACAACTTTGTGGTATATTTTGAAGTCAAATTGTGTGATGCCTTCAGTTTGATTCTTTTGTAGTTCCATATACATTTTAGGATAGTTTTTTCTATTTTTTTGAAGAATGTCGTTGGTATTTTCATGGTGGTTCCATTGAATCTACATTTTAGGGTAGTATTGTCATTTTATCAATACTAATTCTTTCAGTGCAAAAGCATGACATATCCTTTCATTATTTTGTGTCCTCTGCAGTTTCTTTTATCAGTGTTTGATAGTTTTCCTTGTACAGATCTTTCATATCTTTGGTTAAGTTGATTCATAGGTATTTTATATTCTTCCTAGCTATTGTAAACGGGATGACTTTCTTGATTTCTTTTTTAGATTGTTCGCTGTTGCCACATCTAAATGCTACTTATTTTGGAATGCTGATTTTTATATCCTGCAACTTGTAATGGAGTTTTGGTGGTTATGACTATGCATGTCTTTGAACTGATTTGGTAGTTGAAAGACATATATTTTTAAAACTTCAGAAATTAGAGAATTGATATTGGTAGATATTTAAACTGTACTTCATTAATTCATCTCATTTTATGAATATGATAAGATACTAGAAAGCAAGTGGCTTCCAAGGGGCAAAAACTAATAAATTACAGAGACAAGACTTTAGCCTAACTTGTTTAACTTACAATAAAGTGGTACTTCTCTACCTCACTTACAATAAAGCAGTATTGTATCTCCTGCAAAGTTCATGGTGAAACTCAATTCTCAACACAACTGTATCAAAAGGCTGGCCCTTAGGAAATAATCAGACCATGAGGCCTCTGCCCTCATGAAGAAACGGCTGGAGAGAACTAACTAGCCCTCTTTTGTACTTTTTTGCCTTTCCATCCCTTCTGGCATGTGAAGATACAGTGTTTGCTCCTATGGAGAATGCAACATATAAGGCGCCATTCTGGGAGCAAAGACAGGGCCCTCACTAGACACTGAACCTGCCAGTCCCTTGATCTTGGACTTCTCTGTTTTCAGAACTATAAGAAATCAATTTCCATTGTTTATAAATTACTCACTCTATGGTATTTTTTTATAACAGCACAAAAAAACTAAGACAAATTGGTACCACCAGAAATGGATGTTGCTATAAAAATACCTCAAAATGTGAAAGTGCCTTTGAAACTGAGTAATGGGTAGAGCCTGGAAGAATTTGGAGGTGCATGCTAGAAAAAGATTAGATTGCTGTGAACAGTGCATTAAGGGTGATTCTGATGGGAGTTCAGAAGAGAAGAGCTGTAGACAGAGTCTCCATCTTCTTAGATATTACATGCGTGGTCATGGTGAGAATGCTGGTAGAAATATGGACAGTAAGGCTGTTCTGATGTGTTCTTAGGTGGAGATGAGGAATGTCTTATGGGAAACTGGAGGAAAAGCATCCTAGTTATAAAATGGCAAAGAACATGGCTGAATTGTGTCTGTGTCCTAGTGTTTTATGAAAGGCACAACTTAAAAGTGATAAGCTGGGACATTTCGTGAACGAAATATCTAAACAAAGCATTGAGGGTGTCGTATGGCTTCTCTTGACTGCTTATAGTAAAGTGCAAGAGAAGAGAAACCAGAAATCTGATCAGAGCTGAAATCTATAATCAAAAGGGAAACAGAACTTAAAGATTTGAAAATTTTGGGCACAGCCAGATGGTAAAATAAAAAAGCATGTTTGGGAGGAAACACCAAGGGTGTGGCTAAGGGAGCATTTGATAAAGAGGTTGGTATGGGTAGAAGAAGGCCAGGCACTATTCATCAGAACAATGAAATAATCGCCCCAAAGCATTTCTGAATTCTTTGTGGCTGCCCTACTCATCATAGGCCCAGCATGCCAGGGCCTTGAGGGTTGAACTGTTTCAAAAGAAGGGCCTAGTGTGGCCTCACTGACTGGGGTTGCCTCAAGTCTATGTTCCTTGCATTTCAATGCAGTGCTCCTTGGCCACCCCAGCTGTGGCTCAAGTGGGCCCAGGTGTGGCTCAGGCTGCTGCTTCAGAGGGCACAAGCAGTAAATGGTGACATCTCCATGGTGCTAAGTCTACAAGCACACAGATTGCAAGAGCCATGGAGGCATGGATACCTCTACCTAGATTTCAAAGAATGGCTCAGAGAGCTGTGGGGCCCAGTGTTTTAAACTTCAAAGGCTACAGTTTAAAACACTACACTCACAGGCAGGTCCACTGCAGACAGCCCCCTACGAGGGCAGTGCCCAGCACAGCCATGAAGTCAAAGCCACCATAGAGAGCTCCCATTAGGGCAATGTCTGGTGGAGCTGTGGGGATGGGGTCACCTCCAAGACACCATAACTGTGGAAGCACCAGTAAAGCAACACCAGCCTGCGAGAGCTGCAGGCACCTGACTCCATCCCCCAAAAGCTGCTGTGTGGGCTACACCAAGCAAATCAGTGGAGGTGGGGGTCCCTCAGTGACTTGGAGGTCCGAACTCTGTTCTAGTGTGTCCAGTGGGCAGGGCATAGAGTCAAAGATTATTCCCAAGCCTCAAGATTGAATATTGTTTGACTTGTTGCATTTTGGACTTGCTTAGGATTGTGTTTTGGAAGCATACAACTGTTTAACTTTACAGGCTCACAGTTGAAGAGCAAATTGCCTCAGGATGAATTGTACCTTGAGTCTCACCCATATCTGATCTAGTTGAGATTTGAATTTAGACTTTAAGGTTGAATCTGGCATGAATTAAGACTTTGGGGTTACTGGGATGAAATTCATGTATTTTTTACATAAGGAGGACACAAATTTGAGGGGAGGGTCAAGAGCAGAATGCTGCAGTTTAAATGTTTGTGTCTCCTCCAAAATTCATATCGAAACTTAATACCAAAGCACCTATATTAAGAATTAGGGCCTTTAGGAGGTGATTAAGCTAAGAGGGCTCCGCTCTCATGAATTAGTGATCTCATACAAAAGCTGAAGATAACTAGCTAGGCCTATTTTTGCTCTTTTGCCTTTTGCCTTGTGAGGACACAGCACTGTAGGTGCCATCCTCGAAACAGAAACCAGGACCAAACCAAACACCAAACCTGCTGGTGCCTTGAACTTGAACTTCCCAGCCTCCAGAACAGTGAGAAATAAATTTCTGTTGCTTAGAAGTTATCCAGTCCAGGGATTTCATTATAGTAGAACAAATGGATTAAGACACACCATAATGCACCGCTTCATAAATGGCACTATATTATCCTATTAATTTTGTTGTTAATTTTGCTCTTTAAAGAAATGATAAAATTGGGGCCGGGTGCAGTGGCTCACGCCTGTAATCCCAGCAGTTTGGAAGGCCAAGGCGGGTGGATCATGAAGTCAGGAGATCGAGACCATCCTAGCTAACATGGTGAAACTCGATCTCTACTAAAAATATAAAAAATTAGCCGGGTGTGGTGGCACACGCCTGTAGTCCCAGCTACTCGAGGCTGAGGCAGGAGAATCGCTTCAACCTGGGAGGCAGAGGTTGCAGTGAGCCAAGATCGCACCACTGCACTCCAGCCTCAGCGACAGAGCAAGATTCAGTCTCAAAAAAAAATAAAAGATAAAATTAGTAGAATAAATCATTTTAATGAACATGTGATCTTGGAAATTTGCTCTGAAGCCCTTATATGGCAGCAATATTAAAGCAGATTAAATACTAAGACACGTGTGTGTGTCTGAAATTATTTTTACATAAACTGGTTTCTCTAACTTTACTCAATATTATTTTAACTAATTTTAGGCAGAGAAATACCCTAGTTTGAAAATATTTTTAAGTAAGGAAATTGCAAGCCCCCGTTTGGCAACATGCTCTAGCACAGGGCTTCTCAACCCTCACTATCCATGAACCCCCAGCTAAACCACCACATGCGTGAGCACACACACACACACACACACGCACATACAAGTCCTCCAAATCAACATGAGCAAAGTCTCTCACGTAATTCAAGAATTCTGTTTCACCAACTTCAACCCTCAGACTGACAACAAGATGTAATAGTAAATGTAGTATATCCCTTTGAAGCACTTTATAAACTGAAAGAAACTGGACACAAATAAAATGGTTCAACTGTCTCTTTGATAATTTTTATAGCCATGGAAAATTCACATAATCTTAAGCGTGTTCATGGAGCAGAGAGTCAGATGACATTATGTGGTAATAAAGAAGACTTCAGCGTGTTTCCTGACTTTACCAGTGAAAACATCTGACCTTGAGGAGGGCACTTAAAATGCCACTTCATCGACTTTTTTTTTTTTTTTTGAGACGGAGTTTTGCTCTTGTTGCACAGGCTGGAGGGCAATGGCACGATATAGGCTCACTGCAACCTCTTCCTCCCGGATTCAAGCAATTCTCCTGCCTCAGCCTCCCAAGTAGCTGGTATTACAGGCATGCGCCACCACACCCAGTTAGTTTTTTGTATTTAGTAGAGACAGGGTTTCACCATGTTGGTCAGGCTAGTCTCAATCTCCTGACCTCAGGTGATCCACCCGCCTTGGCCTCCCAAAGTACTGGGATTACAGGCGTGAGTCACGGCACCCAGCTGCGTCGCATCTATTTTTGTAAAATATGCATAATTCCAGAATAGGTTTGTTGTGAGGATTGAAGCTCATAATATGTACCCTTTTAAAACTTTAAAAATGTTGAAATGCCTCAAAAATCAAAATATTATCATATGATGCAGTTTATTCATCCTTGTGAGAAAACACGTGATAGGGACTGTCAAGGGTGACTGGATCAAATGTGCAAGAGATTCGGGGCATTATTAAAAATACAAAAATTAGCTGGGCGTGGTGGCGGGCACCTATAATCCCAGCTACTTGGGAGGCTGAGGCAGGAGAATCGTTTGAACCTGAGAGGCAGAGGTTGCAGTGAGCCGAGATCCTGCCACTGCACTCCAGCCTGGGCAACAGAGTGAGACTCCATCTAAAAAAAAAAAAAAAAGAAAGAGAAAGAGAAAAAGTGTCCTATATTAAATAAATTCCTCATATTTTATACTAATATTAATTCCAATTCAGTACTTTACATCAGCTTTGATTTTTCGAATGGCCCTGAGTGATACAAGTAACTGTGTAGTATTTTAATATACAAGTGTCAGAAGGTACTGACAGAGCCTCTCGACCAAACTTTACTCTCTTCAACGATTTCTCAACTTTTAGGCGTTTTTACTTGTCTCCACGTTGTCCAAGTTTGGCGAGAACCTTGCTAAGTCAATTTAGTCATTCTCCTTGTCTGTGCACCCTGGATATCTGATCGGGTTCCTCATCCTCCACCATCCTCCAGATGATGTTTGATCACCCTGGTCTGCCTCCAGCCAGCATCCTGGCAGGTGAGTTTGGCCACAGAATCCCCCTTACTGCTAACGTTTCCTCTTAGTAATTTTCCATCCACTGAGCTCCCTCCCCTGCTCCTTGTTTATAAATTCTCACTTCTTATTTTTTTCAGAACTGAGCCCAATCTCTCTCCCCCACTGCAAGGCACCATTGCAGTGGTCCTGGATCTATGACAAAAGTACCCTCTTGAACAAAGTCTCCCTTACTGTTTTTAACAAGTTTCATTAATACTTTTTTCTTAAACAGCATACGTTTCTAAAAGGTCAAATATATATTTCATAGTGCTTTGTGAATTCTTAAAGAAAAAAATCAGAACAATGGCAGAATCACTTCAAAAGATCTTGGCTGGGCGCGGTGGCTCGCGCCTGTAATCCCAGCACTTTGGGAGGCCGAGGCGGCAGGATCACCTGAGGTCAGGAGTTCAAGACCAGCCTGGCCAACATGGTGAAACCCCATCTCTACTAAAAATACAAAAATTAGCTGGGCATAATGGTGCATGTCTGTAATCCCAGCGACTCGCGAGACTAAGCGGGAAGAATCTCTTGAACCCGGGAGGCAGAGGTTGCAGTGCGCCGAGATCGCGCCATTGCACTCCAGCCTGTGCGATGGAGCAAGAATCTGTCTCAAAAAAAAAGCAAAAGAGAGAGAGTGAGAGAGAGATCTTATATTCTCCTGAAGTGTCTACTTGGAATGAAATTCTCAGGAGTTCACTTATGGCTAGTTAAAAGCCATTGCATTGTTCTACAATACTGCAAAATGAAATAAGTAAAATATTTTGTCCCCAAATAAAAGAGTACAGCTTACTTTTTCTAAGAATTAATATTCATGAAAACTACACTTGTGTTTTTATTTTGTCCCCAGTGAAAATCAGCACTTCAGCAGCAGATCCACTGAATATATCAGTACAACTTGATAGATCACTGCTTCTTCCTACGAGACTTAAGCGTCCAACTAAAGGGAAAAACCCAGCAGTTTTCTTATTATTATCATGTGTTTAATTACGTAAATAATATTTTAAAAACAGTCCAGAAGAGCACACAATGAAAACCATGTCTTTCTCATTCAAGTGTGCTCTCTTGTGGGCAGCCAGTGTCCATGTCTCCTGTACCCTTCCATAATCCATTTATGTAGTTATAAGCATTCATCTACATTTTGCCATAAAATGGGGATAATAACATCATTAACTGTAAGTAAAATTTTTGTAAGGATTAAATAAGAGAAGGAAACAAAAATTTAATATATTAAGTCCTTAATAAATGATAAATATCAGTTATTTTCTAATTTCATCAAACTGTCTACTACCAAGTATGGAAATAAATTTATCTGGTCTCCTACTGAGGTTGTTTTCCAAGTTTCCAAAGTTTATATAAGTATTGTATAAGTATTATAAGTGTATAAAATGCATATATAAAAAATACATAGTGTTGTAGATTTAAGGGATTGTGCATTTTTACTTTTGTATTACCAAACAATCCTCCAAACAAACAGCAGACACACACACACACACACACTATATAGGAGGTGTGATAATGATGATAGATGTATAGATTAAAAGTGTAATATAAGTCTTCAAAATATGTCTTGTGGAACAGATACAATCTTTCATAGGTAAAAACTGAATCTTTAGTAGGTTTAAAAAAGACGTTGTATATCTACATAATTGTGTGTTATAACATAAGCAGTGATGTGAAGCAGGAATTGGATTTGTATATTGACTCCCTGTCACAGTTAAGATGCTAGACTAGTTGAAGGGAAAGAAGACGAGGTGTATAAACTGAAGTCAGATTATAGAGGAAGTTGGAGCCAAATTTCTGAGTTGTTGGAGAACGTAATTACAGATTTTGAAACCCTGGGAGATATAAATGCAATTTTTTGTAAGGACAGTCATACCTCCTCTTCTCAGACTGATGATTTCCATTACATTTTAAAGGGCCTAAGCAACAACATGTTTTTGGTAAGTCTGAGCATAGTTGCAAACCAACCAGTTCCTAAATTATGAAAATTGTCATTTTCTTTCAAAGCAAAATGACTTAAAGGGCTACAAATCAAGTTGTATTGAATAATCCAGGGTTTGCAATGTTTACTGTAATTCTGTTTTCTGTAATGTGTAGTTTTAATGGTTCTTTTATTTTGAGAATTAGTTCTATTGGTATCAATATACTCTCAGCTCAAGCAGTAGGTTTGCTTTTTTATGATACTGTACAATAACTTGAGTGGAGCTAGCAGGCTAATTTCATACGCTAGACATATCTACCTATCCAGTAAGTTCTTGGCTGATAATATTTTTTGGACATGTGCAAAGTGTTTTTTTCCAAGTATACAATACTTCAGGATTAACTATAGTGGATATGCTGTACAATAGATCTCCAGAACTCATTCATCCTAACTGAAACTTGGTACCCTTCGACCAACATCTATCTCCCCATTCTCCCCACCCACATCCTGGCGACCATCGTTCTATTCTCAGCTTCTATGAGTTCAACTTCTTTAAATTACATACAGACGTGAGATCATGCAGGATTTGTCTTTCTGTGTTTGACTTATTTCACTTAGCACAATGCTCATCCATGTTATCTCAAATGACAGGATTTCCTTTCTTTTTTTTACTCTAAATAGTATTCCATTGTGTATATATACCACATTTTAAAAAATCAGTTCATCTGTTGATGAGCACTTAGTTTGATTCCATATCTTGGCTATTCTGAATAGTGCTGTAATGACATGGGAGTCCAGGTATCTCTTTGACTTACTGATTTTTTCCTCTTGGAATTTATACCCAATAGTGGAATTGCTGGATCATATGGTAGTTCTATTTTTAACTTGTTGAGAAACCTTCATACTGTTTTCTATAATGACTGTGCTAATTTACATTCCCACCAACAGTGTAGAAAAGTTCTCTTTTCTACATCCTCCCCAACATTTGTTATCTTTTATCTTTTCATAATATCTATTTGAACAGGTATGAGGTGATATCTCATTGTGGGGTTACTTTGAGTTTCCCTGATTGTTAATGATGTTAAGCATTTTTTTCATATACCTTTTGGCCATTTATGTCTTCTTTTGAGAATTGTATATGCAGGTCCTTTGCCAATTTTTTAATTGGATTACTTGTTTTCTGGCTATTTGGTTGTCTGAGTTCCTTATATATTTTGGATAGTAACTCCTTATGAAACGTATGCTTTGCAAATAATTCCATAGGTTGTTTTTCACTTTTGATCATTTCTTTTGCTATCAGAAGCTTTTATTTTTTAACATTATTTATTTATTTTAATTAAGAAATAAATATTATATTTATTTATCGTGTTTTAAAATGTGCATCCATTGTGAAATAGCTAAATGAAGGTAACTAACTAACGTATGCATTACTCACATACCTATTTTTGTGTGTGTGATGAGAACACAAAACCTGCTCTTAACAATTTTCAGGAATACAATATAGTCATCCCTCAGTGTAGTTGGGCGATTTGGTTCCAGAAGCCGTGCTTATACCAAAATCTAGGAATACTCAGGTTCCACAGTCTGCCCTGTGGAACCCACATATGGGAAAAGTCAGCCCTCAGTGTATCTGGGTTTTGCATCCCACGAACACTGTATTTCTGGATTGAAAATTCTGTATTTTCAGTCCGTGTTTGGTTGCAGATGCAGAACCCTTGGATACAAAGGGCTGACTGTATTTATTGAAAAGATCTGCCTAGAAATGGACTCAAAGAATTCAAACCAGTGTTGTTCTAGAGTCAGCTGTACCTTGTTACTAACGATAGTCACCGTGCTTTACATTAAGGCTCTTCAGCTTACTTGTCCTGTCTTACTGAAATTTTGTATCCTTTTCCCAGCATCTCCCCAAACCTCCATGTTTAGCCCCTGGTAACCACTATTCCACTCTCTGCTTCTATGAGTTCAACATTTTCAGATTCCACATATAGGTGGAATCATTTATATTTTTGTGCTTGGCTTATGTTACTTACTGTAAAGTCCTCCTCCAGGTTCATCCAGGTTATTGCAAATGACATGATTTTCTTATTTGTAAAGCTAAATAATAGTCCATTGCATTTATGTACCACATTTTCTTTATCCGTTCATCTGTGATGGACATTTAGGTTGCTTCCATATCTAGGCTATTGTGAATAATTCTACAATAAACATGAAAGTGCAGATATCTCTTTGACATACTGATATCATTTTCTTTGGATAGATATCCAGTAGTAACATTGCTGGGCCTTATGATAGTTCTATTTGTAATTTTTTGTGAAACATCCATACTATTTCCTATAATGATTATACTAATTTACATTCCCATTGTCAGTGTGAAAGGATTTCCTTTTCTCCTGTAGGTTTTCAGTTTGATGCAATCCAAATGGTATATCTTTGCTTTTGTCACCTGTGCTTTTGGAGTAATATCCAAAAAATCATTGCCTAGATCAATGTCAAAAAGCTTTTTCCCTGTTTTCTTCTAGCAGTTTTACAGTTTCAGGTTTTATTTTTAATCCATTTTAAGTTAATTTTCCCTATGATGTGAGAAAAGATCCAGTTTCATTCTTCTGCATGTAGACATCTAGTTTTCCCAGTACCACTTACTAAAGACACTATCCTTTCTCCATTGTGTATTCTTGGCATTTTTGTCAAACAGTAGTTGACTGTAAATGTGTGCATTTGTTTCTGGGCACTCTATTCTGTTCCATTGGTTTATGTGTCTTTTTATGACAGTAGCATGCTGTTACAATTTCTGTAGCTTTGTAATATGTTTTGACATTAGGTAGTGTGGTATCTTTGGCTTTGTTTGTATTGCTCAAGATTGCTTTGGCTACTTAGGGTCTTTTATAATTCCATATGATTTTTAGAATCTTTTTCTTCTACTTCTGTGAAAACTGTCATTGAAATTTTTGTAGGGATTGCATTGAATCTATAGCTCACTTTGGGTAGTATGAATATTTTAACAGTATTAGTTCTTTCAACCCATGAACATGAGAGATCTCTCCATTTATTTGCATATTTTTCTATTTCTTTTATCAGTCTTTTATAGTTTTCAGCGTACAGATCTTTTACCTCTTTAGTTAACTTTGTTGCTAGGTATTTTTAAAATGCTGTTGTAAATTGCATTGTTTTGATTGTTTACTATATATACATATATATGTCAGTGTTTATATAGACTAACAATGAACTACCATTTTTAGTATATATAAACTTCTTCATTGAAGAATAATTCAGATAGTTCATTGTTAGTTTATATATACACTTTATATATACTTCAACATTTATAAACATATGCAAACACTATATATACTGACAACATTTATAAACATATATAAACACGCTATAAATGCTAACAATGAACTAGCCGACTTCTTCAGATAGTATACATAAACTGCCAACTTTTGTACATTGATTTTGTAGTCTACAACTTTATTGAATTTGTTATTTCTCAAATATTTTTGATAGGTCTTTAGGGCTTTTTATATATGATTATGACATCTACAGAGACCATTTTACTTCCTCCTTTCCAGTCTGGATACCTTTTATTCCTTTTATTTGCCTAATTCCTCTAACTAGGACTTTTAGTGCTATACTGCATAGAAGGGGCATCCCTGTCTTGTTCCTGATCTTAGAGGAAAAACTTTCAGTTTTTCACCTTAAGTATAATCTTAGCTGTGAATTCGTCACATATGACCTTTATTATGTTGAGGTACATTCCTTCTATAACTAAAATGTTGAGAGTTTATTCTGAAAGGATGTTGAATTATGTCAAAAGGTTTTCCTTCATCTATTGAGATGATCATGTGGATTTTACCTTTCATTCTGTTAATATAGTGTATCATATATATTGATTTGTATATGTGAACCATCCTTGCATCTTAGGGTTAAATCCCACTTGATCATAGTGTAAGATCCTATCAATATGCTGTTGAACTTGGTTTGCTCATATTTTATTGAAGATTTTTTTATCTGTGTTCACAGGGTTATTGGCCTGTAATTTTCTTTTCTTGTAGTATCTTTGTCTGGTTTTGGTATTAGGTAGTGCTAGACTCACAGATTGGCTGATAACTTTGATTTTGTTTTTAATTCTAAACCACTACTTTCTTTCTTTTTAAGCATATTTAACAATCAGTCACAATGTAGAGCAGGTCCATCTTCCATCCCCCTCCAACTCTCCTCATGCCCTTCCCAGTTAATCCTCCTGTCACGACCTCCCAAAATTCTGGGATGACAGGCGTGAGTCATCATGCCCGGCCTAAACCACTACTTTCAATAAAGAGTGAGAATAAAACAATCTATCATAATGTTTATGTTTCTTCATGCATATAGTTTATATAAAGAATGTATAATCATTTTTACATAAGCACTTCACATCTATATGAAATCCCATTTCTATTCCTATCTAAGTGATGTGGGTTTGTTTTTCTCAAGACAAATGGTTTGTTCTATTTTAATTTCTGGCTTACTGTTTTTCTTAATAGGGTAGAGATGAACATTTTGAGGTTTGGAATCAGACTGGTATAGATTGAATACTAGCTAGTCTGTTTATTAATTCTGTATGTTTGTTTGGATCACTTCTGTAAATTCCAGTTTCTCATCTGAAAATGAATACAATTACAGTGCTTACCTCATAGGATTGTTTTTTCCTGTTAATTAAGTAAAATGAGAAAGGCAGTTAAGAAAGTGACTATTACATATCAAGGAAATAACATGATATCTGTTATTATTATTGCTATTATTAACTATTATAAAAACCGTGATTGGAAAACAACAACAGAGCTGAAACTCCGGTGAAAGACTGAACTGGTTAAAAATGCACCAAAGCCTTGCTATTCTGTCTAGACATGAAGCGGCTTACAAGTGGAACTACGTCTTTGACTCCAATTTAGTAGGGTGGCATGTGGAACTCACTATTTCATCTTTTATCATTCCCCAGCACTAGACACTATAATTACTCTGGTTATCACTGTTTCTGGGCTCAGATTTCAGCAGGATTGCATATCTGTGACATTTAAAAAGGCAAATGTTGTATTTTTTTAATATGGTTAGTGAAGAAAAGCTTTTAAATAAGTATTCCAAACCTCTGGTTTGGGTACTTGGGAAACTATGAATAGAATTATAAGAAGGCATTGAGAGAAGAAAACTTCAAAACTTACATTTTTGAGATAACTTTTTAAAATTCTAATTTCCAGTGAAAAATGTATAGTGTTCATGCAAATATATGCAAATAAATACAGCT
Source organism: Symphalangus syndactylus (assembly GCF_028878055.3). NCBI lineage: Eukaryota > Metazoa > Chordata > Mammalia > Primates > Hylobatidae > Symphalangus > Symphalangus syndactylus. The sequence goes on from NC_072426.2 coordinate 161,037,826, forward strand.
GCTTTTCTGTTTTATTCCTAAACCTGGCCCCTTGAAATATTTTAGCAAAAACTATTTGCTTGGAGGCTGTAATAAATGATAGTACATGTCCCTGTTACATAAAACAAGGCATTCTCTGTATGTAGACTGCTGCATTTATTATTATTATTCATTACTTCAGAATCATATCATGTGAAGACTATTGTTCTCTGGATCCTGGTGATGGTTTTCATTCAATTGATTTTGGCAATGATTAGATTTCTTCTTTTGAAGCTAGCAGCATCTCATATACAAGTTCCCTGAGCATAGAGACCATGTCTTATCTTGCTCATGACTAAATCTCCAATGTCCAGTACAGTACTCAAAACACAATTGTTTTTTGATAAACATTTCTTAAATGAATGAATAATGTCTAGTTTAAATATATCTAGTGTTTTCATGATATTCTTTACGTGTTGAAGCACCCACCCCAGTTCCCTTCAAAATCTGTGAGCATAGTTCTTTCACTGAGTGTAGGTATTTGCAAATTTGACCAAGTTTTCTGTAATAGTACAGAAAGACAGAATCAATGCTTTCCAGAAAAAAAAAAATGAGGTTCAACTTATCTTGTCACTATTATAAGAAAGCATCTCTGTCCCAGTCGTAAGATGTGTCATAGACTGGAAGTTTATGGGATTTTCCATAAAGGAGCAGAATCACAGAGTAGAGGGGACATATGGCCCCAGTTGCCCTGCTCTGTTCATGGTGCCTCCTTCCTAGTCTAAGGAGAGCCAGCTCCACTGCCTCTCTCCCATCTATCTCCACTCATGACTGCCTAATACAGCCTGACGCACGCTAAGGCCAGAGTAGTGCCATGAGGAGGTGTGTAGTTTTTCTCGCCAGTCACTTATGGCTATTTTAAATCTACGGAAGAACAAAAAAATTTATCCCTAAGCCAACCTCATGTAATTATACCCATTATACAGAATAGAAACTGGATTAATGGAAAGTTAATGACAAGTTTAAAGCTGTCAAATAATACTGTAATGGGAACACATAGCCCTTGAATTTTCCTTTATCTTATCCTAGGAGCAGAAACAATCCTTTTTTTGTCTTTAAACTGAAAGGTTTTATTTTATTTTATTTTTCATCAATTTTTATTTTAAGTTTCAGGGTACATGTGCAGGATGTGCAGGCTTGTTAATACGTAAACATGTGCCATGGTGATTTGCTGCACAGATCCACCTATCACCTAAGTATTACGCCCAGCATCCATTAGCTATTCTTCCTGATAGGCTTCCTTCCACTGTCCCCCACAACAGGCCACTGTGTAGGTTGTTCCCTCTCAGGTGTCCACGTGTCCTCATTCTTCAGCACCCACTTATAAGTGAGAATATGCGGTGCTTGGTTTTCTGTTCCTGCATTAGTTTGCTGAGGATAACAGCTTCCAGCTCCATCCACATCCCTGCAAAGGACATGATCTTGTTCCTTTTTATGGCTGCATAGAATTCCAGGTGTATATGTACCGCATTTTCTTTATCCAGTCTATCGCTGATGGGCATTTGGATTGATTTCATGTCTTTACTATTGTGAATAGTGCTGCAATGAACATACTCGTGCATGTATCTTTACCATAGAATGGTTTATATTCCTTTTGGTATATACCCAGTAATGGGATTGCTGGGTCAAATGGTATTTCTGCTTCTAGATCTTTGAAAAATTGCCACACTGTCTTCCACAATGGTTGAACTAATTTACACCCCCACCAACAGTGTAAAAGCATTCCTTTTTCTCTGCAACCTTGCCAGCAACTGTTGTTTTTTCACTTTTTAATAATTGCCATCTAACTGGCAAGAGATGGTATCTCACTGTGGTTTTCATTTGCATTTCTCTAATGATCAGTGATGTTGAGCCTTCTTTCATATGTTTGTTGGCTGCATGTATGTCTTCTTTTGAGGAGTATCTGTTCGTGTCCTTTGCCCCCCTTTTAATGGGGTTGGGTTGTTTTTCTTTGTAAATTTGTTTAAGTTCCTTAGAGATGCTAGATATTTAGACCTTTAACAGATGGATAGATTGTGAAAATTTTCTCCCATGTTGTAGGTTGTCTTTTCTCTCTGATAATAGTTTCCTTTGCTGTGCAGAAGCTCTTTATTTTAATTAGATCCCAATTTGTCAATTTTTGCTTTTGTTGTCGTTGCTTTTGGTGTTTCCATCATGAAATCTTTGCCTATGCCTATGTCCTGAACAGTATTGCCTACATTTTCTTCTAGGGTTTTTATTGTTTTGGGCTTTATATTTAAGTCTTTAATCCATCTTGAGTTGACTTTTGTATATGGTGCCCAGTTTCAATTTTCTGTATATGGCTAGCCAGTTCTCCTGGCACCATTTATTAAATAGGGAATTATTTCCTCATTGCTTGTTTTTGTCAGGTTTATCAAAGATCAGATGGTTGTAGGTGTGCAGTCTTATTTCTGGGTTCTCTATTCTGTTCCATTGGTCTATGTGTCTATTTTTATACCAGTACCATGCTGTTTAAGTTACTGTAGCACTGTAGTATAGCTTGAAGTCAGGTAGGGTGATGCCTCCAGCTTTATTCTTTTTGCTTAGGATTGCCTTGGCTATTTAGGCTCCTTTTTGGTCCTATATGAATTTTAAAATAGTTTTTTTTTTTTTTACTTCTGTGAAGAATGTCAATGGTAGTTTTACAAGAATAGCATTGAATCTATAAATTGCTTTGGGCAGTATGGCCATTTTGGCGATATTGATTCCTCCTATCCATGAGCATGGAGTGTTTTTCTCATTTGTTTGTGTCCTCTCTGATTTCTTTGAACAGTGGTTTGTGATTATCTTTGAAGAGGTCCTTCACTTCCCTTGTTAGCTGTATTACTAGGTATTTTACTCTCTTTGTAGCAATTGTGAATGAGAGTTTACTCATGATTTGTATTTTGTGCATGCCTGCTGTTTGTGTATAAGAATGCTAGTGATTTTTGCACATTAAGTTTGTATCCTGAGACTTTGCTGAAGTTGCTTATCAGCTTAAGAAGCTTTGGGGCTGAGGGCTGGGCGCGGTCCCTCATGCCTGTAATGCCAGCACTTTGGGAGGCCGAGGCAGGTGGATCACGAGGTCAGGAGATCGAGACCATCCTGGCTAACACAGTTAAACCCCGTCTCAACTAAAAATACAAAAAAAAATTAGCTGGGCATGGTGGTGGGTGCCTGTAGTCCCAGCTACTCGGGGGGCTGAGGCAGGAGAATGATGTGAACCTGGGAAGCGGAGCTTGCAGTGAGCCAAGATTGCACCACTGGACTCCAGCCTGGGCGACAGAGTAAAACTCTGTCTCAAAAAAAAAAAAAAAAAAAAAAAAAAAAAATAGAAGCTTTGGAGCTGAGACAATGGGGTTTTCTAGATAAAGGGTCATGTCATCTGCAAACAAAGATAATTTGACTTCCTCTCTTCCTATTTGAATACCCACCCTTTATTTCTTTCTCTTGCCTGATTGTTCTGGCCAGAACTTCCAATACTATGTTGAATAGGAAGGGTGAGAGAGGGGATCCTTGTCTTGTGCTGATTTTCAAAGGGAATGCTTCCAGCTTTTGCCCATTCAGTATGATATTGGCTGTAGGTTTGTCATATATGGCTCTTACTATTTTGAGGTATGTTCTTTCAATACCTAGTTTATTGAGAGTTTTTAACATGAAGGGATGTTGAATTTTATCAAAGATCTTTTCTGCATCTATTGAGATAATCACGTGGTTTTTGTCTTTAGATCTGTTTACGTGATGAATTACATTTATTGATTAGCATGTATTGAACCAACCTTGCATCTTGGGGATGAAGCCAACTTGATCGTGGTGGATAAGCTTTTTGATGTGCTGCTGGATTCGGTTTGCCAATATTTTATTGAGGATTTTTGCATCGATGTTTATCAGGGATATTGGTGTGAAGTTTTCTTTTTTGTTGTATCTCTGCCAGGTTTTGATATCAGGATGAGTCTGGCCTCATAAATGAGTTAGGGAGGAGTCCCTCCTTTCAGTTGTTTGGAATAGTTTCAATAGAAATTGTACCAGTTCCTGTTTGTACCTCTGTTAGAATTCCGCTTTAAATCCTTTGGTCCTCGGCTCTTTTTTTGGTTGATGGGCTATTTCTTACTTCCTCAATTTCAGAACTCATTATTGGCCTACTTAGGGATTCAATTTCTTCCTGGTTCTGTCATGGGAGGGTATATGTGTCCAGGAATTTATCCATTTCTTCTAGGTTTTCTAGTTTATGTGCATAGAGCTGTATATAGTAGTCTCTGATGGTTGTTTGTATTTCTGTGGGGTCAGTGGTGATATACCCCTTATCATTTCTGATTGTGAATATTGATTCTTCTCTCTTTTCTTCTTAGTCTATCTAGCAGTATCTATTTTATTATTTTTTTCAAAAACAAAACAGCTCCTGGATTTGCTGATTTTTTGAAGGGTTTTTTTGCGTCTCTGTCTCCTTCAATTCCAAAGATCAGAATCTTACCTCCAATAAATGAGTAAATACGGTATTGTGTCTTTGCCTCAAATTGCAAACTTTGACATCTCACAAATTTTGAAAATTCCACATAGCCCTAGAAGTTTTCTACTTTTTCTTGTTTCTTCGAAACCCATTTCAGTGTAACTTTTTCTTTGATTTGCTCTCTTGTATACAAATCTAAATAGAATCACACAAAAAAATATGCAATACCATTTGGAAAAAGGAAGCAATTTATAAATAATCAATGACTAATCAAAATGAAACTAGTTTTCCTTTTTTAGCACTTGATAAAGAAAAGTTAGGTCAACTTTGGAGCACTTAATAAAGTGTTTTAAATTAAATTTTTTAGCTTGGATTTGTATCTCAAAGTAGAAATGCCTAGTCAGCCTTATCAATGAATACTCCTTTTGGTTTGCATTACATATCTGAACAGTTTTTTTCATTTGCATTAAGTATCCTAACATTTTTCCTAACATGTTAAAAGATGATATTGCATCTGTCTGATCAGACATACTGGTCCAAAACTTAATTTACTAGGATATGAAATCTTTGTTAGCTTGGAGAAATCATTTCCAATTATGCATTTCAGTCTCCAAATGCATACCTAAACCCATTAAAGACTAGCTAAGAACATTTTTATAATGCATTTCTTAGAATTAGCTACAGTTATGGACTAGCTTTTCTTAGTCTTTTTTTATGAATCAAAGATAGATTGTCTGCCATTCTTCCTCCCCTCCCGTTCACCTTGTTCTAGATGGAATGAATTGATGCAATTTATTCTGTATCATTTAACTCATCCTTTATTTCTATAAAGGCAAAAATAAAGATATAAGTGTGAATCCATGTTTTTCTATCTTTTTGGCATTTAAACCGAAGCGTAGGACATTAGGTATTAATATAATTGCTTAAAATTCTCCATAGTAGCTTTTTAAATAAATGGAAATTCCAAGAATAATTATAAGGTGACTTTAAAAACAAAAATACAAGAACTTATGCACCTAAATAATTGTTATCCTTCTAGGAAGTTATGTTGGAGAAATAACAACATTATTGAAATAATCTGTGGCCTGAAGTAACAGTGAAAGACCTATATGGATTTAAAACATCTTTCTACTACTTAAAAATAGTATGATCTAAGGCAAGTTATTTAAGCACTCTATCTCTCAATTTAGGTATCTGTAGATTGTTACAAAATGGCCTTGAATGGAAGACATCTCCCTAAATGCATCCCACATTGAATCTTGGCTGGCCTTAGGCCAACAGAATGCTTAGGCCAACAGAATGTAATAGATGTGACATCTTGCCAGTTCTAAGCCTAGGCATTGAAGAGGTTTTGTAGCTTTTGTTTGAAATCAAACCACTCTGCTATGAAGATGGCCCATCTACCCTATTGGAGAATGAGAGGTCATGTGGAGAAAACACGTGGTACCTCAGCTGGCAGCCAAAAGCCAGACGTGAGCAAGTCCATCCTGGAACCTCCAGCTTCAGTTGAGTCATCCAGTGACACCACCACATGAATGATCCTAAGTGACACCAGCAGAAGAAACAACCAGATTGCCAATGCACACTAAGAACCAAGCCAGGTAGTAAATTAGGCAGAGATAAGGGCTGGAGTTTAGAGATTCTAACTCCAGTAATGTGCTACTTCCACCTCTCTGTCTGAGGGGCAACCATCTGGCAATCCTGAGTACAAGACAGAAATTCAGCATTTGGATAAGGAATCTGCTACTGCTTGTGGGTGTTTGCAGGAGAAAATATAGACATGCAGTTACAATGGTACCATCCGTTTCTGAAAGGTAAGAAGCAAAACACAGGACTAGACACAACTTCCAAGTCAAGTTAAGAGTTTTTGCTTTTGTGCTACGTGTTGGTTAAAATCAGAATCTAGCATCATATGACTTCAGAAGCTTCCTAGTTACACATACCCAGGGAAGGAGAATTCCCATAATCCCATAATCTTATTCAGATTAAACTTATTTATTCACTTCCAATTCTGTGCCATTTTTTGAGAACCTTATCTTGGTAAGAGTAGATTTGGGTGAGAGGGAATCAGTCTTAGGTAGAATTGAAGAATCTCAGCACCAGCTAAATATTTTTGAGCAGCCTGTGGACACGTTTCCAGTGAGAGAAAGAAAGAGGATGGGCTAAGTGTGTTAGCTGACACCTTCCACTGTGCTCACAAAGTGTGTTGCTCCACTCCATGAACCTCTGACCAGCAGCATTGACATACTGACCTCCTTGCTACAGGAAGCATCTCAAGCTCAGGGATTCAGGCTTTTTGTCTTTTAAATAGAATTGCCAGATAGCATACAGGATGCCCAATTTAATATGAATCTCAGGTAAACAGCAAATCATTTTTCAGTATGTCTATGCAATATTTGGGACATACTTGTACCAAAAAATGATACATTGTTCATCTGAAATTCAAATTACTATTTAACTGGGTGTCCTCTTGTGTTTTTGGTCGGTTTGCTTATTTTGCTTCATTTTTTTTGTTTTGTTTTGTTTTTGGCTAATCTGGTAACCCTCCTTAGAAATGAATGTCAATACAGTCGTGCCATAGAAGAGGTGCTCAAGGCTGGGCGTGGTGGCTCATGCCTATAGTCCCAGCATTTTGGGAGGCCGAGGTGAGTGGATCACTTGAGCCCAGGAGTTCCAGACCAGCCTAGCCAACATGGTGAAACCCCGTCTCTACTAAAAAGGCAAAAAATTTAGCCAGGCATGTTGGCATGTGCCTGTAGTACCACCTACCAGGGAGGCTGAGATGGGAGGATCACTTGAGCCCAGCAGGTGGAGGTTGCAGTGAGCCGAAATCACACCACTGCACACTAGCCTGGGAAACAAAGCGAGAGCAAAACTCTATCTCACACACAAAAAATTAATAAATAAAAAGGTGCTCAATAAATGCTATTTGGATATTGATTCACACTTTTTGCAATTCCACCTAATTGCTTGGCTTGTTATCATGGTTCCACTAACCTTTTCGATGTCACAGACTGTAGTGTGATTCTACACAAAAATCTCAACCCCTGTAATAATTATAGCCAAAATAACAGTATCATCTATATTTCTGTAGCAGCTTATGGTTTTTCAAAGAGGGAGTACTTGCTTATTTTAAAAATAAACTCAGAGTAATTACACAGTTAAAATGTGGCTGTAGATGAAAAGAAAATGGAGAGAGTGAAAAATGGTGGTTCATAGAAAGATCTTCGTGCTTACATAAGGCACTATATTTCTGGTTCATACATCTTCCCTCATATTCTGAAATCAGATCATTGTTTTTCTAACGTGACTGTGGCAGGTTCAAAGGAAGAGAAAATAACTAAATGTAGAATACTGTTGGCTGTAGGTGAACATGCATTAATTCTCTGTCACCCCATTTCATGCCAAGCAATCTTCCAACTGTTAATTAAGACAAAGAGCAAAATCATATCCTTTAGCAAACAGTCTAGTACCCTTTCCCAGTCTGGGATGTGACAGGCACCACACTCAAAGTATGCTTTTTTTGGTCATCTTTATATAGCATAATAGACCAACCAAGTACAAGTTAAGCAGACTGAAAGGAAGAATTATTTCACACTCCTGCTGATGCTGCTGGAAAGTGTAGAAATGATCTTGGAGTGCTTCCTTTAGTTCTTTATCCTTTAGAATAGCTCACAGAAGGCAACCTAACAAGCACTAGGATTCACAATCTGTCTGTTAAAAATATAGTCTAATTCCAAAGAAGGGCATTACATAATAGTAAAGGGATCAATGCAACAGGAAGAGCTAACTGTCCTAAATATATATGCACCCAGTATAGGAGTGCCCAGATTCATAAAGCAAGTTATTATAGACCTACAAACAGACTTATACTCCCACACAATAATAGTGGGAGATTTTAACACCCCACTGTCAATATTAGACAGATCAACGAGACAGAAAATTAAAAAGGATATTCAGGACTTGAACTCAGCTCTGGACCAAGCAGACCTAATAGACATCTACAGAACTCTCCACCCCAAATCAACAGAATGTACATTCTTCTCAACACCAAATTGCACTTATTCTAAAATTGACCACATAATTGGAAGTAAAACACTCCTCAGCAAATGCAAAAGAATGGAAATCATAACAGTCTTTCAGACCACAGTGCAATCCAATTAGTACTCAGGATTAAGAAACTCACTCAAAACCACACAACTACATGGAAACTGAACAACCTGCTCCTGAATGACTACTGGGTAAATAATAAAATTAAGGCAGAAATAAATAACTTCTTTGAAACCAATGAGAATAAAGACACAATGTACCAGGATCTCTGGGACACAGCTAAAGCACTGTTTAAAGGGAAATTTATAGCACTAAATGCCCACAGGAGAAAGTGGAAAGATTTAAAATCGACACCCTAACATCACAATTAAAAGAGCTAGAGAAGCAAGAGGAAACAAAAGCTAGCAGAAGGCAAGAAATAACTAAGATCAGAGCAGAACTGAAGGAGATAGAGACACGAAAAACCCTTCAAAAAATCAGTGAATCCAGGAGCTGGTTTTTTGAAAAGATTAACAAAATAGACCACTAGCCAGACTAATAAGAAAAGAGAGAAGAATCAAATAGACACAATAAAAAATGATAAAGGGGATATCACCACTGATCCCACAGACTACCATCAGAGAATACTATAAACACCTCTACGCAAATAAATTAGAAAATCTAGAAGAAATGCATAAATTCCTGGACACATGCACCCTCCCAAGACTAAACCAGGGAGAAGTCGAATCCCTGAATAGACCAATAATGAGTTCTGAAATTGAGGCAATAATTCATAGCCTACCAACAAAAAAAAAAGCCCAGGACCAGACAAATATACAGCCAAATCCTACCAGAGGTACAAAGAGGAGCTGGTACCATTCCTGCTAAAACTATTCCAAACAACAGAAAGAGGGAATTCTCCCTAACTCATTTTATGAGGCCAGCATCATCCTGATACCAAAACCTGGCAGAGACACACAGAAAAACAGAGAATTTCAGGCCAATATCCCTGATGAACCTCGATGCAAAAATCCTCACTAAAGTACTGGCAAACCGAATCCAGCAGCACATCGAAAAGCTTATCTACTACGATCAAGTTGGCTTTATCCCTGGGATGCAAGGCTGGTTCAACATATGCAAATCAATCAATGTAATCCATCATATAAACAGAACCAAAAACAAAAACCACATCATTATCTCAATAGATGCAGAAAAGGCCTTCGATAAAATTTAACACCCTTCATGCTAAAAACTATCAATAAAATAGGTATTGATGGAATGTATCTCAAAATAATAAGAGCTATTTATGACAAACCCACAGCAAATATCATACTGAATGGGCAAAAGCTGGAAGCATTCCCTTTGAAAACCAGCAGAAAACAAGGATGCCCTCTCTCACCCCTCCTATTCAACATAGTATGGGAAGTTGTGGCCAGGACAGTCAGGCAAGATCAAGAAATTAGGGGTATTCAAATAGGAAGACAGGAAGTCAAATTGTCTCTGTTTGCAGATGACATGATTGTATATTTAGAAAACCCCATTGTCTCAGCCCCAAATCTCCTTAAGCTGATAAGCAACTTCAGCAAAATCTCAGGATACAAAATGAATGTGCAAAAATCACAAGCATTCCTATACACCTATAATAGACAAACACAGAACCAAATCATGAGTTAATTCCCTTTCACAACTGCTACAAAGAGAATAAAACACCTAGGAATATAACTTACAAGGGATGTGAAGGACCTCTTCAAGGAGAACTACAAACCACTCCTCAAGGAAATAAGAGAGGACACGAACAAATGGAAAAACATTCCATGCTCATGGTTAGGAAGAATCAATATTGTAAAAATGGCCATATTGCCCAAAGTAATTTATAGATTCAATGCTATCTCCATCAAGCTAACATTGACTTTTTTCACAGAGTTAGAAAAAACTACTTTAAATTTCATATGGACCCAAAACAGAGCCTGTATAGCCATGACAATCCTAAGCAAAAAGAACAAAGCTGGAAGCATCATACTACCTGACTTCAAACTATACTACAAGGCTACAGTAACCAAAACAGCATGGTACTAGTACCAAAACAGATATATAGACCAATGGAACAGAACAGAGCCGTCAGAAACAACACCACACATCTACAACCATCTGATCTTTGACAAACCTGGCAAAAACAACAATGGGGAAAAGATTCCATATTTAATAAATGGTGTTAGGAAAACTGGCTAGCCATATGCAGAAAACTGAAACTAGACCCCTTCCTTACACCTTATACAAAAATTAACTCAAGATGGATTAAAGACTTAAATGTAAGACCTAAAACCATAAACACCCTAGAAGAAAACCTAGGCAATACCATTCAGGACATAGGCAAGGGCAAAGACTTCATGACTAAAACACCAAAGGCAATGACAACAAAAGCCAAAATTGACAAATGGGATCTAATTAAACTTAAGAGCTTCTGCACAGCAAAAGAAATTATCATCAGAGTGAACAGGCAACCTACAGAATGAGAGAATGTTTTTGCAATCTATCCATCTGACAAAGGGCTAATATCCAGAATCTACAAAGAACTTAAACAAATTTACAAGAAAAAACAGCCCCATCAAAAAGTGGGCAAAGGATATGAACAGACACTTCTCAAAAGAAGACATTTATGTAGCCAACAAAGGTGTGGAAAAAAAAGCTCACGATCACTGGTCATTAGAAAAATGCAAATCAAAACCACAATGCGATACCATTTCATGCCAGTTAGAATGGCGATCATTAAAAGGTAAGGAAACAATAGATGTTGGAGAGGATGTGGAGAAAGAGGAATGCTTTTACACTGTTGGTGGGAGTGTAAATTAGTTCAACCATTGTGGAAGACGGTGTGGCAATTCCTCAAGGATCTAGAACCAGAAATGCCATTTGACCCAGCAATCCCATTACTGGGTATATACCTAAAGGATTATAAATCATTCTACTATAAAGACACATGCACGCGTATGTTTATTGTGGCACTGTTCACAATAGCAAAGACTTGGAACTAGCCCAAATGTCCATCAATGATAGACTGGATAAAGAAAATGTGGTACATATACACCATGGAATACTACGCAGCCATAAAAAAGGATGAATTCATGTCCTTTGCAGGGACATAGATAAAGCTGGAAACCATCATTCTCAGCAAACTAATACAGGAACAGAAAACCAAATACCGCATGTCCTCACTTATAAGTGGGAGTTGAACAATGAGAACACATGGACACAGGGAGGGGACCATCAGACACCAGGGCCTGTCAGGGGGTTGGGGGCTGGGGAGGGATAGCATTAGGAGAAATACCTAATGTAAATGATGGGTTGATGGGTGCAGCAAACCACCATGGCATGTATATACCTGTGTAACAAACCTTCACATTCTGCACATGTATTCCAGAACTTAAAGTATAATAATAAAAAAAAGTATAGTCTAATTCATTAGACACATATATATATATATATATATATAGCTTTGATTGCTAGTTATTTTTTATTGCTCTCTGTTGACCTGAAACTAAGACATTAAGCAGCAGAAAAAGTAATAAGAGCTAATTTTCTGTTCAAGTCAAGAAAATGTGCTACCTTTATAGGCTTTAGGAAGTCTTCATCATCAAAAAATACTATAGAATACTGGAAGAGGAAAGCATTTACATATTAAAGTGGTAAAAAGATAGGGGCCAAAGTCTATACAAGAGATAAAACTAATCAAATAACAACCATAACTCTTAAGGGATATGACTGTCTGCAAAGACTAACATTGCCTTCTACTATTTCAGAGAAAACCCCAAATCAAAACCAGAAAATTAAATGAACTGAAGACAATTTATTGCAAAATATGACAATCTGTATAAACTTTGTGAGAATGGCATCTCTTTGTACTATGCTCCAGAGTTTGTCTAGTCTTTCAAGGATGAAATGTTTACCCCCAGTTGTGGTTCTCTGAGATCTGTGTTTCTTACTTGATTAGACACAGGACAAAAATCTCAAAAGAATCCTTTGAGATTTTTTTGCATTTATATTTGAGATTAACATTTATATATTTATATGATATATTATATTTGTATATAAATCTGTGCATTATGTATTATGTAAATTTGGCAATTTAGATAATGTATTCTCCTTAATGATATCTAAGGAGCTATCATATTCCCTTCTTAGTTATCTTCCCAGGAGTGAAGTGAGGCGATATGAATTGAGCAATTGAGGCAGATTTTAACAGCAATTCCTCTGGATCAGGACTAAATATTTTTGTTGGTGGTGCTTGTTTTTATTCTGCATATATTATATATGTGTGTGTATATATATATATATAGCATTAAATTTACCTTTTAAAATGACTTTAAGTGTATAATTCAGTGGCATTAATTATATTCATAATGTTGTACAACTATCACTACTATCTATTTCCAAAACCTTTTCATCATGCCAAATACAAACTAAATAACTATTAAGCAGTAACTCCCCATTCTCCTGTCTGCCAATCCTGGTAACTTCTAATCTACTTTTTATCACTATGAATTTGCCTATACTAGTTATTTCATGTAAATAATAAAGTATTTGTCCTTTTGTGTCTGGCTTATTGCACTCAGCATAATGATTTCAGGGTTCATCCATGTTGTAGCACATGTCAGAACTTTATTCTTTTTTATGGCTGAGTAATATTCCATAATATGCATATACATTTTGTTTATAGAGTCATCTGTTGATGGCCACTAGCTTGTTTCCACCTTTTGGCTATTATGAATAATGCTGTGATGAATTTTGGAATATAAGTATATATTTGAATACCTGTTTTCAAAAAACAAAAAAAAAAAGTGAGAATGTTTCCTGTTTTGAAAAACTGCTGCACCACGTTACACTCCTACCATCAATGTGTGAGAATTTCAATTTCTCCCCATCCTTGCCAACACTTGTTTTCCTTTTTATTTTGTTTATTTATTTCAATAGATTTAGGGGGTACAAGTGGGTTTTGGTTAAATGGATGAATTTTGTAGTGGCAAAGTCTGGGCTTTGTTTTTTGTTGTTGTTGTTTTTCAGACGGATTCTCCCTCTGTTGCCAGACTGGAGTGCAATGGCGCGATCTCGGCTCACTGCAACCTCCGCCTCCCAGGTTTAAGCGATTCTTCTGTCTCAGCCTCCCGAGTAGCTGGGACTACAGGCGTGCCCATACCCAGCTAATTTTTGTATTTTTAGTAGAGACGGGGTTTCACCACGTTGGCCAGGTTGGTCTCCATCTCTTGACCTCGTGATCTGCCTGCCTCAACCTCCCAAAGTGCTGGGATTACAGGCGTGGGCCATCGCACCCGGCCAAAGTCTGGGTTTTTAGTGTGCCTATCACCTGAAAAATGTACATTGTACCCAATAGGTAATGTTTCATCCCTGACCCCTGCCCCTCTCTGAGGCTCCAGCGTCCTTTATACTACTCTGTGTGCTTGCATACCCTTAGCTTACTCCCTCTTATAAGTAGAAGTAAGTATTTTTGACTAAAGATTTGGAGCGTCATGCTGCCTCCATCCTCATCAGAGAGCACCCTGTTGCCATTCAATAGAAACCATGATGGAAGCCTTTGACAATGGAGCACCATGCTGACAGACGAGAACAAAGAGGAGGCTCCAGGGCTGCTGCCCCAGGCTCCATATATTCTGACTGTGTGGCAGGTTCTTGAATTCACTGCTTCACGTCCTTTGAATTGTGACAAATGCCTTTGGGTTACAAGCCCTTAGTTTATTATGACTTGTGTGCTTCCTTTTTACAGCCCTACCAAACATAAAACTCTTAATCTAAAGGAGATCTATAGAGAAGCTTCACTTACACTCTAATTTGGAGATTTGTCAACATCAATGTATTAATCCCTTTCCTCCCTCCCTCTCTCTTCCTTCTATGTGAGTTTATCATTTGAATGTAAACATTTGCCTCTGAACTGACTGGATAATTGGTTCGGGGACTCTAAGTGTTTATTTAGAAAGCAAAGTTCAGGTTTAATTTCCCTGCAGTTACATCTTATAGTGAGGTGGGAATCTTCACTACATATTCCAGCTGTTTTGATATAGTTAGGATGTTTATGCTATGTCCACATTCGCTTTTCCCTTCTCACACACCTCTAGTTTTCCCTGTACCATTGGTTTATAAATCACTCCCAAACTGCCCTTCCTTAATCAGGCCAGGCAGAAGCCAGCAGCCCCATGCCAGCAGCCAGCAGCTGGAGATGTGGGGTCGCAGCCACGCAGCGTGACCCAGGGTCAGAAAGAGTGGGTCAGAGAGAACTATGGCCTGCACTACTAACTTCCAGGACATCCACGATTTTCATTCCCAGGAAGAGTCTTTCCTGGGAAAGGTACAGAGATTTCAGTTGCTCTAGCATGTAGTGGGATTTTATAATGAGCCAGGCAGGAAAATAACAGATGGTGCACTGAGTGTAAATATATGAAAATACCCTTGGAGCAGAAACAGAAGGCTGGCACTCCCAGGGGACTCGGGCGAAAACAGACAAGACTCCCCACTGTCTCTCAGCTCTTCTAATTTTTTTTCTCACGTCTTAAGGCACAGACAATGTCTATTGCATCTAACATCTTATATTCTCTCACCTTAGTGCACCAAATCGTGATCCTCTTGGAGGCCCTCCCCTCTGATCTCTGTGCCCTCTAACCTCCTTGCTTCCTCCTCTCTGCTCAGGTTTGCTTTCTTGGGTCTCTCCTCTTTCATCTTAGCTGTTTCTCCAGGCTCTTTGAAGGTTCCCACTTCCCTTCTTTCTTGGTTCTGGATCTGTCTGTTAGAATGACTCCAACTCCAGTGCTGTGGCTTTCACCGTGTTTCTTCACTTTCATGTCTTTCTTTTTTTATTTATAATTGAGCACACACACACACCACACACACACACACTCTCTCTCTCTCTCCTATACTTCCTTCTTTTGAAGCTTTCTGCTGTTGTTGTTATTGTTGTTTTAATAATCTTTCAGATCATTTTATTTAGCTTTAGTCCATTTCCCTTATTAAAGTCAGTTGAAAGTTTTGTCAACATGTAATATGCATTTGACATAATGATTTTCGTATAATAATTACCTGAGGTAACACGGTGTCAGAGGAGGAGTGTGGACAATTATATCTTAAATTACATGAACAGCGCTTTCCCTTTCACACAGCTATACATTTCTTCAGGCACTAAAAATCTGTAATCTGTAGCTTCCATTAAATTGGATTTAGTTGTGTTGCAAACAAAATTGTGGAATGAAAGGTTGTATTAGTGTTCTCCAGAGAATGAGAATGAATAGGGTGTATGCGTGTGTGTATGTGTGTGTGTTTACAATCAGTTGACTCTAAGTAAAGCAGTGGAGAGCAATGGGTGGGCCTCATTCAATCAGTGGAAGGCCTAAGAGCAAAGAGAGATTTCTCAAAAAAGAAGGAACTTTCCTCAAGACTGCAACATAGCAAAGCTGCTCAGTAGACTCAGTTAGTCTATTGCCCTGCAGAGTTTGGACTGAAGGCTGTGACATCAATTCTTTCTTAAAACTCTGAGAGATTGCTTGATTGATTTTAGGAAATTGGCTTACGTGTTTGTGGAGGCTCACAAGTCAGAACCTCAAGGGCAGGCCAGCAGGCTGGAGACTCGGGACGGAGTTAATGGTGCAGTCTTGCATCTAAATTCTGCAGGGCAGTAGTTTGGAAACTCAGCTGCGTTTCTATGTGGAAGTCTTCAGGAAAATTCTTTCTTCTTTGAGAAACGGGCTTTGTTTGCAGTCTTTGTTCTTAAGGCTTTCAACTAATTGAAAGAGGCACACCTATATGATGGAGGGTAATCTGCTTTACTTAAAGTCTACTGATTATAAGAATTAATCACACCTAAAATATACCTTTACTTCATGGCAACGATACACACTGGGAACTACTAGACAGGGGCAAGGGATGAAAAACCAACTGTTGGGTACTATGCTCACTCTCCGGGTGACAGGATAATTCACGGCCCAAACCTCAGCATCAAGCAATGTACCCACGTAACAAACCTGCTCATGTACCTCTGAATCTAAAATAAAAGTTGAAATTATTAAAAAGAAATATTGAAGGAATGATATAAAAATTTTAATAAATAATAATACCTTGACTGGTGTTTGGCCAAACAGCTGGGCATTATAGTCCTCACCAAGTCAACACACAAAATTAACCATTATAGTGGTGTTTCCCCATTTGCAGGGAGAGGGAAAGGATCACATTTAATGAAAAACATTTTTGTTTCCAAATGTATATTTCTGACTCATTTTTCTTTGAATTTTCTTGTATTTTCATGTTCATACAGAAATACGGTGTATTGCCATTTAATTTAGCACAAAACTTTAGAGATTCATTATTCTACAGTTTTAATATTTTGTGATGCTCTACAAGAAGGACTGTAACTCCCAGACACAAAGCTACCTGCAAATTCAAGCACTGCTGCTTTTTACATGAAATGTCATGGGAACTGGCAAGGATTCCCCAAGGGCCTAGAAGTAGTGGAAGTCAGATTCCCCTTGTATGCAGTGTACTGTATGAACATATTTACATCCTCCAACAATAGGCTGCCTTTAGCAGCCTGTAGGTTTGGAAAACACTGTTTTTGTTTGGGCTCCGGGTCCAGCCATTTCAAGCCTGGTAATAAGTGTGGTCTCCCTCACCACCTTCCTCACCAACTGGAATGGTGTGTTGGGATATTTTCAGCTGTTAATTACATAATACGTCAAAGGAGTGCTGAAATAGATATTTTTGTCCACATGAAAATAATCTGAAGGCAGGTGGTTCCAGGTTAGTAAAGTGGTCATTGATGTCAGGAGCCGAGTCCGCATCTCTTCGGGTCTGTGGCCTCCCTTTACAGTCGCATGAGAGCTGCTGTGGCTCTAGGTGTCTCCTTACAACACCACGGTGCTTGAAAGCAGGAAACGGATGGGAGGGAACAAAACCTTCTTCTCATACATTTCCCACATTTCAGGTAGAAAAAGTTTCCCGGAGGCGGAGGTTGCAGTGAGCTGAGATCGTGCCACTGCACTCCAGCCTGGCAACGGAGCAAGACTCTCTTAAAAAAACAAACAACAACAAAAACGAAAAGTGTTTCCCAGAGTCCTCAGCACAGGTTTCTGCTTCCACCTCATAGGCCAAATTGATCACATGTTCTTCCCTAGCCAATGACCGGGCCTTTCTCCCCTGACGTAGGGGGACCTCTCCTGTCAAATGAATACAATAAGGTTGGGTTAGCAAGCAAGAAAGTGGGTGTGGATGCCATTGAATAGCAGCAGTAATATCTACCAGATGCCACCCCTTTGGCCGCTTGGCATTCACACTCACCCTCCTTCCACACGTACACAACACATCAGCCCTCACTGCACAAATGAGGCCCACAGCTTCCTTCAGCTCCAACGCCATAATCTCAGGTGACCACCCGGACTCTCTGTCAAGTCCAAATGTTGCTCCTCGCAAATGTCTCCTATAGTAAAGCATAAGGCATCTGTCCACTACATACCTAAGACATAGAAATGGAGAAGGAACAAGTTAACCCTAATAAAGCCTTGTATTTGGCAGAGGGGAGAACAGGAAATAGTAGCCGCTTGTTTACAGCACATACCAGATACTGCTCGGCAGGAAAAGTGAGGACCGTATATTCTGGAAATGGAGTGAGCTCCTCTTAGCTGCTCTCAGAGCCCTGGTTCGTTCTTTCAGTAGATTTTCTTGTCCATTTTACCACATGGCAATTTTGGAATGCACATTGGAGAGTAAGGTCTTCCTAGGGCTGTAGAGATTGGGCAGCCCTCTTCCTATTGGTGGAATTTTGGGGAACTGGGAATTGCTTTGAGGATTGAACTTTCACAGAATTCTGCAGCCAGCCTTGGAAGTTTTGTTAGCACAACTCCATTATCTTAAAAATTTAGTATGCTTGTCACAGAAATTAAAAAAAGATTTATAGACATCATAACTTCTGACCACAATAAAATTAAAAGTAAAAATAAGGTTTTTTAAGGCATAAGAAAAGTCTTATGATTAAAAATACACTCATAAGTAATACTAATTCCTGCTCAAGAAAGAAATTATGATATACATTTAAAACAATAGAAAAAAATGGAAATATGCCATATATCAAAACCTGTACACGGCAGAAAAGGTGGTATTTAGAGGTTAATTTGTAGCCTTAAATATCTCAAAAACATTATTTATAGCCTTAAATAAATGTATTTAAACAGTTTTTAAAATGAAGAAAACCATTCAGCTAAAGGTACTAGAAAAAGAACAACAGCATAAACTTAAGTTTGGTGGTTTTTTTGTTTGTTTTTTTTGGAGACAGGGTCTCACTCTGATTGCCCAGGTTGGAGTACAGTGGCGTGAGCTTAGTTCCCTGCAGCCTCAACCTCCCCAGGCTCCTCCCACCTCAACCTCCTGAGTAGCTAGGACTACAGCCACACACCACCATGCCCAGTTAAGTTTTTTTAGTTTTGTAGAGATGCAGTTTTGCCGTGTTGCCCAGGCTGGTCTTGAGCTCTTGGACTCAAGCAATCCACCCACCTTGGCCTCCCAAAGTGCTGGGATTATTACAAGTGTGAGCCACCATGCCTGGCCAACATAAACTTTAAAAAGTAGAAAATAAACATAATTCTAAAATTTTAAGAGCAGAAATTACTAAAAAGAAAAAATAGAGATTAACAAAATCAAAAATGATTATTGAAGGAAAATTAATAAAATAGACAACATTCTAAGAAGACTGAGAAAAACAAAATAAGAAAAAATACAACATTAGAAATTTTAAGAGCAGAGATACTTTAAGATTTCAAAACGTATAACAGGATATGTTAAAAACTTTATGACAATATTTTAAAATTAGATTAAATGGATACTTTAATAAAAATGGCAAAAATTTGACTTAAGAAGAAACAAAGAATCTGGATAACATAATAAAGACATTTAATCTCATCAAGATGTAAATAATTTCTATTTTATACAAACTTTTTCAAAGAAGATGAAAAGAGAAAAAATTACGTATCTCACTGAGTGAGGAAAAATTAATCTTGCTTTGTAAGGACAGAATAATGCTGACAAGGACAGTAAGCGAAAAGACCATTTGACCTACTAGAATATAAATGAAAAAAACGGGGGGGAATAGCATTAGGAGATATACCTAATGTTAAATGATGAGTTAATGGGTGCAGCACACCAACATGGCACATGTATACATAGGTAACTAACCTGCACGTTGTGCACAGGTACCCTAAAACTTAAAGTATAATAAAGAAAAAAATCATAATTAAAATATTTTCAAATTGAATTCAACAGTGTATTAAAAATGATAATACTCAAGTAGCATTTTATCCCTATAAATGAAAATCTGGTTCAAGAGAAGAATCCTCTAATGTCATTTACCACATTAAGAAACTACACTGATGGTTGCTGGGTGTAAGGGGAGAGGAAATGGGCAGTTCTTCTTTTAAGGACATAGAGTTTCAATTTTGCAAGATGAAACAGTTCTGAAGATTGGTTGTACCACAAGGTGAACATACTTAACACTACTGAACTATATACTTAGAAATGGTTAAAATGGTAAGCTTTATTTTTTCTTTTTTTTTTTTTTTTTTTTTTTTTTTTTTTTTATTTTTATTTTTTTGAGACGGAGTCTCTGTCGCCCAGGCTGGAGTGCAGTGGCGCAATCTCGGCTCACTGCAAGCTCCGCCTCCCGGGTTCACGCCATTCTCCTGCCTCAGCCTCTCCGAGGAGCTGGGACTACAGGCGCTCGCCACCACGCCCGGCTAATTTTTTGTATTTTTAGTAGAGACAGGGTTTCACCGTGGTCTCGATCTCCTGACCTCGTGATCCGCCCGCCTCGGCCTCCCAAAGTGCTGGGATTACAAGCGTGAGCCACTGCGCCCGGCCAAGCTTTATTTTTTCTAATAAAAAACTTTTTAAGACATTGCAGAACAAATATATAAATTTTATCTCAATAGATACAGAAGTGTTCAATAAAATCAATGGTCATTTATAATTTTTTTAAAATTAGCACATCTGAACTATAAAGGAGTTTCCCCACTGTGGCTGGCTCGATAATGATCCCCTTATGTGCACATCCTAATCCCTGGAACCTGTGAATGTCAACTTGTAGGGCAAAAGGGACCTTGCAAATGTGATTAAGTTAAGAATCTCAAGAAAGGAAGAGTATCCTGTATTAGCCACGGGGCCCAGTGTGATCACAAGGATCCTTAGAAGAGGGTGGCAGGAGTCAAAGAGCAGAAAGAGACGTGATGGTGGCAGCGTTTGGAGTGACGTGCTTTGAGGATCGAATTCCTTGGCTGCCAACGGATTCAGGCAGGCACTAGAAGCTGAAAAAGGCAACCAGATACTTTCCTCAGAGCTTCCAGAAAAAACGAGCCCAACAAACACCTTGACTTTACCTTAGTAAAGCTGATTTTGGAATCTGGCCTCCAGGACTGTAAGAAAATAACTGTGCTGTTTTTAAGTCACTGTTTTTCGTAAATTGTTACAGCAGCAAAGGGAAACTAATACACTCAATATCATCGATTCATTTACTCAACAAATATTTAGTACAGACCTGTCATGTATTAAGCACTTTTCTAGACTCTGGAGATACCAAAATAAACAACAAAAAAAGCTTTGAACAAAACAGTAACAACAAATTCTACCCTGTTGCACTTGTATTCTAATGAGGAAGTTAAGGTAAATAATAACAAATAAGTAAATAAAAATAAAGTTAGACAGTGATCATCTCTAAGGAGAAAAATCATGCAGGGAGGAGAGGAAATACACATCATGGTAGAGAAGGTATTGTTACCGAAACACCAGGTGCTCGGTCTAGGCTCTGCTGCTTGCCGCACAGAAAGCCAATCACTGAGATGATGAGTGTTGCCAAGGAAGAAGGATTTAATTGGGTGCTGCAGCTGAGAAGATGGGAGCTCAGTCTCAAAATCCATCTCCCTGACTGACCAAAACTAAGGGTTTATATAGCAGGAAAGAAATGTAACAACGTGTAGGAAAACAGGAACTCCGGAGGAGCAAAAAAACAATCATAATGAATGAGAGGTGGCATCCCATTATCTGGATGTGATGATGTGGTGAGTTCAGTTCCTTGATCCTTTTCTTGAGAGGCATGAAGGTTGTTTCCTGAGGAAGGAACTCAGATAAAATAAATATGTTTCAAGCTTTAAGACCAGAGGGTCAACTTCTATGTTTATCAAAATATAAAATCAACTATCTATGGGACTATTGGGTCAGTTTCAGTGAGATGCATTTCTGGATTGGGAGGGTAGGATAGGAGTCAATTAAAACGTGTCATTGGAGTAAACATTGGAGGAAGTAAGGAGCAGGGTCTTGTATGTGTCTGGGATAAGAGCGCTACAGTCAGAAAAAAGTAGTGAGTATGAAGTTTAGAGGCAGGGGCGCGCCTGGCCTGTCGGGTGAGAGAAGACCAGTGCTGGAGTCAAGGGAGTCGGGAGAGTCCAGGAGATGACGTCAGAGAAGCAAGGATGGCTGTAGACCATGCCCGGCCCCACAGAGGGCACACTGGGGACCCCTTGTAAGGTCTTGAGCAAAGGAGGGATAAAAGATAAAATTCAACTCCTGTGTTACAAACATTGTTCTAGTGCTGTTTAGGAAATAGTCTGAAAGAGGAGAAGGGTGATACCAGGAAGGCCAATTAGGAGGTTAATGAAAAAATATTAGCCCAAAATGATGGAGCCTTAGACCAGGGTGGCAGTCGTGAAGACGGCAAAAAGTAATTTTGTAAATATTTATATAAAGTAGAACTGCCATGATTTACTGACAAGCTAATGTGGGGTGTAAAAGGGTTTTGGCCTGAGTAACTGACAGAATGGAGTTGCCTTTAGTCAAGATGAAGTAGAGTGAGTTTGGTTGGGGAAGGATGGAAAATACCAGGCATTCAGTTTGAAATGCACAATTTGTCATTCAAGTAGAAGTGAAAAGTAGGCAGTTGGACATACAAATTTAAACTTTAGAAGAACTGAACAAACCAGAGATGTAAATTTAACATAATCAAAAATAGGTAGTATTCAAAGCCAAGAGTGAGCATGCATAGAAGAAAGAAACCCAGGAACTCATTCCTGGAACTCCAACACATCAAAGTAAAGGAGACGAGGAAGAACTAGCAAAGAGAGTAAGAACAGCTGGAGACGCAGAAAGAAAAACAAGAGAATACAGTGCTCTGAAGTCCAAGAAAGCTCTTCATGAAGAGGATCTGGGCCCCATGTACCTGATTAGCCACGTAAAATGGGGACTCAGCATGACCCAGCGGTTTCACCCACACGGAGGGCAGAGGCAAAAATGGGCAGCCCGTGCAGGTGCACGACGGACAGCACAGTTCATGATGACACTTTGGAAGCGGCTTCACTGAACTTTCAGGGAAAGACAAACATGCCCTCTTTCATCTCTTCTATTCACAACTGTACCAAAGCTTAACAACAACAACAACAACAAAATAGGAAAAACAAATGAAGTACAAGAAGTGGACGGAAAGAGGTAAAAACTCTTCTCTGCTGTTTATATGATGTCTGTATATAAAATCCAAGATAATCTACAGATAAACACTTAGAAACTGATAAGAAATTTTAAAATGTATTAGATTCAAGATTAGCATGCTTGAATCAAACTATTCTACCATACTAAATAAAAACATACTTTTTCCATTAACTTCCTATAACCAGTTATGTGCTGGTTATTTAAAGGAAGACAGGAAAGGAAAGAGAGACACCTGATATTCAGTGATTGCTGATTTCCAACGGGCAACTTCTCCTCCCACGGCCCATTTGAAGCTACCAGTGTAATGTCACTGAAGCAGAACTGCCAATCGTTGCACATAACTGGCCCTTGCAAGCTGGTGTCAGTGCCAGCACACCACTGCAAATCAATTAAAATGTTGAATAAAGAAAACATAGCATTCATAGATGTTATCAAAACTACAAGATCTATTTTAAAAAACTAACCAAATGGCAATAACATGCAGAGATCTTTTTAAAAAAATGTTTTAAAGAAAGAACTGAATACTTCAGAAAAAATAATACTAATGGCAGGGAAGAGTTGATATTGTTGATGCCAATTCACCCCAAATAATCATAATTTCAGCACAGTTATAATCAAATCTCAACAGAGAATCTTCAAATTCATTTGAAAGAGGAAGTGGTCAAAAATAATTGAGACAATTTTTAAGAACGACCACGTAGGGCGACTTGCACTACTAAAAAATAAATCCCTAAATACTTGATATTGATGTCAGGGTGAACAAATAAAACAATGTAACCGAATAGAGAGCCCATAAACAGACAGTTATTTTTAGAAACCTGATATATACCAGATGTGGTATTACTAATTAGTGTGGAAAGAGTGGCCTCTCAATCAATGGTTCTGAGGCTACTGAATTTCCATATGGGAAAATAAACAAAATTCAAATTTCTGTAAGACAAGAAAAAAAATAATCCACCAAGAACAAACTGAACAAATTGCAAAATATAACAAAGGGTAATTATCTCAAGTTTATAGGGAGCTCTTAAAATGAATAAATATATTAAACCAAATAGAGGGGCTAAATCCACGAAAAACAATTGTTAAAGTTAGAAACATGAAGAGCCTATTTTCTTTTTTTGTTTTTAACTCCTTCTAAAAAAAAAATGGGATACATGTACAGAACGTGCAGATTTGTTACATAGGTTGCGTGTGCCATGGTGGTTTGCTGCACCTGCTGACCCATCCTCTAAGCTCTCTCCCCTCACCCGCCACCCTCCAACAGGCCCTGGTGTGTGATGTTCCCCTCTCTGTGTCCATGTGTTCTTGTTGTTCAACTCCCACTTATGAGTGAGAACATGCGGTGTTTGGTTGTCTGTTCCTGTGTTAGTTTGCTGAGGATGATGAAGAGCCTATTTTCATTTAAAAAATCAAAATGTATTTTAAAGTACTCAAATCCATTAAGAATGTTTAAAACTAATTTTAAATTAACAAAATACTTTATTTCCCTATCAAAATGAAAAAAAGTAAAAGACTGATTTTTAAAAAGTCCATAATCTGTGTTCGAGAACTTATTTCTCCACACAGTAAGGGCAACTTTACGACCAAATATATTTTCCAAGCTTGGCAGAAGTATAAATTGACACAACCTTTTTGGATTGAGATATACTTACAGAAATTTAAGTATACCTTCTTTGACCAAAAAATTCAAAAGGTTATCCTAAAGAAAGCAGAAAAAGTATAAAGGGTCATATGTAGCCCATTTAAGTGAAGAAATGGAAAATTCTTTGATAACCAAAAAAAACTAGTTCATAGAAGTTTCATATAATATGATGTATTTTTCATAAAACAAAAAAAAATTGTATGTATTTGAATGACTTAAAATTTTCTGGAAGTAACATGCAGAAGTGAGTATTTCTCCATGCTGAAGTTATGGAGTTCTGTTTTCTTGTTTATATTTTGCTGTGCTTTCTTAATTTTGCAGTATTACTCATGTATTAGGATAAATCATTTTCAAAAAGTAAGCAAAGCAGACATGCACTTAGGATTTTTACAAAATATTTTATTGACATGTATTATTTTTAATGTATTATCTCCCATCCTAGGAGAGAATTTTGTGCCCTCTCCTAGGATAGGCTTAACTATAAGAATGTTACGAATAAGGAAAAAGTGAGTAGTATGTACCACCACTCTCTCTATTTTGCCAACTAGCTCAGCTCCCCCTAGAGTCCTTCATGCGCATGTTCCCGTTGGATGAACCTCTCACATGATGGTTCTTGGTCTCTAAACCAATGAGTCTTCGTGAGTCAATATCCCTACATCTCTCTCACACACACACACACACACACACACACACACACACTCGTATGATGACTCCTGAATCATACTGTGTATTAAAGTTGCCTATTCACATGTCATCTTCCTGGTAGACTATAAACCCCCAGAGAATAAGACAAATGCACGATTCTTTATATCTCCCAGGAACAATTAACAAAATACCCTGCATATATTGACATAAATTACTTATTTGTTGACTAAATATTGCAAAGACTTCATAGGTTTAACTTGGACTGATTTGTGGTTATGTTTTTGTTTTGTTTTGTTTTGTTTTGTTTGAGGTGGAGTTTCGCTGTCGCCCAGGCTGGAGTGCAATGGTGACATCACGGCTCACCACAACCTCTGCTTCCTGGGTTCAAGCAATTCTCCTGCCTCAGCCTCCTGAGTAGCTGGGATTAAAGTCATACGCCACCACATTTGGCTAATGTTGTATTTTTAGTAGAGACAGGGTTTCTCCATGTTAGTCAGGCTGGTCTTGAACTCCCGGCCTCAGGTGATCCACCCACCTCAGCCCCGCAAAGTGCTGGGATTGCAGGCGTGAGCCACCATGCCCGGCCAGTTACTTTTTATAAATTGAAAATAAGTAATTTTTTAAGAAATAAAAGTCCTTTTTATTTAAAAATAATTACACAAATAATGAATGACATTGGGTTCAACTACAATTATATTTGAGAAGATTACATTTAATTGATGGATAAGTGACCTATAGTGATTTATGATTGGAAACATAAGGACACCTTTTTTCCTATTTTTATCTGTGCCATAGAAGCCAAAAATGTTCTTTCATAAAACATACTTTGAGGCCTCTGTTAGAGACAGACAGTAAGAATGCATGAAACAGGGTCTACTCCAATACATCAATTTCTTAGTTATCATGAAGTATTTTATTTGCTGGATACAAAGAGATTGATGTATAAACTAAATTGATAATAACAGCTACCATTTACTAAAAACCTGCCACGCTGAGTGTCTTGTGTTCATTCTCTCCAACCCCATGAAAAACTTTGTTGTATAGTGAGGGAAGGAGCAGATATTCTAACTAAGCTTCTATTAACTGCAAAACCAAAACTCTCAACCAATAGATCCACTTTTTTACAGATATACTAAAAGCAGTTTAGTAGTGATTTCAGCAATGTAGTCAAAGTTTCTGGTGCTATGTCTTCAAATTTTCATGGATCATAACACATCTGCAGTACAGTTGTGATCAAATTATTATATCCACTGCATTTACCAAAAATAAAAATCATACATAAAAAGTCCTCAGGAAAACTATTCTCTTGAAATATCTTTATAGTGATGCCTGGGGAGAGAATCTCATTTAGCTAAAGTGCTGTTTGTAATTAGCATGGCATTCCCTTTTATGTCTAAAAATAGAATTACAATCATCATTTTAAGACTATTATACATTGATCTAGCTTTTATATTTTATTTGGATGAAAATAGAATAGCAAAAAAGTCCATGTTTTCTTAAAAATATTTATGATGAAAGCTGGATGTATTATCATATATCTAGCTTATAAAACTAGCTACCCAATAGAGTATAATGAAATATTGTTCCTTCATTTAGCAATTGCTTTTTATCTAGGGGCACAGATCACTGACAAAACTATAAGAAAACAATGCAATGCAACTGCTATTTCAGTCTTGCCTGTGCCTGGGTGTAATTAACAAATGTATCATATGTAAACAATTACATACTTCATAGTAAAATTCCAAACTCAAATCTCACATTTTAGAGACCTGCTTTTAGAAAAGCTCTTTCTTTTGTCTGATATTTTCTTTAGATTTTATTATACTGCTTCAGAAACACTGTAAGCTTCACAGGGAAAGGATTACTTTGCAAAGTTGCAGATCCAATACATTGCTTTGGTTTTACGTACAAAGTAAGTATGGGAAAATTTCTCGTGCAAATAAAGAGGTTCAACAAAATATCACACAGGCATCTTCTATTCATTTTTGTCTAGTGCTTTGTAATTTGAGTGACACGTCCTGGCCAGGCAATGCACTATGTGGCAAGAGTGTAGGTTCAGGAACTAGACCATCTGGATATCATGCAGCTTCATGACAAGCACATTGGTCTCCAGGACTGCATTGTGGGTGACCGTAATAAACCTACTCAGATATTTGAATAGCTTCTCTATTGTTTGATAGAGAAAAAAGAATGGCTGGACATAACACCAATTTTTGATTACCAAAGCTACAATTCTTTGTTTTGGGTTTTCTTGAGACAGGGTCTCACTCTGTCGCCAGCTAGAGTGCAGTGGCACAATCCCAGCTCAGTGCAGCCTCAACCTCCAGGGCTCGAGTGATCCTCCCACCTCAGCCTCCTGAATAACTGGGACTACAGATGTACACCACCACGCCCAGGTAATTTTTAAATTTTTTCGTAGAGGTAGAGTCTCACTATGGTGCTCAGGCTAGTCTCACACCCCTGGGTTCAAGCAGTCTCCCTCCTTGGTCCCTCAAAGTGCTGGGACTACGGATGTGAGCCATCGTGCCTGGCCCAAAGAATTACAAATCTTAACCTTTATCTGAAGTCTAATGAATTTGATATAATGCTTTATTGAGGATAAAAGAATTAATTTTAGCTAATTATCTTCAAAAAGGATTTTTATTTAAAAATTCTGTCCTTGCATACATTTTCTGGACATAAGCTAGGACATCATTTCTGTCTGATTTTGGTTACAAAGTGCACAGGCGCCGCTTCAATCTGCTAATCAAGCTTTAATGTGTCGTGTTATGTTGCTCTCAAACTGTGAACGTACGGTAGTTTATAAATAAACGTCTCAAGGACTCAGATAGTTTCTGAAGATTACGGAGCTGGAAGAGCTACTCAGAGAAACTGAAATACCTTCTAAAATGTATTTTCAAGTGTCTTCTTAAATCTTCAAATTGGATTATTAGAGAGAAAGCATGAATAGATCTGCTTCTTCCCTTTGGGGATTGATAAAGGTTTCATGTCTTTAATAAGCCTCTTGAAATATACAGATTTATTTAATATATGTCAGAATCCAGAGAGAATTATGATATCAAATACTTTTTCTGAAATCCAGTATATGTAGTAGAGAATATGATATTGTTTTCTGAACTTCTTTCCTACATCCTACGATATTCAAAGAGTAATTCAGCATGGCCTCCAGCCCTGCAGCTCATCCATGTGCGTTTTGGACTCAAGGACTCTAGCCTGCAGTGGCCAGCAGGAAATACAGTCATTGTGATCTCGCTCTTTGAAGATGGGATGACAATTATCATGGAAGTCATAGGAAATGTCCTTTTTGCTCTATAGACTGTGAGATTATGCATATCTTTAGTGGTTTATTCCCTGAATCCTTAAAAATTAATTTAAGTTTACCATCAGATTTTAGATTTTCCTCCATTCATAGCTTTGGTTATGACATCAGTTTTGTGAACAAAGTAAACTCAATACATTGTAAAATGCTGAAGTAACATAGCATTTTCCCTAAGGCTTACCTCTTTTATTTGATTTAAGGAAAAATTTTTATTTTCTGTGGGGGCTTAGTGCATTGATATGGAGAAATTCATCCTTCTTGGTTTTTGTATTATTATTATTTTTTTTTTTGAGACGGAGTTTCACTCTTGTTGCCCAAGCTGGAGTGCAATGGCGTCATCTCGGCTCACTGCAACCTGTGCCTCCTGGGTTCAAGCGATTCTCTTGCCCCAGGTTTTTGTATTCTTAAAGGCCAAAACATATGTCTGGATGGCCTCATGCTCATCTGTGCACACCATGGCAGAACCCAGTACATTGTTTTGTTTACATCCCCCCAAAATAGTGAAAAAAAGGAAACACCACCATTTTTATCTTGAGAACCTCTTCATTGTTCTTAATGCATTTGGGCAGTAGCAGAAAAGATCATTCACCAAAACCTTGCTAAGCACGTTTTCCAGGTAGGGAGAGTATTACTGCTCAGTTTTCCAGTTACGGGTGCTCTAGTGTCTTTCTTCTAATTTAGGCATCACTGGCAACAATCAACTTGTCAGATTTATATAGTAGATGAAAATGGAAAAGATAAAAATCGAGTCCAAGGCTGCTTTTATTCTGAAGTTTAAATGGCAGCTATTATCATTTCATGTAGCCCATTATGTGTGAATGATGTCTAGGACTGTACGGTTTCATCATGAGTTTCCATGAGCTGCTTTTCATTTTTACATCTTTTATTTTAATCAGTGGGAAATCACGATACTAGAGATTCCACTGGTGCCCTGAAAGACATGCTTTGTGAAATTTTTGTTTCAAAGCATTATTTCAAAATAAATAATATATACTTAATTCAGCACCAGGACCCATGATTAGATGCAAATGAGATGGCATGAAATATCTTTACTATGCTATTTACATTCAAATATAAGTTTACTTGTACTTTAAATCCTATAACAAAATTTTGTAAATAAACCCAAAGTATAAAGTTAAACTCTTTTTCAAAAACATGTAGATATAAAAGTCAAATATTGTCTAGTTAATTATCAGAAGCAAATTTTAAAAACAAAACTGTGTAGTGTAGATGCCAGGTTATATCATATTAAAAGGGCTTGCCTACCAACAATAAATATTATTTATTCATCTAAAACAGGGTTTCTCAACCTCAGTGCTATGGACATTTGGGGCCAGATAATTGTTTGTTACGGAGGATGTCCTGTGCACTGAGTGAGGTTTAGTAGCATCCCTGGCCTCCACCCACCAGGTACCTGGACTCTATCTACCCACCAGTTGTGAAAAGCAAAGAATGTCCCCAGACACGATCAGATATCCTCTTGCTGCAAAGTTGCCTCCAGTTGAAAATCACTGATATAAAACATACTCGAGAGTCTCAAGTGTCTGGCACTGTGTTAGGGGCTAACGATGCAGAGATAATTAAGATAATTAAGATCCAGTTCTTTTAAAGAACTCAGATCTAGATGTGGAGACATGTAAACATCAAGGCAAATAATCATAAAGGAATGCTAAAAGAACTGTGCCCTGATGTACTCAACATATTTCCAAACGAACAATTCAATGTATCTCATTTGAAAGGCCCATTCAAGAGAAAACTCTTTCTCATCAATCTATTATATTTCTTATCCAAACATATGTTTTCTAGTTAAAATACTTCTTCAGACCATAGCCTTGCCAAATACACAGTGCCACAGACTCTCCGATAGCAGAGTGCAATTCAGTGTTTCTGGTCACAGCTGAAGATAACTCTTCCAGCTTATTGACTCATCAGTCAGTCTTGCTTCCCTATAAGCAAACACCCAGAACACTGTCTGGTATTTGTCAGTTCAGGTGAACTAAGACCATTCAGCTTAGGTCAAAACCTTCAGTGAGCTCTATCAATCTATATAACTCAAAAATGCATGAAGTTACTTCCATACCTCAGATATTTCCTTGTAAAATACCTCAAAATAATTCCCATTCCTTTCCTAAAAATTGCTTCCTAGATAGAAATATGATGTTTTATTTATTGTTTTATTTTGTAATAATGTATTTCTAAAAGGCTCTAAATAGTATATTCTTATTTTCCTACTGGTTAAATAGAGAAAGGGAAGAAAAGAGATACTCAGAGTAGATTTAAGGTTAGATTGCATCTTTAATGCCAGTCATTGTCACAGTCAAAAATCAACACAGATTTTTTTCTTTTTGTTCGAAATTCTAATAAAATTGTATAAGAAGCCTTTATTTTTATTTTATTTATTTATTTATTTATTTATTTATTTATTTATTTGATGTGGAATCTCAAGCTTGTTGCCCAGGCTGGTGTGCAATGGAGCAATCTCTGCTCACTGCACCCTCCGCCTCCTGCCTCCTAGGTTCAAGCAATTCTCCTGCCTCAGCACCTTCCAAGAAGCCTTTAGTTTTATATTCTTTTTTTTTATTGAGATGGAGGTTTGTTCTTGTTGCCTAGGCTGGAGTGCAGTGGCACAATGTCTGCTCACTGCAACCTCCACCTCCCAGGTTCAAGTGATTCTTGTGCCTCAGCCCCCCGAGTAGTTGAGATTACAAACGGCCGCCACCACACCCAGATAATTTTTGTATTTTTAGTAGGGACGGGGTTTCGTCATGTTGCCCAGGCGAACTCCTGACCTCAGGTGATCCTCCTGCCTCGACCTCCCAAAGTGTTGGAATTACAGGCGTGAGCCACCACGCCAGGCCTTATTTTTATATTCTTTACATCAAGGAGAAAACTACCAAATGAAAGCCAAGTTTAATACCATTAACTCTTTAACTGAGATGTTGTTATTTGAAAATATTATGTCAGAATTATTTTTGAACATTTATCGGACATTCTGCTAAGAATTTTGCTTAGATTACTTTACCTGGTCCTCAGAATAGCATTAATTTATCATTATCATCATTTTACCTGTAAGGAAACTGAGACTTAGTTAAATAATTTATTCAAGATCATGTAGCTGGTTAATAGAAGAAGTTAAATTTGAACCTTCCCACTCTTAGCTACTCTTCGTGAGGCAATGGGTAGATTTGCTGGCACTACGTTATCTAAAGACAACTTAAGTGGATAGCACTCTTTCCTCTTGGACCACTTCTCTAGAGATAGCTTATGGTATTATAAGGAAATTCTGAATTTGATTTATTTATAGGGACCACTCAGTAGTTCCAAATGGCAGCTCACTAGGCTCTACTCTAGGTGGTTCACACTGTTATTAGTATTATTATTTTGAGACAAAGTTTAGAGTTTTCCTCTTGTCACCTGGGCTGGAGTGTAGTGGCACAATCTCAACTCACTGCAACCTCTGTCTCCTAAGTTCAAGCAATTCTCCTGCCTCAGCCTCCCAAGTAGCTGGGATTACAGGTGCTTGCCACCACACCCAGCTAATTTTTTGTATCTTTAGTAGAGATGGGGTTCCACCATGTTGGTCAGGCTGGTCTCAAACTCCTGACTTCGTGATCCACCCGCCGAGGCCTCCCAAAGTGCTGAGATTACAGGTGTGAGCCACCCATCTAGCCCACATTATTTTTTAAGTGGTCCCAGCTTAATAGCATTCTTTGGTTAATATTTTAGCTCTTATGAAAGGGGCTATTGTATGTTACGATTCAACATTGACTAAAGTCTCTATCCAAAGCAATGAAACAAGAAAATAATTGGAAAGGAAATCCAGAATAGTGAGTTTTCTCTGCAGGAAGCAATTGGTATTAACTGTGAAGGGAGAAGAGGGAAACAAACTTCTGTAGTCTTGGAAACATTATTTTAATATGTGTTGAGGCTACATAGATATATACAGGACACACACACACACACACACAACATCATTGAATTGCATACTTAAGGCTTGAGTATTTTGTTTCATGTTTGCTCTCCTATAATTAAAAATAATACTAATAATGCCATATTTCTTCCTAAACCTGCATAGTATGAGCCACACAGGGCCATATTTTATTGTGGAATCATAAACCATATTGAAATATTTATATCCCTATTTATTTTATTTTATTTATTTTATTTTTTATTTTTTGAGATGGAATCTTGCTCTGCCGCCCAGGCTGGAGTGCAATGGAATGAGCTCGGCTCACTGCAACCTCCTCCTCCTGGGTTCATGGGATTCTCGTTCCTCATCCTCCCGAGTAGGTGGGATTGCAGGTGTGCCCTTACGCCTGGCTAATTTTTGTATTTTTATTAAAGACGGGGTTTTTCCATGTTGGCCAGGCTGATCTCGAACTCCTGACGTCAGGTGATCTGCCTGCCTTGGCCTCCCAAAGTGCTGAGATTATAGGCATGAGCCACCGCACCCAGCCTATATCCCTATTGCTATCCATTTAATTGCCTGATAGGGAAATCGGCCAAGAAGAATATAAAAGCGCTTATCACTTTTATTGGCATTACTGACCTTTACCTCTCTGAGGAGGAGTCAGCTATGGATTAAACTGTCTTATCTCAGTGCATATTCTTTTTTTTTTTTTTTCTTTTTTTTTTTTTTTGAGACGGAGTCTTGCTCTGTCACCCAGGCTGGAGTGCGGTGGCACAATCTCGGCTCACTGCAAACTCCGCCTCCCGGGTTCATGCCATTCTCCTGCCTCAGCCTCTCCGAGTAGCTGGGACTACAGGCGCCCGCCACCACGCCCGGCTAATTTTTTGTATTTTTAGTAGAGACGGGGTTTCACTGTGGTCTCGATCTCCTGACCTCGTGATCCGCCCGCCTCGGCCTCCCAAAGAGCTGGGATTACAAGCGTGAGCCACCGCGCCCGGCCTCTCAGTGCATATTCTAAATACAGAGCTTATGCAAAATATGTACTTTTATTACAACTGCAAGAACCTGAAGAAGTAGGAACAGGCAACTTAAATGTGGAATAATAAGCTTAAACAATGTAAATTATGATTTTTAACCTGCCTTTTAAAAAACATCTGAATTTATTTTCTTAATTTTTTAATTTTTAATTTTTGTGGGTACATAGTATATATTTATGGGATAGATGAGATGTTTTGATACAGGCATGGAATGTGAAATAATCACATCATAGAGAATGGGGTGTCCATCCCCTCAAGCATTTATCTTTTGTTTTACAAACAATCCAGTTTTACTCTTGTAGTTATTTTTACTTATTTATTTATTTATTTTTTAATTTTTTGAAATGGAGTTTCGCTCTGTTTCCCAGCCTGAAGTCCAATGCAGTCTCGACTCACTGCAACCTCTGCCTCCTGGGCTCAAACGATTCTTCTGCCTCAGCCTCCCGAGTAGCTGTGATTACAGGTGCCCACCACCATGCTCAACTAATTTTTTGTATCTTTAGTAGAGACAGTTTCACCATGTTGGCCAGGCTAGTCTCCACCCGCCTCGGCCTCCAAAGTGCTGGGATTACAGACGTGAGCTGCTGCACCCGGCCACTCTTGTAGTTATTTTTAAATGTACAATTAAGTTATTGTTGACTGTAGGTCACCCTGTTGTGCTGTCAAATAGTAGGTTTCATTCATTCTATTATTTCTGTACCCATTAACCATCTCCACCACCCTATGAATTTATTTTATGTGTTAAACGATCAGCAGGGTTACTAAATATTACAATATTAGAGATATACATTCAATTTATTAGCAATAAAAAGAAAATTAAATTGTTTAAAAATATAATTTGCGTCAATAATGAAAATATTATGACCAAAATCAAAATAAAAACATTTTTTCTAAGGCAAATAATTTTTAAAAACACGATTTATGAAAGAATACAAACTAGAAATAAATTTAACAAATTGTATGTACAACCTTCTAGGGGAAGGTAATATCTTTTCTTCTGATCTTAGTTTCATGGCTGAAACCCCTATACCAAAAAACAGATTAAAAAGAGAAAAGCACGCAAATGTATTTAATATAAGTTTTACATGACACAGATGCCTTCAGAAATGAAAGCCCAAAGAAACAGGGAAAACTGTTTTATGTGAGGCTGGATGAAAAAGTAGATCGTTGTGAAGAAGTACGATTGGCCGAAAGGGGTATGATCTAATGGTAATAAACTGAGGAGGGAACCTAGCAAGATCTGTTTGTTCAGATTCTTCCCTGTGTCCCTGTGTCTTCAGAGATAAAGATGTTTCTTTCCTCCAGGTGTAGAGAAGGTAGTAGTCTAAGCTTACGTTGTTCAAAATGTGGCCTGTGACCAGCAGCAGCAGCAACAGCAGCAGCATCAGAGAGCGCTGGATTATGACGTGGGGAACATCAGAACCCACCCAAGCCTACAGAACTAGAAACTATAATCTTAGCAAGACTGCAAGTGACTGATATACATTAATTTTATGAGAAGGGGAGGGGAGCAGAAGGAACAGAAGGAAGGAGGGGAATGAGGGAACGAAAAGGGGAGGGAGAAAAGGAGAGAGGAAGAAAGAAAAAGAAAATTATAAATATAATCCAGGCTGGGCACAGTGACTCATGCCTGTAATCCCAGCACTTTGGGAAGTGAAGGCAGGAGGATCACTTGAGGCCAGGAGTTCGAGACCAGCCTGGGCAAAAAAGAGAGTGATCTCTTCTCTATAAAATTTGTTTAAAAATTCAGATGGGTGGTGCGGTAGCTCAAGCCTGTAATCCCAGCACTTTGGGAGGCTGAGGTGGGCGGATCATGAGATCAGGAGATCGAGACCATCCTGGCTAACACGGTGAAACCCCGTCTCTACTAAAAATACAAAAAATTAGCCAGGGGTGGTGGTGGGCATCTGTAGTCCAAGCTACTCGGGAGTGAGGCAGGAGAATGTCGTGAACCTGGGAGGCGGAGGTTGCAGTGAGCCAAGGTTGCGCCACTGCACTCCAGCCTGGGCAACAGAGCAAGACTCCGTCTCAAAAAAAAAAAAAAAAATTTAGACGGGCATGCCTGTACTCCCAGCTAATTAAAAAGCTAAGGCATCACTTGAGCCCAGGAGTT
Source organism: Symphalangus syndactylus (assembly GCF_028878055.3). Taxonomy (NCBI): domain Eukaryota; kingdom Metazoa; phylum Chordata; class Mammalia; order Primates; family Hylobatidae; genus Symphalangus; species Symphalangus syndactylus. The sequence goes on from NC_072426.2 coordinate 161,073,473, forward strand.
TGAGGCTGCAGTAAGCCGAGACTGTGCCACTGCACTCCAGCCTGGGCCACAGAGTGAGACTCTGTCTCTTTAAAAAAGTAAAAATAAAAATAGAAATAAATAAATAAAATCCAAAACTGCTTACTCTCCAAGGCTACAAGGGCAAGGAGAGAACTCTCTTGACTAGACCCCATGGAAATATTTATATGGGCAAGTCTTCCTTACAATCTGAATTGTAGCTGTAACCTATTCAGTACAGGAGGTAGGAGGGGCCTCCAGGCTTACTTCCATTGCCCTGAATCTGATAATCCAGGACAGGTACTCATTCACCAGGTCACCATCTATATAGTTTTGGTTAATGGAAATATGTTGTGTATTTGGAATTACTAGGCTAACCAGCATGCCTGGTTATTTTTCAGATCACTGGAGAATCATTTCTAGGATGCTTCTATACTATAACTCCTTGGTGCACGCTGTGTTTGCATTTTATCAATGCAAATAAAATATCAACCAATAATTGTATCCTTTGTATGCCTGGTCCCTTTTTGAATGGAAAGACCCCTTGTATATGATGAGTGATGTGCCCCTCATCCTTTTTTATAAGCACCAAATCCTGTCCTGGGACTTCTTACTCACTTTACAGCAGATATATTTCTTCAATACATTATCTGCTACTAACATTGAATGTATGAAATAAAAATTATGACATCAGAAAAAAAATTTTACTGGAAAGGGGACTGTGAAATAAGAATTTACAAACACCGGATCCCTTCCTTGCACCTTATACAAAAATTAATTCAAGATGGATTAAAGACTTAAATGTTAGACCTAAAACCATTAAAATCCTACAAGAAAACCTAGGCAATACCATTCAGGACATAGGTGTGGGCAAGGACTTCATGTCTAAAACACCAAAAGCAATGGCAACAAAAGCCAAAATTGACAAATGGGATCTAATTAAACTAAAGAGCTTCTGCACAGCAAAAGAAACTACCATCAGAGTGAACAGGCAACCTACAGAATGGGAGAAAATTTTCACAACCTACTCATCTGACAAAGGGCTAATATCCAGAATCTACAATGAACTCAAACAAATTTACAAGAAAAAAACAAACAACCCCATCAAAAAGTGGGCGAAGGACATGAACAGACACTTCTCAAAAGAAGACATTTATGCAGCCAAAAAACACATGAAGAAATGCTCATCATCACTGGCCATCAGAGAAATGCGAATCAAAACCACAGTGAGATACCATCTCACACCAGTTAGAATGGCCATCATTAAAAAGTCAGGAAACAACAGGTGCTGGAGAGGATGTGGAGAAATAGGAACACTTCTACACTGTTGGTGGGACTGTAAACTAGTTCAACCATTGTGGAAGTCAGTGTGGCGATTCCTCAGGGATCTAGAACTAGAAATACCATTTGACCCAGCCATCCCATTACTGGGTATATACCCAAAGGACTATAAATCATGCTGCTATAAAGACACATGCACATGTATGTTTATTGCGGCACTATTCACAATAGCAAAGACTTGGAACCAACCCAAATGTCCAACAACAATAGACTGAATTAAGAAAATGTGGCACATATACACCATGGAATACTATGCAGCCATAAAAAATGATGAGTTCGTGTCCTTTGTAGGGACATGGATGAAACTGGAAACCATCATTCTCAGTAAACTATTGCAAGGACAAAAAACCAAACACCGCATGTTCTCACTCATAGGTGGGAATTGAACAATGAGAACTCATGGACACAGGAAGGGGAACATCACACTCCAGGGACTGTTGTGGGGTGGGGGAGGGGGGAGGGACAGCATTAGGAGATATACCTAATACTAAACGATGAGTTAATGGGTGCAGGAAATCAACATGGCACATGGATACATATGTAACAAACCTGCACATTGTGCACATGTACCCTAAAACCTAAAGTATAATAAAAAAAAGAAAAAGAATTTACAAACACCTATTATCAAGAGAAAAATTTTAAGGTAGAATATTAATAAATTGATGACAGTTTATTTGTAAATTTTGTACTGCATTTTTATAAATAGATCTGGTAATAACCATTATTATTTAATGTTTAGAGAAAATTAGTTCTTCACACTTCAAGATTTATGAAGTACAACTTTTTTAAACATGGAAAATTGAAAAATGTCATTGAAATTAACCTGTAGAATAATATGAATTAAATAAATGCTATTGCTGTGCCTCAGACTTTAAAAAATCAAAAGCACTTTCTAGATTAATCTAAGTAATCACAGGCCACTTAAAGTAACCGGGAATATAAAGTGGAACAACCAACCTCAGTTCCCTGCATCCGAAGGTTTAGACCTATTTTAGTTCATCTCGTGCTGCTACAATGCAATTCCACAGACTAGGTAATTTATAATCAACAGAAATTTATTTGGCTCAAAGTTTTGGAGTCTGGGAAGTCCACAGTTGAGAAAATGCATCTTCATCTGGTGAGGGACTTCTGTTGTGTCATAGTATGGCAGAAAGCATCATATGGGGAGGGAGAGGAGGAGGCCAAACTCATCTTTTTACAAGAAACTAACTCCTGAAACAGTGGCATCAATCCATTCATGAGAGGGAAGCCCTCATGACCTAACCATCTTGTAATGGTCCCACTTCTCCACACTACTGGATTGAGGATTATGTTTCTAACCCATGAACCTTGGGTGATGTACTTAAACCCTAGCAACGCCCTAGCTGATTCACAGATATTTATGCTAAAGCCTAGTTGATGCAGTTTGATATTTGTTCCCTCAAAATCCCGTGTTGAAATGTGATCCCCAATGTTGGAGGTGCGGTCTAGTGGGAGGTGTTTAGTTCATGGCAGTGGATTCCTCAGAATGGCTTGATGCCCTCCCCGTAGTAATGAGTTTACACAAGAGCTGGCTGCTCAAAACATCCTGACATCTCTCTTGCTTCCTCCCTCACCATGTGACACATCTGCTCCTCCTTCGCCTTCCACCATGAGCGGAAGCTTCCGGAAGCCTCACCAGAAGCTGAGCAGATGCTAGAGCCATGCTTGTACAGCCCGCAGAACTGTGAGCCAAATAAACATCTTTTCTTTGAAAATTACCCAGCCTCAGGTATTACTGTGTAGGGATGCAAATGGACTAACACACTAGTTATTTTCAGATATTTGTTAAGTATTATCATCCTTCATCCACATACAAATTTTAAAATATTTTAAATGAAAATAATTTAAGAAATATGGAGCTGGATAGTAAAAGAGAAAAAAATGTTATCTTAATATAATTTTAGTGGGTTTATACATCAAACATTAAGTGGGAGAAGTCTTTAAGCACTTGCACAAAGCTGAAAAACAAGGAAAAAGAAGTTACCTCGTAGATCTCTAACAGAGATGCAGAACTGATCTGCAGCAGCAGTTAGTACAAAGGCAATCATATATGGAAAAGCAGATAATATGATTTTGAAAGCTTTGAGACATTTCCAGTTTGGAGTAACAGAATGTTAGCCAGCACGTGCCAATACAGCCTTGCCAGTTACTTATTGTGGACGTTCATTCTGATTAGCCCATTATTAGCCTGAGCTGAGCTGATTAGTATAGTTTACATCTCCCTGGGTTAACTACAGCCCATCTTCATTATTTGCAGATTCCAGATTTATGAATTTGTCTGCTCACTAAAATGTATTTGTAACCCTCAAATCAATACTCCCAAGTGCTTTCCTGGTCATTTATGGATATGCGCAGAGAGGGGAAATTTTTTATTTATTTATTTCAATAGGTTTTGGGGGAACAGGTGGTGTTTGGTTATGCGAATAAGTTCTTTGGTGATGATTTCTGAGATTTTGGTGCACCCATCACGTGGGCAGTGTATACTGTACCCAACATGTAGTCTTTTATCCCTCATCCCTCTCCCACCCTTTCCCCAAGTCCCCAGTATCATTCTTATGTTTTTGCATCCTCATAGTTTAGCTGCCACTTATGGATGAGAACATACAATGTTTGGTTTTCCATTCCTGAGTTATTCATTTAGAATAATGGTCTCCAATTCCATCCAGGTTCCTACGAATGCCATGATTTTGTTCCTTTTTATGGCTGAATAGTATTCCATGGTATATATTTATACCACAATTTCTTTATCCGCTTGTTAATTGATGGGCATTTGGGCTGGTTCCATATTTTTGTGATTGCAAATTGTGCTGCTATAAACATGCATGTGCAAGTATCTTTTTTCCTATGATGACTTATTTTCCTCTGGGTAGATACCCAGTAGTGGGATTGCTGGATCAAATGGTATTTCTACTTTTAGAACTCAGTTCTTTAAGGAATCTCCACACTGTTTTCCATGGTGGTTGTACTAGTTTACATTCCCACCAGCAGTGTAAAAGTGTTCCATTTTCACTACATCCATATCAACATCTATTTTTTTTTAATTTTTTGATTGTGGCCATTCTTGCAGGAGTGATTTTGATTTGTATTTCCCTGATAATTAGTGATGTTGAACATTTTTTCATATGTTTGTTGGCCATTTGTGTATCTTCTTTTGAGAATTATCTATTCATGTCCTTAGCCCACTTTTTGATGGGATTATTGCATCGTTACGCAACTTCATCATTGTGCAAACATCATAGAGCATAGTACGCAAACCTAGATGGTACAGCATAATACACACCTGGGCCATCTAGTACAATCTATTGCTTCTAGGCTACAAACCTGTACAGCATGTGACTGTACTGAATACTATAGGCAATTGTAACATAGTGGTATTTGTGTATCTAAACATATGTAAACATAGAAAGGTGCAGTAAAAATATGGTATAAAAGATAAAAAATGGTACACCTGCCTGGGGCACTTACCATGAATGAAGCTTGCAAGACTGAAAGTTGCTCTTGGTGAGTGGGTGACCAGTGAATGAATGTGGAGGCCTAAGATGTGACTGTGCACTACTGTAGATTTTATAAGCACTGTACACTTAGACTACACTAAATTTATTTTTAAAATTTCTTCCGTCAAAAATAGATTAACCTTAGCTTACTGTATCTTTTTTACTTATAAACTTCTTAATTGTTTTAAGTTTTTGACTCTTCTGTAATAACACTTAGCTTAAAACACAAACATTGTTCAGCTGTGCAAAAATATTTTCTATGTTTATATCCTTATTATATAAGCTTTTGTCTATGTTCAAGCTTTTTTTTACTTTTAAAATTAAAAAAAAAAAAACTAAGACATATGCACACACATTAGCCTAGGCCTCCAGGAAGTCAGGATCATCAACATCGCTGTCTTCCCCCTCCACATCATGTCCCACTGGAAGGTCTTCAGGGGAAGTAACGTGCGTGAAGCTGTCATCTCCTATGGCAACAATGCCTTCTTCTGTATACCTCCTGAAGGACCTGCCTGAGGCTGTTTTACAGTTCACTCTTTTTAATATAAGTAGAAAGAGTACATTCTGAAATGACAATAAAAATGTAACATAGGAAAATACATAAACCAGTAATTTAGTCGTTTGTACATCTTTGTTCGTGCTAGTCTTTTATATGACTGGGAGCACAGTAGGTTTGTTTACACCACATCACCACAAACACAGGACTAATGCACTGTGCTAAGACATTATGATGGCTACGATGTCACTAGACAACAGAAATTTTTCAGCGCCATTATAATCTTACGGAACTACCATTATATATGTGGTCCGTTGATGATCAAAACACGTTACTGGCACATGACTATGTGTAAGTACAAATTGGATAAAATACATGTAACTTTATTCTATCTAAAATTATTTCCCAAAGTAATGCTAAGTATTTTAAAAATAATGTTCTTTCACATTAAAAGTCAATGATTTTTTTGGTTTTTGTTTTTTGCTAATAATTTTTTTTAATTTCTACCTTTTAAGTTCAGAAGTACATGTGCAGGATGGGCAGGTTTGTTACATAGGTAACATGTGTCGTGGTGGTTTGTTGTAGAAATTATGTCCTCACCCAGGTATTAAGCCTAGTACCCCATTAGTTATTTTCCCTGATCATCTCCCTCCTCCCACCATCCGCCCTCCCGTAGGCCCCAGTGTGTGTTGGTTCCTCCTATGTATCCATGTGTTCTCATCATTCACCTCCCACTTACAAGTGAGAACATGCAGTGTTTGGTTTTCTGTTCCTGTATTTGCTAAGGATAATGGCCTCTAGTTCCATCCATGTCCCTGCAAAGGACATGATCCCCTTCTTTTTTATGGCTGCATAATATTCCATGGTATATATGTACATTTTCTTTATTCAGTATATCATTGATGGGCATTTAGGTTGATTCCATGTCTTTGCTGTTGTGAATAGTGCTGCAATGAACATACACATGCATATGTCTTTACAATAGAATGGTTTATATTCCTTTGGGTATATACCCAGTAATGGGATTGCTTGGTCAAATAGTATTTCTCTCTCTGGGTCTTCGAGGAGTTGCCACACCGTCTTCAACAATGGTTGAACTAATTTACACTCCCACCAACAGTGTAAAAGCATTCTTTTTTCTCCACAACTTTGCCAGCATCTGTTGTTTTTTGACTTTTTAATAAACGCCATTCTGACTGTCAAGAGATAGTATCTCATTGTGGTTTTGATTTGCATTTCTCTAATGATCAGTGAATGTTGAGCTTTTTTTCATGTGTCTGTTTGCCACATATATGTCTTCTTTTGAGAATTGTCTGTTCATGTCCTTTGCCTACTTTTTAATGAAGTGTTTTTTCCTTATAAATTTGTTTAAGTTCCTTATAGATGCTAGATATTAGACCTTTGTCAGATGCATAGATTGTGAAAAATGTCTCCCATTTTGTAGGTTGTCTGTTTACTCTGTTGATAGTTTCTTTTGCTGTGCAGAAGCTCTTTAGTTTAATTAGATTCCATTTGTCAATTTTTGCTTTTGTTGTAATTGCTTTTGGTGTCTTCATCATAAAATCTTTTCCTGTGCCTATGTCCTGTATAGTATTGCCTAGGTTATCTTCTAGGGTTTTTATTGTTTGGGGTTTTACATTTAAGTCTTTAATCCATCTTGAGTTGACTTTTGTATATGGTACCCAGTTTCAATTTTCTGCATATAGCTAGCCAGTTCTCCCAGCACCATTTATTAAATAGGGAATCCTTTCCCCATTGCTTGTTTTTGTCAGGTTTGTCAAAGATCAGATGGTTACAGGTGTGCAGTCTTATTTCTGGGCTCTCTGTGCTGTTCCATTGGTCTATGTGTCTGTTTTTGCACCAGTGCCATGCCATTTGGGTTACTGTAGCACTGTAGTATAGTCAGGTAGCGTGATGCCTCCAGCTTTATTCTTTTTGCTTAGGATTGCCTTGGTTATTCAGGCTCTTCTTTGGTTCTATATGAATTGTAAAATACAGTTTTCTTTTTTTATTATACTTTAAGTTTTAGGGTACATGTACACAACGTGCAGGTTAGTTACATATGTATACATGTGCCATCTTGGTGTGCTGCACCCATTAACTCATCATTTAACATTAGGTATATCTGCTAATGCTATCCCTTCCCCCTCCCCACTCCCCACAACAGGCCCCGGTGTTTGATGTTCCCTTTCCTGTGTCCATGTGTTCTCACTGTTCAATTCCCACCTATGAGTGAGAACATGTGGCGTTTGGTTTTTTGTCCTTGTGATAGTTTGCTGAGAATGATGGTTTCCAGCTTCATCCATGTCCCTACAAAGGACATGAACTCATCCTTTTTTATGGCTGCATAGTATTTCATGGTGTATATGTGCCACATTTTCTTAATCCAGTCTATGATTGTTGGACATTTGGGTTGGTTCCAAGTCTTTGCTATTGTGAATAGTGCTGCAATAAACATACATGTGCATGTGTCCTTATAGCAGCATGATTTATAATCCTTTGGGTATATACCCAGTAATGGGATGGCTGGGTCTAATGGTATTTCTAGTTCTAGATCCCTGAGGAATCGCCACACTGACTTCCACAATGGTTGAACTAGTTTACAGTCCCACCAACAGTGTAAAAGTGTTCCTATTTCTCCACATCCTCTCCAGCACCTGTTGTTTCCTGACTTTTTAATGATGGCCATTCTAACTGGCGTGAGATGGTATCTCACTGTGGTTTTGGTTTGCATTACTCTGATGGCCAGTGATGATGAGCATTTTTTCATGTGTCTTTTGGCTGCATAAATGTCTTCTTTTGAGAAGTGTCTGTTCATATCCTTTGCCCACTTTTTGATGGGATTGTTTGTTTTTTTCTTGTAAATTTGTTTGAGTTCATTGTAGATTCTTGATATTAGCCCTTTGTCAGATGAGAAGATTGCAAAAATTTTCTCCCATTCTGTAGGTTGCCTGTTCACTCTGATGGTAGTTTCTTTTGCTGTGCAGAAGCTCTTTGACAAACCTGACAAAAACAAGAAATGGGGAAACGATTCCCTATTTAATAAATGGTGCTGGGAAAACTGGCTAGCCATATGTAGAAAGCTGAAACTGGATTCCTTCCTTACACCTTAGACAAAAATTAATTCGAGATGGATTAAAGACTTAAATGTTAGACCTGAAACCATGAAAACCCTAGAAGAAAACCTAGGCAATACCATTCACGACACAGGCATGGACAAGGACTTCGTGTCTAAAACACCAAAAGCAATGGCAACAAAAGCCAAAATTGACAAATGGGAGCTAATTAAATTAAAATACATTTTTCTAATTGTGTGAAGAATGTCAAAGGTAGTTTAATAGAAATAGCATTGGAATTAGAAATAGAAATCTATAAATTGCTTTGGGCAGTTTGGCTGTTTACACAATATTGATTTTTTCCTATCCAAGCATGAAATGTTTTTCCATTTGTTTGTGTCCTCTCTGATTTCCTTTAACAGGGGTTTGTAGTTCTCCTTGAAAAGGTTCTTCACTTCCCTTGTTAGCTGTATTCCTAGGTATTTTATTCTCTTTGTAGCAATTGTAAATGGAAGTTAATTCTTGATTTGGCTCTCTGCATGCCTTCTATTGGTGTATAGGAATGCTAGTGATTTTTGCATATTGATTTTGTATCCTGAGACTTTGCTGAAGTTGCTTATCAGTTTAAGAAGCTTTAGGACTGAGACGATGGGGTTTTATAGTTACAGAATCATGTCATCTGCAAACAAACATCTGCAAACAAAGATAATTTGACTTCCTCCCTTCCTATCTGAATGCCCTTTATTTCTTTCTCTTGCCTGATTGTTCTGGCCAGAACTTCCAATACTATGTTGAATAGGAGGGGTGAGAGAGGGGATCCTTGTCTTCTGGTTTTCAAGGGGGATGCTTTCAGCTTTTGCCCATCCAGTATGATATTGGCTGTGGGTTTGTCATTTATGGCTCTTCTTATTTTGAGGTATGTTCCTTCAATATCTAGTTTATTGAGAGTTTTTAACATGAAGGAATATTGAATTTTATCAAAGGCTTTTTCAGCATCTACTGAGATAATCATGTGGTTTGTGTCTTTAGTTCTGTTTATGTGATGAATGACATTTATTGATTTGCATATGTTGCATCCCAGGGATGAAGCCTACCTAATTGTGATAGACAAGCTTTTTGCTGTGCTGCTGGATTCAGTTTGCCAATATTTTGTTGAGGATTTTTGCATCGATGTTCTTCAGGTTATTGGTCTAAAGTTTTCTTTTTTTGTTGTATCTCTGCCAGGTTTTGGTGTCAGGATGATGCTGGCCTCATAGAATGAGTTAGGGAAGAGTCCCTCCTTTTCAATAATAATTTTTATTAGTTTAACTATTTCCACTTCCTCTTTTCCTCCCCCCAGTAACTTGTAGGCATACACATTATCTTGACTTCTCAAGACACGATCTCAGAATTCTCCGTTCATCAGTCTGCAAGAACTCTTTGCAACAAAACCATTTAAAGTCTACGAGAGCCTAAGTCTCTGGAACATTTTGTTTGAAGTTGTTTATAACCAACTTCCAGAAACATTGAATGTCAATTGCAGTATACTTTGAAAAGAAGTTATTTGTCACTATAGATTTCTTACCAAATTTAGGTTGTTGCAATGGAAAGGCCTTTTATTTTAGGTGAAAAATGACTTCTGATTTGATTTAGTCAAAGTTTTAATTTAGGTTTTCTAGTTTCATTTTCTTTTTCCTCTTCTCTAATCTTATGAAAAATATCCCAATACTGCAAAATTTGCCTGTTTGCTATAAACGAAAGCAGGCTCTAATAGAGTAAAAAGTTACAAACATACTAAGATGTCTAATTAAGATACTTATTGTAAAATTGGAAAAAATGTTTATAAAAATAGACAATTTTTAGAAATCTAATTGCCAAGCATTTCTAAGTACTCACAATTCTACATTGCACAGGAGACGTTTCACTGCTGTAACTAAATTTTAAACAAAAGAAATGAGCTTTTAATCTTGGGCACCTAGAAATAGTTATTAATATAGAAAAATACAAAGTTCTATAACAGAACTAATATGATATATATGGTTATTGGTCTTATGTTAGATCTTAAGATAAAACCTTTTCAAATAGATATTCAAACAGTACAATACACTGAAAATTTTTCTAAAACCTTTTCTATTTACATAACATTTTATTTCTGAAAGCAAACACACATGCCAAAAAGGCTGAGTTTACCAAGGTTACAAAATGAATCAGTGAAAGAACGAGGCATATAATTTAAATCTCAGACTTTGTGGTAGTATCTAATAGACTCCTCATTTCCACCAATTTCCTAAAATACGGTATTGTTTTATAGAGAAAGCAAAAGCATTTCACATTTTTTCTGCAGTAAGCTGTTAGAGTGGAATACCTTTGGAGATCAAGACTCCGCATTGCTCTTCTAGGTGTCTACATGAAAAATAACCAATTCCACTAAAGAGTAGAGAGGAAAAACAAAACTGGAATCAAGCAAATATGAGGACTTACAAACATACAAAAGGTTTATTTTTAAATTCACTAAGAACACTAAACATGTTTCTGATTCTCAATTTTAAATTCTGTTTTTGTTCCAACAATTCCAACTGGATTTTACACAATTGCATTTAATCCAAAACTCTATTTCCATGTAATAGCACGGAAACTGGACCTGATATTTGTTTAAAAGGAGACCTTGGCCTCCTTACATTACCCTTTTGTTGATTCACAGCCTTGCACTCAGAAAGTGTACATCACAAAATGGAGATATCCCAGCAGGAACAGAGAGAGAGGGAGAGGAGAAGGGTTGGGGAGCTGGTGTGTCCTGTCTCCTTGCTGCTGACAGTGACTGTCATACAGACAGGACTCAACTCTCTATTTCTCTCTTTTCACCAACCTTTGCCTTCAAGGCCATTAAACTCCCTCTATTCACTTAGCTTCACCACCACCAACTCAATGCCTATGTCAGCCATCTATTGCTGTGCGACACGTTACCACGCCTTGGTGGCTCCAGACAGCACACATTCATTATCGCAGGTTTCTATGGTTGGAAATCTGGACGCCACTTAGCTGCCTCCTCTGCTTCAGCGTCTCTTACAAGGCTGCCATCACAGTGTCAGTGGCGCTGGGGTCTCATCTGAGGGTCACCTCCAAGCTCACGGGGGTTTTGGCAGGCTTCAGTTCCTCGCAGACTATCAGACTGAGGACCTCAGGTCCTTGCTGGCTGCTGCCCAGCAGCTGCCACTGGTTCCTTGCTATGTGGGCTTCTTGCTATGGCAGCGTTACTCCATCTGAGCCAGCATAGGACAGCAGCGATAGGGAGAGTGGCACAGTAAGGCAAGAGTGAAAATCTTATGTGACATAATCACGGAAGTGACATGCCACCACCTTTGCTGTACTCTTTTGGTTGGAAACAAGTCACAGGTGCCACCCACAGCTGTGGGAAGGGGATCAGACCAGGGTGTGAATACCAGGAGGCAGAGATCACTGGGGACATCTTCGAGCCTGTCTACCAGGAGGCTTGAGCTCAGGCCCAGGTCTATTGGCCCTAGACCAGCAATCCATTATTTCAGCCTTAAATCAGATTCTCAGAACTAAATTTTGGTGATAAACTAGTTTACTGTTTTTGTTGGTTTTGTTTTTTGTTTTTTGTTTTGGCTTGATACCTGGTTCCAAGAGCACTGTGTTCCAACCTTGTTCTGGATAGCTGAATACTTGCCTACAAGTGTTTCCCCCTATTTCCTGAATATACTGCTCCTCATTTCTCCTCGCCATATGTTCTGTTTTGGACTCCGGAACGAATACACTGCCTCTCGTGCACATTTGCAGACTGCCCACTGCTGAATCTCCAGCGAGGTTTTTTGACAACTGGTTAGTTGAATACTCTAAAAATAGGTTAGTATCTTTGGCTAATAGTGCTTGTACCACATCTCTATGGACCCCACAGACTAATAGCTGCTTTTCAAACCTGATATGTATTTCTTTGTACAGATTTCCTAAATAAACAAGTCTTATTCACATATTGTGACACTTGTCATTCTCTTGACTTTTAGGTCGGCCTGGTTTCCTGACCTTAACTTGTTCTTTCTGACCCACCCTGACAATGCCTGAGCTAGGGCTCTGATACATGTTTAATTGCCAGTAAAACCCTTTATCTCTTATAAATCCCTCTCCAGTTCGAGTTCCATATCTAATCACAACATACACAAGGATTTAAGAAGATACAATTACTTATTGAAGCACAAATCTATAATGATGGAGAAAATAGGCTTTCAAAGAAAGTATATTTTTATATTAAATATTTAAAACTGTCAAACTACTTATTCTGGAGGTTTCTATTTTTTAACAGACAGGTCAAGTAGAAGAAAAGGCGATTCTCTAAAGAACGTTATTCCAAAAAGTACATCTCTGTTTAAATCATGTTTTTCTCTTTCCTGTGCCTCAGATAACCTCCTGTATCATCCATTTTTACATGTCAAAGGCCCATCTACACTTGAGGTCCATTTCACTGGATACTTCCTCCTTGGAGTTTTCTCTGATCACCCTAACCCAATACAGTGAGTCCCCAAACAATACTCATACTGGTCACGGGGTATATCATACATACTACTTTTTATATTCTCCTTTCATCATCCTGATGGGTTGTAAATGTCTCTATACCAAAAACAATGTATTTCTTTTTTTTTATATACTTTAAGTTCTAGGGTACAGGTGCACAGCGTGTAGGTTTGTTACATATGTATACATGTGCCATGTTGGTTTGCTACACCCATTAACTGGTCATTTGCAATAGCTATTTCTCTTAATGCCATCCCTTCCCCCTCCCCCAATCCCACGACAGGCCCCCATGTGCACACGTATGTTTATTGCAGCACTGTTCACAATAGCAAAGACTTGGAATCAACCCAAATGTCACATATACACCATGGAATACTATGCAGCCATAAAAAAGATGAGTTCATGTCCTTTGTAGGGACATGGATGAAGCTGGAAACCATCATTCTCAGCAAACTATCGCAAGGACAGAAAACCAAACACCACATGTTCTCACTCATAGGTGGGAATTGAACATTGAAAACCCTTGGACACAGGGCAGGGAACAAAACAATGTATTTCTTACTTTTTTACTCATTGAGATAGATTCAGTGTCAATATATTTTTAGTAAATTTATATGAGTAATATAGTAATACTCAAAGTTTTATTATAAATAGATGATATCTACTTTAGGAGACAGTTGAAATCTTTAATATCATATGGATTTAATTAAAGACCTAAATAACTAATATCATATGTGATGTTAGTATTTATTAATTAAATGACATTAGAAATAAACTGCAAAACTCATTTTTTGAAATATTTACCACAGTTTAACATATCATAGATAATAAATACATTTTCATTTTCCTTGCCTTGTATCTTCCTATTTCTTAGTAATCTACCTGTTTAATTTGGGCATATCTGTATCCCTAAAATAAAGAGTGTTGCATTTTTGTATGTGGATACATTAATTCAAGGTATAGTAGCACCTGAAATACCTTGAAGGTCTTAAAGCATCACAAAGCTGAACCTTAGAATCAGTATCTGAACTCCATAAAGATGACCTCTCTATGGCGGCAGCATCAGCTGCAAAAGCCTCACCAAGGGGGTCTGCAGGAAATGCGGAGGGCAGTGGGGTGCCCCACCTGGATCCTCCTTTCCAGGAGGCATTATCTCCCCGGTAGCTGGGAGTACTGATAGAACAGGGCTCTCAGCTCTCAGTCCTCTTTGAGGATTGCTTCAGCTAAAGAATACTGCTTCACCCAAGCCCACAGCTACCGACTAACCAATACACTCACCCCGTGGGGCAACTCTGAAAGGTCATTCCGGCTCCAGAGCTCTCGGTAGATTAGGCTAAGTCCTTCATTGGATCTTCATTTCAGCTCAACTGCGGGCCAGTCTTGCTTTCATCTCCTCCCTCCCGCAGGTGTTAATCCTAAAATTATTTCCTAATAAACATCCTGCTTAAAAATTTTCATCTCGGCCGGGCGCTGTGGCTCACGCCTGTAATCCCAGCACTTTGGGAGGCCGAGGCGGGCGGATCACGAGGTCAGGAGATCGAGACCATCCTGGCTAACATGGTGAAACCCCGTCTCTACTAAAAATGCAAAAAATTAGCCGGGCGAGGTGGCGGGCGCCTGTAGTCCCAGCTACTTGGGAGGCTGAGGCAGGAGAATGGCGTGAATCCGGGAGGTGGAGCTTGCAGTGAGCCAAGATTGTGCCACTGCACTCCAGCCTGGGTGACAGAGCCAGACTCCGTCTCAAAAAAAAAAAAAAAAAAAAAAAATTTCATCTCAGAGTCTGTTTCCCAAAGAAGTTAACTTGCAGCAAACACTAGGATGCTCTTGGGAGGAGAGAGGATTTCCACAAAGAGATAAAATGATTATTCTTTGCTGTTTCTACCTAGAGAAGGTTTTTTCCAACCTTTGGTACTATTTATGTTATGAGCTGGATAATTATTTGCTGTTAAGGGCTACCCTGTGCATTGTAGGATATTGAGTAGCATCCCTGGCCTCTACCACTAGATGCTAGTAGCACATGTGCATATGTGTGCACACAAGCGTGTATGCACACACACACAACCCATGTGACAAAAATGTCTCCAGATATTGCCAAATATCCCCTGAAGGGCAAAATCCTCCATTGAGAATGCCTGTCCTAGGACTAAGTCTGGCGATAGGAGAATAACAAGCAATGAAAGAAGCTGGTGTCTCCCAGATGCCAGGGGCAGCAGTTGACAGGACACAGGTAAGTGGAGGCCCACCCAGCACAGGCAGTCAGGAACACCTTCCTCTGCCACCCAGCCCTTGACTGCACCCCCACACCACCTCACCACTGGGTTAGCTGTGAAGAGCTGAGAGTCCATAATTTGGAACTAGAGGTCAGTCGATCATTCTAGGGGGTGCACTGTCATGTCTGGAACGTCTTTCATCCTGCTCAATGCATATTCACTATTTATAGGCTTCTGAAAGGTGTCAAATTCTCTTCAGTCTTTGATGAAAAGCAGGATTCTCCAATTCCACAGAGAAGCTGTAGGTTTTAGTTGTTTTTTTTCCTCTTCAAATCCTTGAAGTGCCAGTGTTCTTAAAGGCTTTGCTGATCTGCTTTAAGTTTCCTGGGTATGCATTTAAGTAAGAGAGACACTTCCTTCACATATAATCTCTTCAATTGCAGGGGAAGCTAGGGCATGGGGATTCTAGAGAATTTCCTTCACTCTTGAATTCCTCAATTTACATAGAAACAGCTGGAGCTGGGGGAAATGAGATGTACAATTGAGGCAGAAGGAAGTATCAGAGGTATACAGGAACCAGCATAAACAGAATATCTGTAAGTTGGGACATACTCAAAATACTATCACTAAGTGCCCCAGTTACCACTACTACTGTTATTGTCACACGTCACTTCCATCCACATACTTTTTTCCTTCTTTTTTCTGTTTTTTAATGGAAGTATGATTGACATACGAAAAAGCAGTATATATTTAATGTATGTATCCTGATGAGTTTGGAGATAGTATATATCGGAAATCATCCACGGAAGCACTGCCGTAACCTTGCTCATCACCGGCCGAGGTTCCTGCCTCCCTCTCTTTTTGTGTACATAACAAGAACATCTAACATAAAGTCTACCCTCTTCATAAATGTTTACATATACAATACGGTTTTGTTAACTATATGCTCTATGCTGTGCCGATCTCCACACTTATTCATCCTGTGTAAGTCACCCTAGGGACCCTTAGATCAATATCTATCTGTTGCCCAGTCCTCCCAGCCTTGGTACCCACCATTCGACTCTCTGTTTCTATGAATTTGAGTATTTTAGACTCGTGACATAAATGGGATCATGCACTATTTGTCGTTTTGTGCCTAGCTTGTTTCATTTAGTATCCTCCAAGTTCATCTATGTTACAACACATGGCAGGATCTCTCTTTTTTTTTTTTTTTTTTTTTTGAGACAGAGTTTCACTCTTGTTGCCCAGGCTGGAGTGCAGTGGTGCGATCTTGGGTCACCGCAATCTCCACCTCCCGGTTCAAGCGATTCTCCTACCTCAGCCTCCTGAGTAGCTGGGATTACAGGTATGCACCACCACGTCCGGCTAATTTTTGTATTTTTAGTAGAGACGTGATTTCTTCATGTTGGTCAGGCTGGTCTCCAACTCCCCACCTCAGGTGATCCGCCCACCTCGGCCTCCCAACGTGCTGGGATTACAGACGTGAGACACCACTCCTGGCCCTGCAGGGTCTCTTTTTTAAGGCTGGAAAAATATTTCATGTTTTGTATATACTACATTTTTTTTTTCCGACAGAGTCTTGCTCTGTCGCCCAGGCTGGAGTGCAGTGGCGCGATCTCGGCTCACTGCAAGCTCCGCCTCCCGGGTTCACGCCATTCTCCTGCCTCAGCCTCCCAAGTAGCTGGGACTACAGGCGCCCGCCACCGCGCCTGGCTGATTTTTTGTATTTTTAGTAGAGACAGAGTTTCACCGTGTTAGCCAGGATGGTCTCGATCTCCTGACCTCATGATCCGCCCACCTCGGCCACCAAAAGTGCTGGGATTACAGGCGTGAGCCAGCGCACCTGGCCTTTTATTTCTTTTTAATTTCAACTTTTATTTCAGACTCGGGGTAAATGTGCAGGTTTGTTAAACTGGCATATCGCCTGATGCTGAGGTTTAGGGTATTAATGATCCATGAGCGTAGTACCCGCTAGTTTTTCAGCCCTCGCTCCCCCTCCTCCCTTTCTTTTTCTGGAGTCCCCAGTGTCTATGTTTGTCATCTTTATGTTCACAAGTGTCCAGTGTTTAGCTCCTACTTATAAGAGAGAACATGTGGTATTTGATTTTCTGTTGCTGCATTTGTTTGCTTAGGATAATGGCACCCAGATGCATCCATGTTGCTGCAAAAGACATGATTTCATTCTTTTTTATGGCTGCGTAGTGCTCTATGGTATGTAGGCACCACATTTTCTTTGTCCAATCCACCATGGATGGGCATCTAGGTTGATTCCATGTCTTTGCTATTGTGAATAGTGCTGCAAAGAACATACCTGGCATGTGTCTTCATAGTAGAATGATGTATTTTCCTTTTGGTATACACCCAGTAATGGGCTTGCTGGGTTGAATGGTAGCTATGTTTTATGTTATTTGAGAAACATCCAAACTGCTTTCCACAGTGGCTGAACTAATTTACATTCCCACCAAAGGCGTCTAAGTGTTCCCTTTTCTCCACAGCCTCACCAGCATCTGCTATTTTTTGACTTTTTAGTAATAGCCATTCTGACTGGTGTGAGATGGTGTCTCATTGTGGTTTTGGTTTGTACTTCTCTGACGATAAGTAATGTCGAGCAGTTTTTCATGTTTGTTGGCCATTTGTATGTCTTCTCTTGGGAAGTGTCTGTTCATGTTCTTTGCCCACTTTTTAATGGGGTTGTGTTTTTTGCTTGTTGACTTGTTTAAGTTCCTTATGGACTCTGGATATTAGATCTTTATTGGATACAGTTTGTGAATATTTTCCCCCATTTTGTGGGGTGTATGTTAGCTCTGTTGATAATTTCTTTTGCTGTGCAGAAGCTCTTTAGTTAGGTCCCACTTATCAATTTTTGTTTTTGTTGTAATTGCTTTTGGGATCTTAGCCATAAATTCCTTGCCAAGGCTGGTGTCCAAAATGGTGTTTCCTAGGTTTTCTTCTAGATTTTTTTTACAGTTTGAGGTCTTACATTTAAATCCTTGCTCCATCTTGAGTTAATTTTTGTATATGCTGAAAAGTAGGAGTCCAGGTTTAATCTTCTGCATTTGGCTAGCCAGTTATCCCAGCACCATTTACTGAATAGGAAGTCCTTTCCCCATTGCTTATTTTTGTCAACTTTGTCAGCAGTCAGATGGTTATAGTTGTGCAGCTTTATTTCTGGGCCCTCTATACTATTACAATTGGTCTATGTATCTGTTTTTTGTATCAGTACTATCCTGTTTTGATTACTGTAGCCTTATAGTATAGTTTGAAATCAGATAATGTGATGCCTCCAGCTATACTCTTTTTGCTTAGGATTGTTTTGGCTATTCTGGCTCTTTTTTGGTTCCACATGAGTTTTAGAATAGTTTTTTTCTAATTCTGTGAAGAATGGCATTGGTAGTTTGATAGGAGTAGCACTGAATCTGTACACTGCTTTAGGCAGTAGGCCATTTTAATGATATTAATTCTGCCAATCCATGAGCATGGAATGTTTTTCCATTTGTTTGTGTCATCTATGATTTCTTTATAGTGTTTTGTAGTTCTCCTTGTAGAAATCTTTCACTTCCTTAGTTAGAGGTATTCCCAAGTATTTTTTTTGTAGCTACTGTAAATGGGACTGCATTCTTGATTTGACTCTCAGCTTGAATGTTATTGGTGTATACAAATACTGTTTCTTTTTTATATACTACATTTTCTTTATTCATCTTTTCATGGACATTTAGATTGTTTCTATGTCTTTGCTACTGTAAATAATGCTACAATCAACATGAGAGTGCAGATATATCTTCAAGATCCTGATTTCAGTTCTGGGAGGTTTATACTCAAAAGTGGGATTGCTAGATCACATGGTAGTTCTATCTTTAATTTTTTAGGAACCTCCATATTGTTTTCCATAGTTAATGTACTAATTTACATTTCCACCAGTGTACAAGAGTGCCCCTTTCTCCATATCCCCACCAACACTTGTTTTTCTGTGTGTTTTTTGGTGAATAGCCATCCTGACAGGTATGAGATGATGTCTTGTGGCTTTGATTTGCATTTCCATCCACATATTCTTTAAGGATAAATAGAAAAAGGAGGTGCTTTTATATATGTGTGTGCGTCACAAAAGGATTATATGCAAACCAACTGCAAAATACAAATGCTGCATTTCGGCACTGTCTTTAACCTTTGTCTTAATTTTTGAATTTAAGATTTTACAATAGCTATAATTTATTTTCTGTTAACCAACTTAATTTTTACATGGTTACTAATGCACCTTTGTATCACAGTGTTTAGCATTAGCAACACTGTGGGAGAAGAGGCAGAGAAAATATCCATGAAATACAGGTAATTTTTAATTTTATGAGACAGTTTCTTCCCATGAAGAATTTATAACTTTCTCACCTCTAATCAAATTCCCTGCCACAGGAGCACGTTCTAATTAGAGCTGTCTGCTCCTAGCAGGATATTCGTCCCAGGCCAATGTATGGTGAAACATTCTAATCCATTTTAAGCATCTAATTTGTTTCTGCACTAAAATTCTAGGCAAAGAGCAGCTGGATGTCATTGGAGACTTTTCTTACACTATGAGGGCAAGGAAAGTTAAAACAGGAATTCACTGAGTGGAAACCACGGATCTGTAATTAGGAAATATTAATCTAGGACATGCAGTGATCAAAATCAATGACCAGCTGCTCATGTCACGCTTATTGAAGTAGTTGACCCTAGAAAAACTACCACCATCTCATTTGTTCCTAGGCTTTTCGCCACTCCTTTTTTTGGATCAAGAGACATGGATTTCTTCATCCATCCACTCATTTATTCATTCACACTACAACCATTGACAATTTTTGAGCAAGGCACTGTGTTTTGTGCTAAAGACAATGCCTACAGATGTAAGTCACTGATGTGGTTTTCAAAAGTTGATAGACAGTGTAAAATAATTTCAAGAGTGTTTTAAAAGGTCATTTTAAAACTTATCTTGGGGGCAGAAAAGAAATAATGTATGCAATAGTCTATTTTTGTTCCTACCATACATATAGCAATTAAGTGTAAGTATTATATTATTCCCTCTACAACTTGTATATTATTACATAATTACAAGAATTGAGATATCTCAGATACTTTGTAAGGATGGTACATCGTTGACATAGTTGTTTGTATTCAAATGCCACCATGAAACTCAGAGTAGATACAGGTGCTATAAAAGGAGAAAAAAAAGACACTATTCAAATTTCCATTAATTGGAAATGATTTTAAAGGAAAATGTAAAATACTAATTCAGGTGTCAATGAATGACTCCTAGGGGACGAGTTAACACACACACACACACACAGTCAGAAGCTACCTCCTGTTAGAGTCTATTTTTCTACTGGATTTTAAAATTTCTACTTTGTCACACTTAAATGCAAATATCTCACAGAACTGTTCTTGAGCTCTTTATTGCTGATTTTGCCCTCTTCTCCTCTACCCCTTTGCTTCAGCTCCAGCTTCCCAAATTTCTGTGACGGGGTGAAAGAGCACACTGAGAGAGAGAAAAACACCACACCTCCGGAAGGCAAAGGGATGCAATCGCCTGACCCAGAGGAGATTCTTTCTTTAAAATAAAAAAGTCACGCGCACACACACACACACGCGCGTGCGCACGCGCGAAGCTTTGCATACTGAAGTGAACATCAACAGTTTCAGATTTCAAAATGAATGGACCCATGTGCACACGGGCACATAGACACACATACGCACACACAAACACATATGACATGATTTTTTCAGTAGAGCATCAGAATGCAATAATAACCAAAAAGTTATCATATATTTTATAATTATTCTCTATTAAATGTGGAACCAAGATTAAGCTCTAGTGACAAAAAAAAAAAAAAAAAAAATCCTAGACCCAGGACCAGAGCAGCTGGTGGCTACAGGTAACGTCACTGGAGTGGTTCAGCTATGACAGAGCGTCAGGTGTAGACTACTGAGCAGAAACATCCTTGTGGGTACAGACACACTTCCACTGGGCCCCAAAGAAACACAATCCACCAATTTCAAATGCAAGTTCATCCTGGAAGCAAACCTCAGAACTACACTGATGATATTATCGATGCCCATATTAAGAATGGAGGCCCGGCACTAAAGGAAAGCTGTCTCTAAACAAGTCATCACAGAAGCATATCTGTGATTCTTGCCAGTAATACTTTGTCAGCCTTAATTCATCCTTTCTATCACAAGAGCCAATAGTAAGAGACTTAGCCTGTAAGCAGTTGACTCTGAGCTCATTTCAAATCAGCAACACATAGGCGAGAATTATAAATAATGCATGCAGTGATGCTGCGAAATGGTTTGAATGCATGCAGAATGAATGACCACGTTGCATATGTCTTACAAAGTGTCGATTTACTTTTCACAACTGGATAGTGGCTAAGCATAGACATTTGTATAAATATTCGCCAAGACAAGTCTTCCCACAAACCATACTAATTAGGATGCTGTAAAATGATCGCAAACCGAAAGACTGCTGAATAGTTTACAGGTAGGGCATATGTGGGCCCTGAGGACAATGTATATTCTATGTGGCATATACATCATGGATTTAGAACTAATAGACATCCTATCTTTTTAGTGCCTGAAGTGGCTAAAAGATATCTTCTTAACTGGCCAAGCCTGGTGGCTCGTGCCTGTAATCCCAGCACTGTGAGAAGCCAAGGTGGGAGGATCCCTTGAGGCCAGGAGTTGGAGAGCAGCCTAGGCAACATAGCAAGACCCCGTCTCTACAAAAAAAATAAGAAAATTATCCAGGCATGATGTCAAGTGCCTGTAATCACAGCTATTCAGGAAACTGATGCAGGAGGATCACTTGAGCCCAGAAGTTCAATACTTCAGTGAGCTATGATCACATATTTTATATTCAAGGATATATATAATATATATCTTCTAGTTACCTTGATGGGAATGGGTGGTTTATATTTCCCAAAACCCAATAAGATATGTAAACATATTTTTTCATGCTGAAGTTATTTATTTACTGCCATGTTGAGGAAAGTATGATGGAAAAGAAATAAAGAGAAGAAGAGAAATAACTATCTTTAAACTGCCTCCCAAGATTCACAGATAAGCTATACAAAACCTCTAAGCTCTGGCCTAGCAATGTTTTTGGTGTTTGGGGATCCATTTTCACCAGCTCTACTTTAAGCTTCTATTAAGCTTGTCAAATAGATTTCAGATTTGTTATACGCCTGGCACGGCAGGCACTATTTAAAATGTATGTTCCTGGCAGCTGAGGTGGGGCAGTGCCGTCCAGTCTCAATGTCAGCCGGCTTTGTTTGGCACCTTCATGACATGTACATGCTCATATTAATCTACCATCTAACAAAGATCTGGAAAAGCCTAGTATCTTCCCATATTAAAGCCAGATCATTAAAGAAATACCACTTGAGATTGTATAGAAGGGCAAGAAAATAATACTTAATTTCTAAACCAAATTGGTTTCATAGAAATTCTGCCTTTGGCTGATCACTTCACTTTAGTAGAGCAAAACAATAAATT
The DNA here is from genome assembly GCF_028878055.3 of Symphalangus syndactylus. NCBI lineage: Eukaryota > Metazoa > Chordata > Mammalia > Primates > Hylobatidae > Symphalangus > Symphalangus syndactylus. The sequence goes on from NC_072426.2 coordinate 161,096,109, forward strand.
TTTATCCCTTTTCGCTGAAACCCTTGGTTATCTCTGCACCAGGGAAGAAAATAATCTTCTGTTAAGATTAATATTGTTATGGGAATATTACTATGATTATTATTATAAATTCACCTCCATCTTTGCTTGTTTGGTTTGCTTCTTTCTTCCTTGAATACACCATACCTGAGGAAGCAGAATCACATGGCTGATGATAACAAACTGGCATAATGTAATTATGGACTAGTTGTGAATAAAAGTAGGTACTGACCGCTTATTATGTGAATAGCACTATGTTAGGTAAATAATGTTTTTCTTTTACCCAATGGGGAAATAATCTCTTCCCACAAAGAGTCCTATGATTCGGTTGGGTAAGAAAGCCATAGCCATGAAACAATTAATGAACAGAACTGTGCTCTAGTGCAGAGTCACTTCTACTGAAAGCATCAGAGAGGCTTCACAGAAAGATTGGAACTTGAGGTGAGTCAGGAAGTTTCATAAAAGATAGATAAGTAGGCAGAGGAAGGAGGAGCTGGCTTGGCACCAAGTCTAAGGTATGAAAGAACATGGTTTGTAATATAGGAAAGCACAATCTATTTATAATACAAATACTTAAATGTTTAAAATCGATTCAACAAGTTAAAGACCAGGCTTTGCCAAAAGTAGATACCAGTATTCCTATGGTTTGGTCTTTCAACGAGTAGACTCTTTAAGTATTTTAATATTGTATTACCCACTGGTGGAGTTTAAAAAGAAAGGGAAAGAAAAATGGTGCAAATCGATTCCTGCGGACAACAGCTACACGTTGCTCTTCGGGAATAACTGTTTTCCAAGTTGTAATTAGGATCTTTTGTCCATTCTACGTAAGATACGGTAACATCACAAATACAAAGCTGCAGTGGATTTTACATTTTAAAATATAAATAATGAATTAGATGTCACGATGGCCAACTGCTTAGTGGATTTTACCACTCACGGCTATTTGACAGGGCTCACAAGGGCAAGAGCCATTAACAAGGGTAATTCCCTCCTGCGCCTCTCTCCTCTTCCACAGACCCTGGCCTGTAATAGGTGCCATTCCGGGCACTCCCTAAGTGCTGAATGAATACATAAATGAATGAATTGCAGATTTGGCTTCAGATAATAAGGAAATTCAAACTACTGCATGCTCTTTACCCAAAATGACTGTGTGGAAAGAAAATAAATACTGCTTCTATTAAGATGTTCCTTCATTATAGGAGGTCATATGAGAAGGTTGGGAGAAGAAGGGAGAACGACAGTAATAACAAGGGATTTCTCTTCATCTTTAATGCTAAGGATCAAAGACCTTTCTCCTGTTTGAGGCTGACTGCATTTGCATTGTATACCTTTAGATGATGAATAATTAGACATGTTGTGTGTATTTATGATTGTGGGTTAAATTTCAGGCTGCGAATTCTGATGTCAAAATTTAGAAGCACTGACCTCTACTTATTCATGTATTGTTAACAAAAAGAACTTTCCAAAGTTTTCCAAATTTGGTATCACCTTAGAAGAGCTAACCTAATTTTACACTTGAATAACCCAGTATTTCATTAAGCACTTAATATGTACAGAGTTCAGTTAGCTATTGTTCAGTAATCCAATAGATGTTATTGATTTTGGGGACTTATCTTGGGGGAGATAATTCAGAGACAGGACAGGACAAGAAAATATTAAAGAGTTAATTAACTAGACAGTATAACACACATATAATAAGTACCATATAAGTCAATTAAATAGCATTGTAGGACTTAAGGAAAGTAAGAATCACTACTAATGAAATATTCTTGGATGAATTCATGGAGAAAAAACAATTGTGCCTTCGAAGAAGGGTGTGATTTAGAATGATGAAGAAGAAATTCGAGTGCGTTTCAGGAATTCATTCATAGCATGAAGAGAATTACCAACAGCCACGACATGTTTAGAGAAAAACGTAGCCTCACTTTGGTAAGGGTAGCTATTCTTATGGGAGTGGGGAAGTTGATAGGGAAATTACAGTTTCATTCAGGATGTAGAGAGCCTTAAATGACAGCCTAGGCTTTTAAGACAATTCCATAAGCTGTGATTGGTGATATGATAAAAGGAGTCATTTTAAGACCATTTATCTAATGCATATACTAGTGTGCAAGATACATTTAAGGTGGGATGTACTAGAGGCAGGAAACCAGCTGAGAAGCTAAGAGCCAAGCACAGGACACTAAGAGCCACAGCTCCAGTAACAGCAACAGGACTGGAAAAGAAAGAATGGAAGAGTGACAGTTCAAAAAGAGAGATCAGGCTGTGTGCGGTGGCTCATGTCTGTAATCCCAGCACTTTGGGAGGCCGAGGCTGGCTGTTCACAAAGTCAGGAGATCGAGAACATCTTGGCCAACATGGTGAAATCCCATTTCTATTAATATACACAAAATTAGGCTGACGTGGTGGCGTGTGCCTGTAATCGCAGCTACTTGGGAGGCTGAAGCAGAGGACTCACTTGAACCCAGGAGGCGGAGGTTACAGTGAGCTGAGATCGCACCAGTGTACTCCAGCCTGGCGACAGAGCAAGACTCCGTTTAAAAAAAAAAAAAAAAGATGGAAGAGTGACAGTTTAAAAGAGAGATCAGGCCATGCACGGTGGCTCATGCCTATAATCCCAGCACTTTGGGAGGCTGAGGCAGGTGGACCGCTTGAACCCAGAATGTGGAGGTTGCAGTGAGCCAAGATCACGCCACTCAAAAAAAGAAAAAAAAAAAGGAAAAGAAAATCAGTGGCACTTTTTGACCAATTGGACTTGAAGAGAGGTTCTAAAGGTCATTTAAACCAAAACAACTACAAAAATGAGCCCAGAAATAAAGGCAATTCATGTACAACTCAGAGAGTTGGACCAGCTGACCACTAAGGCCTCGAACAAACTAAGTTCCTCGTGTCTGGACAAATTATGTTCCTCTCTCTCCCGCTTGCCTATCCAGTTATGGCTGTGTATTAAGATCTATTTCAAATCTCTCCACTCCTTGAAAAACTGCATGACTACTCCCTGTTATGTGCAAGATCCTCCTTGGGCTCCCGATACATTCACTTCTCTTCCACATAATCAGGTGTGTCGTTGCATCCTCTTTTTGGTACTTTTCCCTATCAATCCCTCCACCCTCACTAGTTTTTACTCTATCTTACAAAAGCTAGCACTGAATTAAATATTAATATTAACTGGTATAAAACACAAACTTATAGCTAGAGGTAACAAATCTTAATAAATGCATCTCTTTTACTAGACCACTAGAAATTTGAATACCCAAAGGATACAGGGAAGCCTATTGGCACTGAATATTCAAAAATTTAAATAAGCTCTTTTGGAACTTGAAGCTGAAAGTCTTTCTAGATATTCGAGTATTATCTATGGAAATAAGAAGCCCTGGAAAAGTGTGGCAAACACCTTTCATTGCTAAATGAACAATTAAAAAGCCTATTCGAAGAGGCACAACGGAGCTAACCATTTCCTGTGTCGTACAAGCGGAAATAATTCAATGATGTCTTTGTGCTGCACAGAAAATCACACAAAGTCACTTTCTGCTTTTTAGTTTGCTCTTTGGCCCTATGTAAAACGTTGCCACAGAAATTGCTTTGTGCTCAGCAAAAACTCAACCTGTTAAATTCCAGTGACTGGAATCATTGCAGGTTAAGAGGTAAAACTCACCTGCTGTGCCACATTTTCACAATTCAGAGGGTTCTTCTGCACTCAGCATTTATGTGATGGTTTCTTTCTGTGGAACCTGTATCCATTTTCAAAAGGCCTAGTCTTGATTAACTTGCACATGGTTAACAAACATGTATTGAGAGTCATTTGGGTTCTGAGCGCAGTATTAAGGGATTTGGAAAAGAGAAGGTAAAAAAAGTTGTATACAGAGAAGTCAACTTAAAATCCTGAAATAGCAACAAATATACCAACCTTGACATTGTAGTTTATAAATCCATTTTAGAAAAACAAACATATTGCAGAGAGAAAAAAAAACAGAAATTATGATCTATAAAACAACATGTATTTTAAATTAAGCAAACTAGAACATCATGAAAATTTCATTGTATGGGCTTTAATGTAAGAACAGGAATGCAATCAGTATTGAAAAAAGGTCAAAAGAAAATAATCTAAAGGTTCATTTAAAGCATAGAGCAGAAAATTCTCTGAAAATGTTTTCTCTATATCTAAAATGATAAATTTCATCAAATTTGCAATTTAGGTAATAAAAATGGACTATTCAATGATAACATTTTCAAAATACTTTATAATGCCTTATTTATATTAGTTCTTTGTTCTTAAGTAACATCATGACAAATATGTTTTTCTAAAATATACAGTTATAATAAATTAATGGCAAAAAGTATGAATATTGTCATATTATGTCATAACTTATTATCATAAGTTAAGTGGCCTCAGACTGCTGGGCCTTTTATATGTCAATTTCTAGCATTTTTGTCCACTCACAGTATTTAATGGTTAATTTGCCATTCACTGTAGCCTACTAAGAACTAAATAGTGCAAAGGAAAATCATGTTGTTAAATCAATTACATGAACTTTTAAGAAAAATTCACAGTCAATAGGCTGTTTTCTGAGAGCCTGTGGGAGGTTCTGTGAGTCCTCTATAGTTTCTATCTGTCCATTACTGTGTGTCCAATACCTGCCACATCATTGGCAACCAATTTAATTGATAACACAGTGATAGATAAAGCATACATATTTGTGACTTTTTTCCTGTATTATTTGAAATCTTCCATTTATTTTTAGGTCTATGTCTGCTTGGAATAGGTTAAACTGCCAAAACTTTGAATGCCAAAGTAGCTGAGGTGCTAGCTATCACATGCATTTTTGATATTTCATACTAAAATTAAACAAATTTTCTTTGTAAATTTCTTTTCATTGAAAAAAAATATTGTGGGATGACAAAGATGTTTTGTTCCAGTATCAAATTCTCTTTCTTTGTCTTTATTTGAACTATAGATGTGTATAGTAAATTCAACTTTGAATAAAAAATGTGATGTTCTTATTTGCCTTGCTAAGTATTAGTAGCAAATATTCATGTATAGCTAATATTTTCATGCATCAAACATAAATTAGAAAGAAATAGTGTTCAGCATAATCAACAGGTTCACAGGAAAAAAAGAAAGAAAAGAATGGTTGTTATTTGACCCAGCCATCCCATTACTGGGTATATACCCAAAGGACTATAAATCATGCTGCTATAAAGACACATGCACACGTATGTTTATTGCGGCACTATTCACAATAGCAAAGAGTTGGAACCAACCCAAATGTCCAACAACAATAGACTGGATTAAGAAAATGTGGCACATATACACCATGGAATATTATGCAGCCATAAAAAATGATGAGTTCGTGTCCTTTGTAGGGACATGGATGAAACTGGAAAACATCATTCTCAGTAAACTATCGCAAGGACAAAAAACCAAACACCGCATGTTCTCACTCATAGGTGGGAATTGAACAATGAGAACTCATGGACACAGGAAGGGGAACATCACACTCCGGGGACTGTTGTGGGGTGGGGGGAGGGGGGAGGGACAGCATTAGGAGATACACCTAATGCTAAATGACGAGTTAATGGGTGCAGGAAATCAACATGGCACATGGATACATATGTAACAAACCTGCACATTGTGCACATGTACCCTAAAACCCTAAAGTATAATTAAAAAAAAAAAAAGAAAAGAATGGTTGTTGATTTTACCCATGTCTGGAAAGACAGCATCGTGTTCTAGAAGGCTCTCTGATGGGAAGTCAGAGGTGCAGAAGTGCAGGAGAGCTGGGAAGCAGGTTGCAATATACTGTGAGATCCTTTAGTTTGTAAAACACAAAGGCTCAGATTGCAGGGAAGATATTAAGCTTCACATACTTCATTTGATGTGTTTTTACATTTACCTCGTGTGGTAAAATGGCCATAGCATTTCAGGGCAAATGTCCTTGACGTGAATGGGAGTCCCAGTGTTGGGTGCTACCCGACTTCTGACACACACTGTATTTGTTTCTGAAGAATCAAGCCTGTGAGGAGAGACAGGATATACAACGTAGCATGTCCCAGGGAAGCCGACTTTGTCATATATATATATAATATAAATGAATACTCACCTCCCCTAATGTGTTCTTCTATAAGCTAGAATTTTTATACAAAGCAAAATCTCATGGGATGTCACTTGAAAGAAAAACATGTTTTATGAAATCAAGATCTCTAGAAAAAATTTAAATAGACATCATTAAAATTGTTCTAGTGACTTTTTTCAAAATGATCAGATATGCCATTTGATAACATCCCCAGAAGTTAAGCTATTAGAAGATTTCCTGAAAATGATTAAATGTTGCCCACTTCACCAAGGATATAAATATCTTACACTTTCAATCAATCTTACACGCTTTTATTAACAACTCATAATTATAATTCTTTCAGTGCTTTTGACTCTCCCAACTTGATAAATAAATAAATTGAATGTATCTGCCCTGCCCTGAGGTCAAAAATACTGGTGTGCACCTCCTCCCTCGTAAGATTGTTGAACCCACTTAATGACTCTGCGCTCTAGATGTGGGTCTTGGGAGGGACTCATCGTCATCACTGAGTGGACCATCAATGTGGCAAAAGCTCAAGATACTTTTGGAAGTCAATATTTCGATACTAAAACCAATATTTAAAATTGAAATATAATTTACAAACCATAAACTTTACCCATTGAAAGTGTACAATATAGTGGTTTTTAGTGTATCCATAAGGCATTACAAACATCACCACTATCGAGTTCCAGCACAGTTCCATCAACCCAGGAAGAAACATCTCAGGTCAGGCATGGTGGCTCCCGCCTGTAATCCCAACACTTTGGGAGGCCGAGGCAGGTGGATCACTTGAGCTCAGGAGTTCGAGACCAGCCTGGCCAACATGAAGAAAACCCATCTCTACTAAAAATACAAAAATTAACCGGGCGTGGTGGCAGGTGACTGTAGTCCCAGCTACTTGGGAGGCTGAGTCAGGAGAATCACTTGAACCTGGGAGGCAGAGGTTGCAGTGAGCCAAGATTGCACCACTCCAGCCTAGGTGACAGAGCAAGACCCTGTCAAAAAAGAAAAGGAAGGAAGGAAGGAAAGAAGGAAGCAAGGAAGGAAGGAAAGCAGGCAGGCAGGGAGGGAGGGAGGGAGGGAAAGGGAAAGGAAAGGAAAGGAAGAAAAGAAAGAAGGAAGGAAGGAAGGAAGGACGGAAGGAAGGAAGGAAGCAAAAAGAAACATAATCCCCATTAGCAGTCACTCTGCACTGCCTCTCCCCCAGCCCTGGCAATTGCTAATCAACTTTGTCTCTGTGGATTTGCCTATTCTGTACACCAACACCAATTTTGAAAGAGAATTTTTTTCATTAGTTCACTCGGATATTTTGTGCTGCTCTATTTTCTTTCTTAAAAAACAAAAACAAAACATCTAGAGGATAAGGAAAACAAAACTTTGCAGATTTTTGTCAAATACTCTTCAGTAGAAGGATTATTTTCTTGAGGAAACATAAAATGAAACTTAGATTCCTGGGCTTAGTCTCTTGGAATTCATTATTTCAATTATTTTATTCATGCTACCAAAGAAACCTTCTTTTTTTTTTTTGGAGACAGAGTCTCGCTCTGTCACCCAGGCTGGAGTGCAGTGACACAATATCGGCTCACTGCAACCTCTGCCTCCCAGATTCAAGTGATTCTCCTGCCCTAGCCTCCCGAGTAGCTGGGATTACAGGCACACGCCACCATGCCCAGCTAATTTTTGTATTTTTCATAGAAACGAGGTTTCACTATGTTGGCCAGGCTGGTCTTGAACTCCTGACCTCAGGGGATCAGCCCACCTCGGCCTCCCAGAGTGCTGGGATTACAGGCATGGGCCACCGCACCTGTCCTCAAATAAACCTTCTTGAAAAAATTATATTCTCATAGGAAGCACATTAGACTAATTACATTTTATAGATAAAACAAATAACACTAAACATAGCTTACGTAAAAAAATTTCTTTGCTTAAGAATTAAATGAAATAATTCTCTGGAAGACTTTCAACTACTAGATATTTTAGCATAATTGCTCAATTTCGTGAAAGAGAATCAAATGCACATTTGTCCTTAATAATATGAAGAATGGAAATTCAGTTTCCTAAACTATCTATATTTTAATTAAAAGAAATTTACTCTCTTTGTAAGAAGATAATAATGTGGTATTAAAATAAAAGCATTCTCAATACTAAAATGTTTTTGCTGACTAGCTTTGTTAATAAAACTGTGTTTTGAGCAATCACTGGATTAATCCTAGTGACAATGTGTAGATTTTTCAAAACAGGAACATTAACAGACTCTTGTCCCATAGTCTTGGTACAATGGTAAGAGCCTGGCTTAAGGTAGCTGGGATAGAGAGAAAGAGAGGGAAAAAGGAGATTTTAATGAAATAGAGCCAACAAAACTGTTAAATTTTACACAGGAGATGAGGAAAACTTCAAGATGGTGCCATAATTTCTTGCCTTGAGTGACTGGCCGTGGAAGGCAGAATTTATCAACATAGAAGATGGGGAGGAATTAAGAGGAATTAAGATCTTTTCTTATCGAAAAGATCCTAAGTTTGGAGCATTTTGCCCTGTAGCTATTTAACTCTCAACCAGGTATTTGGATGTACAGGTTTATTGTTCAGAGTAATAGAAGCTAGAGAAAAATATTTGGAAATGGCCAGTATAAAACTTGTGGATAGCAGAAATTCTGGTTGAAATCACCCAAAGTGTTTAAAGAAAAAAGAAGGTGGTTAAGGACAAAACTGATGGAAAGAGAAGGAAGGAAGGGAAGGACAAATGGAGACCTGAAAGTTACTGAACAAAACAGAGAAATAGGAGAAAACCCAAAAGACTGATGTGGCAAAAACCAAAGAACTGAAGTTTTAAAACAGAGCACTGGTTAACAGAAATAAATGAAGCAAAAATATTCAACATAAGCAAGACTGAGAGGTGAATATTGGAACTGCCTATCTGGATATCACTGGAAGAAAGGTTTCAGCAGCAAGGGAGATGCTAAACCAGCAGTTAGACACTTGAGGCCAATGCTGCTAAGCGGAAAATATGCACTTAAAACTGATTAGTGTGTAGACAGTATTTGGAGCCATTAAGTCAGTGTGAGATGACTTGGGGAGTGAGTGTGGGTAAAGAGAAGATAACCTAGAACCAAGAAAGAGACAGAGGAGGAACCAGCAGAGAAAACTGAGAAGGAGAGGCCAGGGAGACGAGAGGGACACCAACAGCTTGTGGGGCTCTGATAGGCTTTATGAACTTGTGTCAAAGAGGACCGGGTGGTCAGCTGTGTGAAGTGCTGCCACCAGATGAGATGGGGAGTTGCACTGGAATTCAAACGTGGAGGTTATTGGCCATGCTAGGGAAATGCCTAACAGGAGCCACTCAAAAACATGTCAAAGTCAACAGAGGTAAAGAAAGCCTGAGGAACAGTTCCAGATTAAAGCCTACTAACAGGACATGATGATGACGTGTGACACATGACCCTGAGATCACTGGCAAAATGTGAATGTAGACTACATATTGGATAGTAATGTGGTATCAATGTTTAATTTTCTGATTTTGATAACTTTACTGCAGTTATGAAAGAGAATACTCTTTTTCTTCGGAAATATACAATAATGTGCTTCAGAATAAGGGTCATGGCGTCTCCAACTCACTCTCAAATTACTCAGGAAGAACAAAGTGTGTGTGTGTGTGTGTGTGTGTGTGCATGTATGGATAGATGATAGAATAATAAAGTAGAGCAAAACATAAATGATGAGTCTGAATATAAGCTATAGAATAGTTTCTTGTACTATTATTTTAACTTTTATGTATAATGGAATGTAGATTTTAGAAATTACAGAAAGAAAATGAGGAGAGGGAGAAAAAGGGGGAGAGCAATTGGAAAAAGCAAGTCTACCAAATCTCGTAAAATAAACACCTGCACTCTAGAGAAAAGCAAGAAAATGGGGTTAGAAATGGTGGGGAAGGTAACATCAAAACAAGAATAGGGTTTTTTTCTCCTTACCTGACCAAAATTACAGCATAGTGGCAAGCTGATGTCAATATGCCAGTAGAAAGAGAAAAAAGGTTGAATAGCAGAGAAATGGGGGAAATCGCTGGCATGATTTCCTTTCTTGAGGAGAAGAGGGTGAGTCTGCATACAAATGGAGAGATTGGCTCTCCTAGGAGTAGGGAACATTCATCTGTGATAATAAGCAGAAAAACAAAGCAGGAGATATGCAATTACTGGAAGGTAGAAAAAAGAGATAAAGAGTGCCTACCCCACTTTTTGCCCTGGGGGACCTGGAAAGCACCTCCCTTGAATGGATTCATGGGAAGTAGTGTTTCCAAGGGACAACCAGGTTTCAGTCTGAGCAATAAGGTGAAAGGAAAGTTCAGAGAATATCCCAACAAATGGCAGAGCTTGCATTTAAGAAGCTATCTACAGAGACACATGGAAAATCCAGCCATGTTAGTGGATCTACAGATGGCACAAGGTTGAGGGCCTGCGTGATGATGGATGGCCTGTGTTTGAAATGCTTATTCCTTGGTGTCATAAAGAAACAGCACTTGAACATAAATTTAATTTTCTCAGCAAGGCCATTTTATACTTTCTGCAGAAAGGGTACAGCAGTTTTGCCACAAAAGCACACCGAACAAAGGAGACAGGGTCATTTATAACCTGACGCATCCACCCTACTGCTGTGTCCGGTTTCCATTGGCTGGAACGTGGCCTCACATTCTGTATTTGTCCTGATTGGCTAGTAACTTAGAACATTTTTAAAAAGGCAAAGGCAGAGGAGAACAAAGGAAGGAGGAAGTAACTTGTGGCATGCTGAGAAAGGTAAAAACACCTTCAAATAAGGAAGAGGAACAGGCTATGGCCTAATGCTTGCTTGGACCAGTATAAGCATGCCAGGGCAAATATTTAGGCTAAAGTGTGGGAGCTATGAACATAAAGTACATTGATTTCTTTATTATGGCTAGGAGATATTTAAGAATGTTAGCACAGGTCTATGAATAAATTTTGCTTCTAAGAGAAGTTACTATGTATTCCTAATTAGATGGGGAAGAAAGTCTTTGAAGAGGAACCTCTACTTTACTTTTTACACCTGGGACCTGGTTTCTGGGTGAATGAGGGAAAGAGGGAATGAGAGATATGAGCATAATGAGCTCAGTGCTGATTATGTCGTGAAGAGAAGAGGGCAGCCAGTTCAAGACAGATGTTATGGGTCCACTGGCTGACCATGCTTTCCTGCAGATGCCAGTATTATGGCAACCAAGGAGAGAGAGAGAGAGTCTCCATAACAATTTATCTTCCTGGAAGCTGAAGCACCAAATGGTTTGAGTGTTTCTTCTTCTTAAAGGGAAGGTAGTGTGGCCCATATGAAAAGGTCGGCCCCTTGTGAAGCAGGAGGCTGGAAATGGGCTCTTCTTTGTGGGATGAAATGTATAGCAGCTGGTGTGGGAGCTGGAGCATAAGTGGCTTAGAGGCAGCCTCTTTTCTCCAGCAGCGGGCAGGATGGCTCTGGGATCACCTCAGTCAATGGCATCACCATCCAATTCAAAGATAAGGATGGATGCAGTTATAAGTATGTTTGTACAGGCTTAATTTTCTCTGGAAAGTAAGAATGGGTCACCTGAGGATAAAAGGGGGAAGTGAATAAAGTCGGGGGACAGAACATCTGAGGTCTCAAGGGGAATTCATGAGATTTTGGATCAAGCCACTGAGGGCACATCAAAGGTTCATGGACGAAGACATGGAAGAATTATAGAACAGGGCCCAGGGCCCACCCAAGGTTGGAGTTTACAAATCAGTCACTACATATGTGGTCCTGGATCTGTTGAATAGTAGACTCTTCAAAACACACTGATAAATCCCTCCCTCTTAAAAGCTGAAGAATTGGCCCTCTCTGAAAACCACAGCACTGTCTTGCATTATAGGGATTAACCCAAACTGCTCTGTGAAGCTCGTCTAATCTGTGAGCAATGAGAAAGGCAGAAGAATTTGTAATAATAAAGAAATGAAAACTGAGCTGTAGCCTTAGATTACACTGTGACATTTGGTGAGTTCACCGTCTTTCTTTAGTGTAAGAATCAAGGAACAAATTTGTTTTATTGTTTGGCGTATTATAGAACTCATTTGACAATACTGCTTAAGTTATACAACAACCCCTAATTCATACTTTTAACCTCATTTGAAAAAAAAAATTAAAATGCTCTCACCTTGGAGCATTACTTTACATTTTGCAGCACACACTTGTACTTTGGGTTCTTTTTAGGCAGAAATCTGAACTAACAAGTATTTCTATTTTTTCTCCAAATTCTTTACATTTCTACAGCTTTATTTCACCCTTTTCTAACATAATAAACCATTTCTCAGCAAACATTTAGATAAAATGTCACACACTTGGAGAAAGAAAATCTAGGTTGCAGATCAAAAACAAGGCCATATTAAGCATGAGAAGTGGTAGCAGGAATACAATTTACAATGTTTTGATTTAATACCATAAAGAATGTCCACAGAATAGACTGCAGATTGGAATTCATGGAGACGTCTTCTTTAGTTTATGTAACGAATGCCATTCGTATTCAGTAAGATTTAATCAGGCTGCTTGAGACTGAGATATAAGTGTAGAGAAGATATTCGCTTTCCTTCTCCATATACTTGGAATGTAAAATTACTTAGGAAATTTTACATTGACGCTACACGGTGAGGAGATATATATATATATATCTTAACTATATATATATTTTTAAGATAAAATAAGTATGAGACCTCAAAAATATTTGGACTGCAAATACCGTTTTAAAGTAATAAAATATTATTTCTGTGAAATAGAAACTAAAATTGAAAAGTGCTTGAAGTATAAATTCTATTAAATTTTAGTGAAAAATACCATGAAAATACTCAGCATATAATTAAAAATTTATTGTGTACAAATGGGTTCTGCTATTTCTAATATATTTTATTCTCAATGTATTATATTCTGTTATATAACTTTAAGATATTCATTTAATTTCAAGTTTAAGTACTAGATTTTGATATACTACTTTACCATATTTTAGTTTCTATTTCCTTTTATAGACAGATTCACTCCCTACCACTAAAAATGTTTAAATACCTAATTTAATCTGAGACAACATCTGCAACAAAAAAACAGAACTGCTGTTTTAAGTTTCTGATATTATATGTAAAATGGCATAACAATATAATTTTATTTGAAGGTAGACTGAGTTAACTTAAATATATATATTATCAATCCTAGAGTAACCACTTTAAATATAAAGCAACATAGCTAATGAGCTAAAAGAAGACGTAAAACAGAACACTAGAAGATAACCAATTGAAACTAAAGCAGAAAATAAAAAGGGGTAAATGAAAGGAAGATGGCACACACAGAAAACAGATAGCAGGATGGTAGATTTATACCCAGCCATACCAATAATTACAACAGATGTAAATCATCTAATATTTCAATTAAAAGTCAGAAATTGACTTCCAATTTCTAGTCCAGCATAAAAGGAACCTGAAAATCATCACTGTCTCCTAACCATAAGTAAAAAGCTGAAAAACTTGATAATCAACAACTCTTCCAGATCTGTCAGAGAAGTGAGCTCATAGGACAAACCGCAGCCCTCAAAATTGGAGAGAGACACTAGTGGATACAGACAAGTCCCACTCACCAGAGCAGAAACCTCATGGGAACAAATACTAGGCTAGGAAAACCTGAACTGTAATCTATACATTGCGCAAAACCTCATGGGAATGGATACTAGGCTAGGAAAACCTGAACTGTAATCTATACGCTGCTACAGGCTTGATTTGGACAATTCTGAGAGTTAAAATCTTGGGGTGGGGCAGTTTTAGGGAGACCTCCACACTTATGAGTTTTACCTCCAGCAGCCCCACCAGAGTCTCATAGTGAAGATTAGACAAGAAGTCTGTCTTAGTCCTTTTGAACTACTATAACAAAATACCTTGAACTGGGTAATTTATAAACAATAAAAATTATTGTTCACTTGGAGGCTGGGAAGTGCAAGAACAAAGTGTGGGCAGATCCAGTGTCTGATGAGGGCTTGCTCTCTGCTTTGAAGATGGAGCCTTCTTTCTCCGTCTCCACGTGGTGGAAGGGCAAAAGGACTCCCTCAAGCTGTATAAGAGCATTAATCCTATTTATGAAGACAAGCCCTCATGACCTTATTGCCTCCTGGAGGCCCCAACTCAGTACCATTAGCATTAGATTTCAACACACGAATTTTGGGGGTTCAGAGAGATTCGACAATAGCAAAACTCCTCATGCTTTTGACAGAGAGAGTAGAAAAATAACTACTTTGAAATATGCCCAGAGCATTCTGCTCTTTTTAACAAGGCCTGCCCTCAAAAGGACATATTTTAGCAGAGCTAGCCCCATCTGGCCTTTGACATGGAGTGAAAATGACTGCTCTAGCCATCCTGTCCCACCCAAGTGGAAAGAAGAGAGAGACTCCAAAGCACTTGCGAAGGTCACAGCACAGGAACACAAGCTCATTAAAAGACTGAAACCTAATCATCGGACTACAGCACACTTTCCCTCCCACTCCACCTTCCCGCCACATCACTAATGACCTATCTACTACAGTTCCTTCTACCTGCATGTTCAGCTTTCAACAAAAGTTACAATGCACATTAAAAAGTAGAAAACAGGCCAAGCGTGGTGGCTCACGCCTGTAATCCCAGCACTTTGGGAGGCTGAGGTGGGCGTATCACAAGGTCAGGAGTTCGAGACCAGCCTGGCCAACATGGTGAAACCCCATCTCTACTAAAAATACAAAAAAAAAATTAGCTAGGCTTGGTGGTGTGCACCTGTAATCCCAGCTACTCAGGAGGCTGAGGCAGGAGAATCACTTGAACCCAGGAGGCGGAAGTTGCAGTGAGCCAAGATTGTGCCACTGCACTCCAGCCTGGGGATGTAGTGAGACTCCATCTCAAAAAAAAAAAAAAAAAAAAGGAGAAAACACAATCTGAAGAGACAAAACAAGCACCAGAACCAGGCTCAGATATGGCAGGGATGTTGGAAAGTTACAGATTGTCAGATTGGAAAAAAAACAAATCTTAAATCCATGCTGTGTGCAATAAACTAATTTTAAATAGAATGATACATACAGGTTAAAAATAAAAGGAAAGAAATATCATGCAAACACTAATCAAAAAAGGTGGAGTGGCTATAGTAGCATCAGAGTAAACTTAAAGACAAGAAATACTCCTAGAGGTAAAGAAGAATATTCCATAATAAAGAAGTCAATTCATCAAGAAGCTATAACAATCCTAAATGTGCATAAATCTAATAGCAAAACTTCAAAATCATAAAACAAAAACAGAATTGAAAGGAAAAATAGACAAAAATCCATATTTACATCGGATACTTTAACACTCTTCTCTCTGCAACTGGTAGAACTAGTGAACTATATCACTAAGAATATAGAAAACGTGAGCATTATCAATCAACACATCTTGACAACTATATCACTAAGAATATAGAAAACGTGAACGTTATCAATCAACACATCTTGACTGATATTTATGCAAAATAGCATCAACAACAGCATATGGCACACTATTCACATGTGCTATAGAATATTCACAAAGACAGATCATTTGCTGTTCCATGAAATAAGTCTTGAGAAATTTAAAAGAATTGAAATCAATTCAGAATAGGTTCTCTCACCACAAATGAATTAAACTAGAAATCAATAATGAAAAAAATAGCTGGGAAACCCCAAACTATTTGGAAGTTAAGCAATATGGTTACAAATAACCAAGCATCAAAGAAGAAATTACCAGAGAAGTCAGAAAATACTTTAACCAATGTAGCAATGAAAACTTAACATACTGAAATATATGGATGTCAGTTAAGCAATGCAATGCT
Organism: Symphalangus syndactylus; assembly: GCF_028878055.3. Taxonomy (NCBI): domain Eukaryota; kingdom Metazoa; phylum Chordata; class Mammalia; order Primates; family Hylobatidae; genus Symphalangus; species Symphalangus syndactylus. The sequence continues at coordinate 161,112,046 of NC_072426.2, forward strand.
GAGAGGGAACCTTGATCTCCATATGGTTATATTAAGCACCGTGAAAACAAATACCTATAATATACTAAAACAGTATTTATTGGTTTTGTTTGTTTTTTTGGAGATAGTCTCGTTCTGTCACCCAGGCTGGAATGCACATGGCTGCAATCTCGGCTCACTGCAACCTCCGCCTCCCAAGTTCAAGCAATTCTCCTGCCTCAGCCTCCCGAGTAGCTGGGATTACAAGCACCCACCACCATACCTGGCTAATTTTTGTATTTTTAGTAGAGATGGGCTTTCGCCATGTTGGCCAGTCTGGTCTCAAACTCCTGACCTCAGATGATTCACCCACCTCGGCCTCCCAAGTGCTGGGATTACAGGTGTGAACCACCGTACCCAGCCTAAAACAGTATTTTTTGTTAATGAGGGACCATTTAAACCTTCTTTACTTGGAAGGGGCAGGGAATGAAGGACAGGTGTGAGGCACAACACAGTACAACCTAGGGACAGGGGTGATATTTAGGCTGGACATTGAAAAATGAGGCCAGATGAGGAATTTCTGTGAGGCAGGAGCATGAGGAAAGGCAGGGTGTGCTGTCCCTGAAATGCTGTGGATAGAAGAGCTGATTCCAGTGTGGCTGAAGGGTAAGATTTCTGGAGGAAAGTGAGTGGGGCCGAGAAGATCAAGCTGAGCGTGCAACAGATTGTGAAGGGCCTCGTATGCTCTGCATGTACATAGAAGTAAATGTGTGAGTCAGAATTCCTTCTGTGGACATATTCAACAATACTCTCCTTTTGCTCCTCTAAAGGAAAAATAACTGACTAATGCAACAGTCAGCTCAATATGAATCACAACTATTGAAAAAGAGAAAGAAGTTTGATGAATACCAAAATTAACAGAGGCTTTTCCATATGTATCCTTTGGGTAGCTTCCCAGAAGGAAGAATGAACACAGCTACTTGGCAGGTCTACCTAAGCTAGCCCCAATCACACCTCTTCACAAACTCCAGCTGGCATGCGAAGTGTGAGAAAACAGCCCAGCTAAAACACATTACTGAAAAGTCTTGAATTTACAAACAAAGGATTGCTGTTAAATAAAGAAAAAAGAAAATAGAAAACAAAACACAGCACTGTGTTGTGACTTTGAAGAATACTTTTGCACCAGAAGGTGTAAAATGTGATTAAACAGGCGGTGATTGATTTGGGTTCGGTGGGTCAAGGCCTTTCCTTGGATTTGAACATTTCAGAGTCCAGACTATTGACTGGCTGTAATATCAAAACACTGTATAAAATGCTTCGATTTGTAACAGAATTTGACATTGTCAGAAGTCATAAGGCAGTTTTGTTTTTCCTAATTCACAATTAAGTTATAATAGCAGCAAGCTGACTTTACTCAGTCACAGAGCCAGAGGATTTGATGAGGTGTACAATTTTCCCTCAAGGATAAAAATGTAATTATGAAAAAGTCCTGAACTGAAAAACAGTATTGTCAGCTATTTCCAAGAAAGATAAAAGATCATTTAAAGGTAAAGAGATTACAGATAAAAGGAATACAAAATTAAGTTGAAACCACCAGGGTAGAGAGAACAAGTTCTAAACAACAACCAGACATTAAAACATTTTATTATAACAAGAAAATATGGCTTTCATTTTTCTAAAAGGACAGCAATACGTTTTTAAATTCCTATTTCTGATTAGTTCATCCAGATGTTTAAAGATAAATAGGTATCAATTGATAATTATACTTTCAATGGTGCTGAAGAAGGAAGCCCTGAATGTGCCTCCGTCTGTCAAGCGGACAGTCAGAGGGAGGCCCTAGTCAGAGGGAGGTCCTGTTCTACGCTCAATAACGAGGGGACTCCTTTTCATAAGTTCATGTAAACTGCAAGGGGTACTTAATAGTTTTGTTTTCATTTCTTACCCCAAAACCTATCTCCCACTAAGCCCTCTCTATAAAATGAAAAAAATTAATATCTGTTTTAACAGGATTGCTGGGAAGATCAAGTAAGAGAAAATGAATAATATATGTAAAAGAACTTTGTCCACTGCATAGCCCTACACAGAAAGCATTATTACAAAGTATTTTACATTTATAAAGTGCTTTTCAAAACACTCTCCACTTAAAATTCAATTCGCAATCACCAGCTAAGGCTGAAGATTCAGACGCAAAATCCCCGCCTGCATGAAGCTCATGTTCTGGACTCTAGAGGAATCGGGTAATCCTGTCTATACCTGCGGAAAATGCTGTGAAAACATAGGAGGTTGCTACAAAGAAGTTGGCGCCCAAGTTAGAGAAATGAGTGCATCACCCCTGTTCTCAGGACTCTGGATTTCTGCAACCTTCCTGAAATATTTAATGAATATTTGAAATTACCTCATTTCACCTGTTATCAATCCTCTGATAGTAACCCAGAGAGATACATGTTATTTCTTACATGAGAAAAGTGAGGCTTCGAAAAGATAAACAACCTCATTGTGATTCAATGACTTGACGTTCAGCTCACAGTCTAGAAAATGGCTAAGTGGCAAAACTGGTCTTCAGACTCAAGAAATGTTCAGTGTTATCCAATAGAGTTCGTTTGGTGTTTGCAGTCATGGAAATGGAATGTGGGGTCTTATTGGAAATAAGCTACTCCATACCAGACATGTATTTTAAAAGAAGAAATCATGATTCTTAGAAAATTGGGTGTCAAAACTATACATTTAAAATTCTGTCAAAATCAGTAAAACAAAGTAAACAGCCAATGTGCAAGCAAATGCTTCACATGAATAGACTATCTAGTCTCCAATCCAATAGCTGTTCTGGGAGGAAACATCTCAATTTGTGCCATGAGAATGTCAAACTGATATTTCTATAACGGTTAGCACGGCCACAGTGCTCCACAGAGAGGGCAAAGATCCTGCACACTGGGTGGCCAATATGGGTTTAAAAAAGAAGGAATTTTTATTGCCCTCTCCCCAACAATACTGTGCGTGTGCATGCACACACGCGCGCACACACACACGCGCACACACACACACACACAATGCAGCAGCAACAACAGGCACAGGGAGAGGTTCCAGCAACCCTTTCTCTGCTCCTCAGGGAAGATATTCTGGAGCCTTTTCCAAGGCTCTTCCAGAGCTGGTTGAGAAGCATTTCTTCGTCAATAAACAGAGGGCGAGGAATGCCTCTTTACTGTGGAGTCTGGTCAAAGTTAAGTGTCCCACTTGTGGACAGGAACGGAGGTAGGAGCTGGATGCCTGTCGAAAACAAACTAAATTCCAGCAAATAATCTTAGTGTTCAACAAGAAAGAAATGTTTTCAATAAATTTGTGTTCATTTACAAGATTGGAAAAATGTTTAAAGTAGACTACAAAATTGGTGATAATTTACTTAAATAAGCATTTATGGAAAGTTGGTGTTTTATATATTTTTTATAAATTTTATATTTATATAATGTGAAAATTCATATTATATATTTAAATATTAAGTCATATATTTAAAATTCATATTATATATTTTTAAATTAAATTAAATATTAAAAATTAAATTATATATTTACATTTAAATATTAAACCTATTAAAATTGGCCTTGAATTTATTATATATGTCATGTATATTATATATTATATATTTATAAAATATATTTTTTATTTTTTATAAATTTTATATTTTTATAATTTGAAAATTCATATTATATATTTAAATATTAAATCTATTAAAATTGGCATTGAATTTATTATATATGTCAGGAAAATAATGACAAAGAAATATAGCAACGTTAGCAATCAGTTTTTTTTCTCATACTTCTTTTTAACTTTTATTGTGGGTTCGGGGGTGCGTGTGCAGTTTTGTGATAAAGGTAAACTGGTGTCACGGGGGTTTGTTGTACAGATTATTTAGTCACCCAGGTACTAAGCCTGGTACCCAATAGTTATTTTTTCTGCTCCTCTCCCTCCTCCCAACCTCCACCCTCAAGGAGGCCCCAGGGTGTGTGTTGTTCCCTTCTTTGTGTTCATGAGTTCTTATCATTTAGTTCCCACTTACAAATGAAAACACACAGCATTTGGTTTTCTGTTCCTGCATTAGTTTGCTAAGTAATGGCCTCCAGCTCCATCCATGTTCCTGCAAAAATGGACGTGATCTCATTCTTTTTAATAACTGCAAGCAATCAGTTTTGAGCATGGTCCAGTATTAACCACAATGATTATTTCTTCTATATTAATAATAAAAAATGTAAAATAAAAAATAATTTCCCTATTAAAGATAAAAAATTGGAAATAGGTATTAACCTTCCTCTCAAGTCTCAATAAAAATAACAATAAAAATAACAAAAAGTGTTTGCATGCCATGGGACTATCTGTCCTCCACCCTGGAGAAGCTTGGAGCTTATTCTGTGGAATGGGAGAAACAGAGAGTCCCTGTAATGGAGATAGCAAGAAGGAGAGGTGGGTCATATACTGGAAACAAGAGAAGCAAAGTTTGTGTAAGGAATATTGAGACTACAACTCGATCTTTCCTTCTGTGGCTCCTAAAATGCAGGTGGCAGAGTTGTACCTTCCATGCAGGAAATAAAAGGGTTTTTCTAGGGAATTGAGAGGATCTACCAATAGCTGGGCCTATTTAAATGAGAGTGAAGCCCAAGCTGATGTGAAGCTTGTGTCTAGAATTTCCAATCAATCTTCTAGGGCCTCACTCTTAAATATAAGCAGACAGCTAAGGATCACCATACTTTGATAGGATTAAGAATGAGCAAACACTGGAAACATACTGAAATACAGCCAGCCCTCTAAAACAGAAGATATAGAATATAATGAAAGACCAAAGTGGACATGTGTAGAGATTACACAGGGAAGGTAGTGGAATTGGCAACTCTGGCAGCGATGCGGCTAAGGACAGGATGAATATGAAAATTGCTTGAAGTTCAACAATAAGGAGAAAGGAGATTGCCAAAAAGACCAGGAGAGGCAAGAACAAGGCCTGTCATAAAGTTATAGTGCATGAATGGCCTATCAGATAAGAATTAATTCAGCAGAACATAATTGAAAATACAAGTTAAAGGAGCATGAATAATATTTGTATTTTCTCTATAACAAAGCAGGTTAGTTCAAATGCATCACGATGTCTTCAGGAACCCACACTTGTCTCTCTTTATTGAACCCACACACTCTTCTCTCTCCATTGATCCCACACACCTCTCTCTATTGAACCCACACTCTTCTCTCCGTCTCTTTTTTGTTTTGTTTTTGTTTTTGTTTTTGTTTTTTGAGACGGAGTCTCGCTCTGTCATCCAGGCTGGAATGCAGTGGTGCGTTCTCGGCTCACTGCAACCTCTGCCTCCCAGGTTCAAGCGATTCTCCTGCCTCAGCCTCTCCAGTAGCTAGGATTACAGATGCCCGCCACCACACCCAGCTAAGTTTTGTATTTTTAGTAGAGACAGGGTTTCACCATGTTGACCAGGCTGGTCTGGAACTCCTGACCTCAGGTGATCCGCCCACCTTGGCCTCCCAAAATGCTGAGATTACAGGCGTGAGCCACTGTGCCCAGCCTCTTTTCTCTCTATTGAACCCACACTCTTCTCTCTCTACTGACCCACACTCCTCTCTCTACTGAACCCATGCTCTTCTCTCTCTACTGAACCCATGCTCTTCTCTCTCTACTGAACCCATGCTCTTCTCTCTCTACTGAACCCACACTCTTCTCTCTCTACTGAACCCACGCTCTTCTCTCTCTACTGAACCCACAACTCTTCTCTCTCTACTGAACCCATGCTCTTCTCTCTCTACTGAACCCACGCTCTTCTCTCTCTATTGAACCCATGCTCTTCTTTTTCTATTGAACCTGCATTCTTCTCTATTGAACACACACTCTTCTCTCTATTGAATCCACACTCTTCTCTCTCTATTGAACCCATGCTCTTCTCTCTCTATTGAACCCACGCTCTTCTCTCTCTATTGAACCCACGCTCCTCTCTCTTTTGAACCCACGCTCTTCTCTCTCTATTGAACCCATGCTCTTCTCTCTCTATTGAACCCACACTCTTCTCTCTCTGTTGAACCCATGCTCTTCTTTCTCTGTTGACCCACACTCTTCTCTCTATATTAAACCCACTTTCTTCTCTCTCTATTGAACCCACGCTCTTCTCTCTCTATTGACCCACCTCTTCTCTATTGAACCCATGCTCTTCTCTTTCTATTGAACCTGCATTCTTCTCTATTGAACCCGCATTCTTCTCTATTGAACCCATGCTCTTCTCTCTATTGAACCCACACTCTTCTCTCTCTATTGAACCCCTGCTCTTCTCTGTCTGTTGAATCCATGCTCTTCTTTCTCTGTTGACCCACACTCTTCTCTCTATATTGAACCCACTCTCTTCTCTCTCTACTGAACCCACACTCTTCTCTCTCTACTGAACCCATGCTCTTCTCTCTCTATTGAACCCACACTCTTCTCTCTCTGTTGAACCCACACTCTTCTCTCTCTGTTGAACCCATGCTCTTCTCTGTCTATTTAACCCACTCTCTTCTCTATTGAACCCATGCTTTTCTCTCTCTATTGACCCCACACTCTTCTCTATTGAACCCATGCTCTTCTCTCTCTATTGACCCACACTCTTCCCTCTCTCCCTTGAACCCACAATCTTCTCTGTCTATTGAACCCATGCTCTTCTCTTTCTATTGAACACATGCTCTTCTCTCTATTGAACCCACGCTCTTCTCTATTGAACCCACATTCCTTTCTCTCTATTGAACCCATGCTCTTCTCTCTATATTGAACCCATGCTCCTCTCTCTATATTGAACCCATGCTCTTCTATCTCTACTGACCCACACTCTTCTCTCTCTATTGAACCCATACTCTTCTCTCTCTATTGAACCCACACTCTTCTCTCTCTCCTGAACCCACACTCTTCTCTCTCTATTGAACCCACACTCTTCTCTCTCTATTGCATCAGGCTTCTCCTGCACCTTTTCCTCTCATGACTTTTTACCTCATTGTTGAACAGTGTCTGCTTTATCTTCAAGTTCTGGGTAGGAAGAAGAGCAAAGAGAAAAAGGCAAGAAGTAGGTGCCAGTGTCCATATCTCTTTTAAGAGCTCTCCTAGAAGCCCCACCTAGTGACTTCTGATTATATAATAGCTTGAAGGAATATGTGGGATTTGGGGGTTGTTTGTTTTAAGCTGGACTCATTATCACTGTGAAAAAAATCACATTGTATATGTAAGAAAGAAAGAGCAAATGTATATTACCTAGAGAACTAGCAGCATACATCACTGATTTTTTTGAAAATTAAAATGTTTTAGTAATGGGCTTGAAATTCAATTCCAGTCATCAATAAATTAAATGTATACAATAAAGAAGACTTGTAATTTAACAATCATTCTGGGTTGCTTAGTGGGTGTGCAATAATGACCTTTAAAGAGGGGAACAGGCCAGGCTCGGTGGCTCATGCCTGTAATCCCAGAACTTTCGGAGGCCGAGACGGGCAGATCATTTGAGATCAGGAGTTCAATACCCGCTTGGCTAACATGGTGAAACTCCGTGTCTACTAAAAATACAAACAATTAACCAGGCATGATAGTGCACGCCTGTAGTTCCAGCTAATCCTGCTGAGGCAGGAGAATCGCTTGAACCCAGGAGGCGGAGGTTGCAGTGAGCTGCAATTGCGTCACTGCGCTCCAGCCTGGGCAACAGAGTGAGACTCCATCTCAAATTTTTTTTTTTTAAAAAAAGAAGGGAACAAACAAAGGAAATTTCGAGGAGAGAGAAAAATGGAAAATGAGTAGCTGTCTCCTTTCTTTCAGGTAACTGCTTTCAGGTCCTCCAGAATTTTTATTAATATAAAAGAACATTTGCATTATCCTATCAATACTGTAGTTTGTGACAGTAAGTCAAAATATACTTTTCACTGGGCAAAGGACATGAACAGACACTTTTCAAAAGAAGACATTTATGCAGCCAACAAACATATGAAAAAAAGCTCAACATCACTGGTCATTAGAGAAATGCAAATCAAAACCACAATGAGATACCATCTCATGCGAGTCAAAGTGATGATTATTAAAAAGTCATGAAATAACAGATGCTGGCAAGGCTGTGGAGAAATAGGAACACTTTTACACTGTTGGTGGGAGTGTAAATTAGTTCAACCATTGTGGAAGACAGTGTGGTGATTCCTCAAAGACCTAGAACCAGAAATACCATTTGACCCAGCAATCCCATTACTGGCTATATACCCAAAGTAATATAAATCATTCTATTATAAAGATACATGCAAGCATATGTTCATTGCAGCACTACACCATAGCGTATGCATGGAATCAACCCAAGTGCCCATCAGTGATAGACTGGATAAAGAAAATGTGGTACCTATACACCATGGAATTCTATGCAGACATAAAAAGGAACGAGATTATGTACTTTGCAGGAATATGGGTGAAACTGGAAGCCATTATCCTTAGCAAACTGAGGAACAGAAAACCAAAGACTGCATTTTCACACTTGTAAGTGGGAGCTGAACAATGAGAACACATGGACACAGGGAGTGGAGCAACACACACTGGGGCCTGTTGGGGGTGCAAGGGGAGGGAGAGCATTAGGATAAATAGCGAATGAATCCAGGGCTTAATACATAGGTGTTGAGTTGATAGGTGCAGCAAACCACGATGGCACACGTTTACCTGTGTAACAAACCTGCACATCCTGCACATATATCCCGGAATTTAAAATAAAATAAAATTTTAAAAAGAATATATATATATATGTTTCCTAGATACTTGGTGTATCTAGGAAATATACAAAAGCTTAACAATAAACTGCCCAAGAATCGATGAAAACTAAAAGTTAAATATAAAAATTGCCTTTCCATTGCATAAAAATGTAATTTCACCAGCCCAATGTATGTATCACTTGAAAAAATGTCGTTGCAAAATGCAATCTCTTTTGTGCTTTATACTGTTGATTTTAAAATTTAAAGTCAGGAGAGCAAAGCACATATAAATTGGTTCCTTCTTTTATTTCTCAAGAAGTCACTCTTTCTTTTTCATTACCAACTGCTCTGACTACTATTACAATTTTTATCCCAAAAGGTGATGCTGACAGTGTAAAGGTGGTATAATTAACAAAATTCTTCTCTCGTGACATTTCTCACAGAAAACTGGAAGCATGAAAATGTAATTGCACCAGCAGATATGTTTCAAAACAAAGTAAAGAGCTTATGAAAAATAAGAACTCTTAAATGCAAGCACTAGAGATTGCCTAGATCAAGACAATATCCATGAATTGAACAGGTTTTTCAGATAATAAATTGATAGAATGCAGCACATATCTCCATTTCTTAAGAGAGAAAAGTTTTGTATCAACATTTAGATGCACGGCATGGTCTGACATTGGGATTGAATTATTTCTCAGTTAATGAATAGCACTCATGTGAAGTAGCCATTCACAGACTCGGCTGCTCACTGGCATGACCTGGACGACATTTCCCTTTACAGATTCCTTGACCCACTCCCAAGGGTTTGGATTCGATAGGGTTTGTGTTGCTCTGGGACCTGTAGTTCTTTAAAGCACTCTTGATGACTGATTAACACCAAGGAGAAGATTGACAAAAATCTGTAATAGCGGAAGCATTTACTACAAGTAAAACTGTGCTTAAACTTGGGGGAAAGGAGTTTATCCTTACGTAGCTCATTATCTAGCACAATGGTTCTCAGCCAAGAATAAATTTGCCTCCTGGGGGACATTTGGCGATGTCTGGAGACTTTTTTTTTTTTTTTTTTTTGAGACGCAGTCTCAATCTTTCCCCAGGCTGGAGTGCAGTGGTGCAATCTTGGCTCACTGCAAGCTCCGCCTCCTGGGTTCAGGCCATTCTCCTGCCTCAGCCTCCCGAGTAGCTGGGACTACAGGCGCCCGCCACCACGCCCGGCTATTTTTTTGTATTTTTAGTAGAGACGGGGTTTCACTGTGTTAGGATGGTCTCGATCTCCTGACCTCGTGATCCACCTGCCTCGGCCTCCCAAAGTGCTGGGATTACAGGTGTGAGCCACCTCACCCGGCCGTCTGGAGACATTTTAGGTTGTCACTGTTGTGGGGTGGAGGGTGATTTTAGGTTGTCACTATTGTGGGGTGGAGGGTGGGGGTGGGGAGGCGGTCCTACTGGCATCTAATGGTAGAGACCAGGGATGCTGCTGAACATCCGACAGTGCACAGGGCAGTCTTCCACAACCAAGAATTACCTGGCTCAAAAGGTCAATACCGGCAAGAGAAACCCTGATCCCAATAGGAGGAATAAGAAAATACATTAAACTATATAATGAATGGGGTAGAGATTTAAAAGTTATTGCAAAGATATAGATAGATGTTATAACAATTCGGAGCAGGGTGAGTTAGGGCCAGCAGAGAAAGGATCTAGGCTCTGGAATGAAGTCTGTGCCTTTTCCTACAGCCTTACTACTTAAGTGTTCAACACTAGCTGAACACTTGCAGTTTCGAGCATTTGTGCATATGGTAATTAAGCTAAATAAAGTTCCTCTTCTCCTTGAAGGTCATATTCTAGTTGGAAGAATCAGGCAGAACATCCAAAGTTTAAAAAATGGAAAAAACAAGTGTTGGCAAGCATGTGGAGGAAGTAAATGGAACACTTACCCATTTCTAGTGAGAGTGACATTGGTTCAACCACTTTGGGAAACTGGCTAGCAGTATCTACCAAAGCTGATCTACATGCCCTGTGATTCAACACTTCTACCCCTAGGTGTTCGTTTAACAGCAGTGCATGTGTATCTGTGCCAAAAGACATGTACAGGAATGCTCATAATAGTAGTATGTGTAACAGTCCAAAACTAGGTTCAATTAAAATGTCCATTAGGCCAGGCGCGATGGCTCACACCTGTAATCCCAACACTTTGGGAGGCCAAGCCGGGCGGATCATGACGTCAGGAGATCAAGACCAGTTGGGCCAACATAGTGAAACCCCATCTCTACTAAAAATACAAAAAAATTAGCTGAGTGTGGTGGTGTGCACCTGTAATCCCAGCCACTTAGGAGGCTGAGGCAGGAGAATTGCGTGAATCCAGGAGGCGGAGGTTGCAGTGAGCTGAGATCACGCCATTGCACTCCAGCCCGGGTGACAGTGCGAGACTCTGTCTCAAAAAAAAACAAAAAAAGTCTGTTAATAAAATGAATTTTTAAAACCAGGGTGTATTTTTATGTATACAATGGAATAATATATGCAATTAAGCTGAATGTAGTACTACTACACAAAAATATGTAGATGTATCTCACAAATGTAACATTGAGTGAAAGATGTCAGATATGAAAATTATATATGATATGATCCCATTATATAAAGATTATATAGAGATAAAATTAATGTATTATGAATCAAAACAGTTGTTGTATTGGAGGAAGACATTATGAGTGGGGTCTTTTTGAAAGTCATCTGGGTGCTGTAATATTCCATTTCTTGATCTGAGTAGCAGATCTGGTAATCCATATAGTCTTTGCTTTTTTTTGAATACCATATTTCGATAAAAATATTTACTTAATAGCGCAATGACAAGTGCTATGAAGAAAAGTAAAGCTGGATAAGGGACTTACAGAGTGGCAGGTCGGTGTCATAGATATTATTTATAGCAGAGGTCCACAAGCTTTTTCTGTAAAGGGCCAGATAGTAAATATTCTAGGCTTTATGAGCCTACAATCTGTTTCAAAATCATTCAACTCTGCGGTTGTACTGCAAAAGCAGAAATAGACAATAAGTAAATGAATGAATGTGACTATGTTCCAATGAAAGTTTATTTGTGGACACTGAAAATTGAATTTCCTAATTTTCATGTGTTGCAAACTACTATTTTTGCTTTCGATTTTTTTCCCAGTCATTTGAAATTATAAAAAATATCCTTAGCTCACAGGCCATAAAAAAAACAGGCATTGGGTGAATTTGACCCGTGGGCCATCGTTTGCAACCTCTAAGGTAGAGGCTAGTGGGAGAAATCCTGCCCGAGGAGGTAACTTTGCACAGTCCTAAGCAAATTGAGATGGCAAGTCATGTATTGATCCAGGGGCACAGTCCTAAGCAAATTGAGATGGCAAGTCATGTATTGATCCAGGGGCACAGTCCTAAGCAAATTGAGATGGCAAGTCATGTCCTGATCTAGGGAAGGTGTTTTCTCTGGAAGCGGAGAGGAAGTAGGAAGGCCATATGGCGGAAGCTTGCTGAGTGTGTTCAAGGAACAGCTTCTGTGGCTAGAAAAAATGAGTAAATGGTGCCACTGGCAGCAACAAGCCATGGCCCGAGAGGCTCAGAGAGAGATGCTCTAAAACGGAGACCCGGCGGCGATGAGGAAGGTGAAAGAGGGAAGAAATACTGCAGCAAGGATGCAAGCCAGAAGTCTGAATCTCTCAGAGAAGACAGGAGACAGAACTAGCATGTGGAATGGGGTGGAGAGGAGGAGGAGGCAGGGAGGCAGTCAAGTGTCTTTCCGTGCCCAAGCCGCACACCACCACCACCGCACAGACACGCCTGAGAGTTATCTAGTTCAAGCATTGTAAGACTGGATAAAGGTGTATTTCTTTCTGTCTCTTTTTTTCTTTCCTTTTTTCTTTACTTTCTTTCCTCCCTTTTTTGTTTTTTTCCCAGAGAATTCACATCAAACAGCATTATTTATAATGATGATGTCCTTCTAGGTAAACTCAGATTTTCCAGGTAAAAGAGAATGGCAACCAATAGTGGCAGCGATTTCTTAAATGTGACATTTTGGCCGGGTGCAGTGGCTCACACCTGTAATCCCAGCACTTTGGGAGGCCGAGGCGGGTGGATCACCTGTGGTCGGGAGTTCGAGACCAGCCTGACCAACATGGAGAAACCCCGTCTCTACTAAAAAGACAAAATTAGCCGGGCATGGTGGCGGGCGCCTGTAATCCCAGCTACTTGGGAGGCTGAGGCAGGAGAATCACTTGAACCTGGGAGGCGGAGGTTGCGGTGAGTCGAGATCGTGCCACTGCACTCGAGCCTGGGCGACAAGAGGGAAACTCTGTCTCAAAAAAAAAAAAATAAATAAAAGGGACATGTGTTCAGGCTCACTGATGTATCTGCCCCTGGCTGGAAGATTTCTCAAAGCTCCAACATAAAGTAGGACCTAATGTCTGGCGTTGCGGGTGAAGGAATGATATGCCTACTGGGTGTTTTACTTAGCAACAACTCAGCTTTTTGTGGAATTCCAGCTCTCCAGTGTTTGTTCTCTGATGTATTGTTGCCTCTTTTATAACAGTCATTAAATACTGAAAATGTCTGATGCAGCAAAACTTAATGGACACTTACTGGTTATAATGGAATGAAGAGTGAGGTGGAAAAAAAGATGATTACTGAAAGCTTTCATAAAATTTCTTGTTATCTTTTCACATCTTTTATACAGACGATTTATCTTGGGTAATAGGCTATGCCCTTTTGATCTACAGACTAGAAACACAAGAATTTTAATAGCATAATGTTGTATCAGGTATGCCAAATACAATATTTTACCTAATTTCTTGTATTACTTTGCTTCATAGGCCAGGGAAAAGAAAACACATTTAAAGCAACCATTAAGATAAGAGGACAGATGCAAATGTAAAATAGTTGAATTTAGGTAAACAAAATTAATTAAACCCTTAATTTCATTAGTATTTACAGAGTGCCTGCCATGTGTCAGACACGGCCTAGATTCTAAATGACTAAATGCATAAATGAGTCTGTATAGATAAATAAGCAGTCTCTATTCTGCAAAAGCTTGCCATCTTCCAGGAGAAATATAAAAATAAATAACCGTAAGAGTTTGAAAATGGAAGAAACACATGTAGGAATAATTAAATCTGAGCATTGATAAATATCGAGATGCCGATTTATATATGAATAAACCAAAGCTTCAACAAGTAAATGGTAGATTCAAATCTGGGTGCAAAGCCAATCCTAGTGCCTTTTTCCCTGTATAAAATTGTATATTTTTTCCATTCTCATCATACATTCAGCAAATATTTATGTAATATCTACCATAAGCAAGGCACTATATTAGACTAAGAAAATAATGTAAGCATATTTCATTTAGTCACCACTTCAAGCAGGTGTAGCCTAGTGTTTAAGCCTACTGACTTTATATTAACACTGTCTGATTTCAAATTTCAGCATCTCTATATATACAGCCCAGAGCAAAGTTAATGTAACCGCTCTGTGGCCATCAAATGCAGCATGGAAGTCCCTGTCACATACAGTGGTTAAGATAAATGAAATTATATAGTGCCTATCTCATAATAAGTGCTTAATAAATGTCAGCAACAAATACTGTTATAAAATTGCTATAGGATCTTCCATTTGGTATAATTATGTTAACTACATGTATGAAAATAAGAGTCATTAATACGAAGGCAACTGTACCAGGGGTAGCATCTCATAATGATGATAAGCATCTGTGACTAGCCAAAAAGTGCTTAATCACCCCAAAAGGCACTCTGTGATGTTGACTGAATAAATATCAACAACAAAAGGCATTTCTCAAATTAGTTCCAGATAAGTTACATGTCACCTGATTCTATGACTATCAGTCCCATTGGTATTCTAATTTCTTTTTTCAAGGATCTTTCCTAAAAATATTATTGATGCCATCATTTTGACAAAAGCTTGTTAAAGTATTATTAAAACTGGCATAATTGAAATTTATTCTTGTGATTAAGACTGAAAATTAAAAAGGCACAAAATAGTAGCAAATATAACTTGTTCTCATTATATTGTTTATGGCAATAAATTCCCTAGTTAAGCTTACACATGGTTTTCTAACTCTGTTTTCACTTCCTTGTAAAAGATTATTCTTTGAAGCTGACATTTCTTGTCTCTTATCTATAACAAAGGTTAATATGTATATTAAAATGCAGAGAAAACATTCACATTTTCTCCTAGAATTAAAGTTTAAAAAAAGTTCAAGTTTTATATAAATGTTTGGAAATGAATTATAGGTAGCTACAGGCAAGACATGTTGTCAAATAAATACCTTCAGATAAATGTTGAAAAGGCTATTTCCAATGTGAGGTTTTAAATATGCTTGGAACGTAATTGGTTAGACACCGAGCAGAATGAAAAATCTAATTAGCAGCAAAAGGACGAGTCCATCTACAAAGGTGTAAGAAATATTTTAAACTTAGAAATCAAAACGTTCTGGAGTTTTTTAGTCAAACTTCCTGCTGTTGAACTTAAATATGCAGAAAGTCACTTTATCTATCTAAATGGGACGTGGACCAAGATTAAAAGAGTATTAAATACTAAATATTTCTTCCTTTTATCTTTTATTAAAGTTAAATAAAAGTAAGATGTGCTTATGGCTGCCAAGAGAAAATATAATACAACAGAGGTTCCTCGTGCAGCAGCATCGGAATGTCATCACATTAGGCCGTGTCAGTCTCCACTTTCACACATTCTGATGGACAATATCCATAAGTTTGTAAAATGACTGTTTACAAAGTATACTCTGTTCTACTTTTCTCACTTTAATGGTGCATTTATCTCCCTGGGTGTTTTCTTTTTTCCTCTGTGTGTGTGTGTACACATGTGTGTGTTGATAGTGAGCAGAACGTAGCCAGGAGCAGCAAACTATTTTTGGAGAACTCATTTTTAATTTAAATGTGGGCTTTATAGACAAGAATAAGAAGCTCTGATTGCAGCTAATTTCAGCAAATTAAAAAGAGCCTACAGGGAAAACTGACTGGTAATGACGAAACGCAATCAAGTGAGCAACAGTATTGATCTTCAGACACAAAGCTGCGCAGATAATAAAATACAATTTGAAAAAAAACATTCATTTTTATTATGAGGATATAGCAGATGCTGGTTTACGTACTAGAATAAAACAAAAAGCCTATTGATTATTACAGCTTGTACTGACAACATTGTGTATACATAGCTGGCATCGTTTGTAACGGTTTGCTCGTGTCCTCGGGCAGGGTACTAACCCAGAACTGGCACCCAGCCACTTTCTTCTGAACAGAATCTCATGTATTAAATATTTATGTTTCAGTGAGTAAGGAAAAGAGAAGGAAATCGAACAGATTCCTCCTGTGTGTGCGTGGAACTTTTGTCGAACTATAAACACAGCATGAGCACAAACCCCTCTACTACGCCCTTCAATACTTCCCTTGTCTTTGTTTGATTGACAAAATGTCTCCTAAGCAAGGAGTTTCTGAATTAGGCCAAAACAATGACTTGAAATAAATGTTATGTTAACTCTTAAACAGAAATATTATTTTTAGGATTACTTCTTACAGCAGAGCAGAAGCTTGTTTAGTAGAGAAAAGGATGCTGTCAGATTCTCAGGGGTTAGAAGCAGGACTTTAGACAGAAGGTAGAACTATTTAGACAGAGGAAGTATAAAGGGTTCTAAAATGAATGGGAATGAGGCAGGGTGATTTCAAGAAAAAAATACTGAACTTATCCCTTCTAGAGAATATAAGCATTTTCATTCCTTCCTTCCTTTCCTCATTCATTCAAAAAATTGTATGGATTCCCAGTAGAGGCACAATCAGGCTGGAACCTTCAAAGTCAGAAGTCCGGCAGAGCCTGGGTCACTGTTGGTGGGAGACCACTCTGCTGTCTTCTTGACATGTTCCTGGCCTTGTTTCCACGCTGTTTCCTCTTACAACCTTTCATCAAAGTCTTTCTTTTTTAATTTTTTGTTACCATAGGTTATTGGAAAACAGGTGGTGCTTGGCTACATGAGTAAGTTCTTTAGTGGTGATTTGTGAGATTCTGGTGCACCCATCACCCAAGCAGTATACACTGCACAAAATTTGTTGTCTTTAATCCCCCGTCCCCTTCCACACTTTCCCTCTGAATCCCCAAAGTCCATTGTGTCATTCTCACACCTTTGCATCCTCATAGTTTAGCTCCCACTTATGAGTGAGAACATACGATGTTTGGTTTTCCATTCTTGAATTACTATTACTTAGAATAGTAGTCTCTAATCTTATTCAGGTCTCTGTGAATGCCACTAATTCATTCCTTTTTATGGCTGAATAATATTCCATTGCATATATATACTACAGTTTACTTATCCACTCATTGATTGATGGGCATTTCGGTTGGTTCCACGTTTTTGCACTTGCAAATTGTGCTGCTATAAACATGCATGTCCAAGTATCTTTTTCATATAATGACTTCGTTTCCTCTGTGTAGACAGCAACTAGTGAAATTATTGGATCAAATGGTAGTTCTACTTTTAGTTCTTTAAGGAATCTACACACTGTTTTTCATAGTGATTGTACTAGTTTACATTCCCATCAGCAGTGTAGAAGTGTTCCCTGTTCACCGCATCCATGCCAACATCTGTTTTTTTTTTTTTTGATTTTTTGATTATGGCCATTCTTGCAGGAGTAAGGTAGTATCACATTGTGGTTTTGATTTGCATTGCATTTTTCATGTGTTTGTTGGCCATTTGTATATCTTCTTTTGAGAATTGTCTGTTCATGTCCTTAGCCCACTTTTTGATGGGACTGTTTGTTTTTTCTTGCTAATTTGTTTGAGTTCATTGTAGATTCCGGACATTAGTCCTTTGTCAGATGTATAGATTGTGAAGATTTTCTTCCATTCTTTGGGTTGTCTGTTTATTCTGCTGACTGTTCCTTTTGCTGTGCAAAAGCTCTTTAGTTCAATTAAGTCCCAGCTATTTATAATTATATAATTATTATAATTGTTTTTATTACATTTGCTTTTGGGTTCTTGGTCGTGAAATCCTTGCCTAAGCCAATGCCTAGAAAGGTTTCTCCAATGTTATCTTCTAGAATTTTTATAGTTTCAGGGCACAGATTTAAGTCCTTGATTCATGTTGAGGTGAGAGATGAGGATCCAGTTTCGTTCTCCTACCTGTGGCTTGTCAATTATCCCGGCACCATTTTGTTGAATAGGGTGTCCTTTTCCCACTGTATGTTTTTGTTTGCTTTGTCAAAGATCAGTTGGCTGTAAGTATTTGGGTTTATCTCTGGGTTCTCTATTCTGTTCCATTGGTCTATGTGCCTATTTTTATACCAGTACCATGCTGTTTCAGTGACTATTGCCTTATAGTATAGTTTGAAATCAGGTAGTGTGATGCCTCCAGGTTTGTTCTTTTTGCTTAGTCTTGCTTTGACTATGTGGGCTCTTTTTTGGTTCCATATGAATTTTAGGATTTTTTTTCTAGTTCTGTGAAGAATGATGGTGGTATTTTGATGGGAATTGCGTTGAATTTGTAGATTGCTTTTGGCAGTATGGTTATTTTCACAATATTGATTCTACCCATCCATGAGCATGGGATGTGTTTCCATTTGTTTCTGTCATCTATGATTTCTTTCAGCAGTGTTTTGTAGTTTTCCTTGTAGAGGTCCATCACCTCCTTGGTTAGGTATATTCCTAAGTATTTTATTGTTTTTTGCAGCTATTGTAAAAAGAGTTGAGTTCTTGATTTGATTCTCTGCTTGTTTGTTGTTGGTGTATAGAAAAGCTACTGATTTGCTTACATTAACCTTGTATCCAGAAACTTCGCTAAATTATTTTATCAGTTCTAGGAGCTTTCTGGAGAAGTCTTTAGGGTTTTCTAGGTAAACAATCATATCATCAGCAAACAGCGACAGTTTGACCTCCTCTTTACTAATTTGGATGCCCTTTATTTCTTTCTCGTATCTGATTGCTCTGGCTAGGACTTCTATACTGTGTTGAAGAGGAGTGGTGAGATGGGCATCCCTGTTTGTTCCAGTTCTCAGGGGGAATGCTTTCAACTTTTCCCCATTCTGTATTCTATTGACTGTGGGTTTGTAATAGATGGCTTTTATTACATTGAGGTATGTCCCCTTTATGCCAGTTTTGCTGACAGTTTTAATCATAAAGGGATGCCGGATTTTGTCAAATGCGTTTTCTGCATCTACGGAGATAATCATGTGATTTTTGTTTTTAATTCTGTTTATGTGGCGTATCACATTTATTGACTTGCATGTGTTAAACCACCCCTGCATCCTGGTATGAAACATACTTGATCATCGTGGGTTATCTTTTTGATATGTTGTTGGATTCGGTTAGCTAGTCTTTTGTTAAGGAATTTTACATATGTGTTCCTCAAGGATATTGGTCGGTAGTTTTTATTTTTTTTGGTTATGTCCTTTCCTGGTTTTGGTATTAGGGTGATACTGACTTCACAGAATGATTTAGGGAGGATTCCCTCTTTCTCTATCTTGTGGAATAGAGTCAATAGGATTGGCACCAATTCTTCTTTGAATGTCTGGTAGAATTCTACTGTGAATCTGTCTCATCTTGGACTTCTTTTTGTTGGTAATTTTTTTTTTTGAGACACAGTCTTGCTCTGTCACCCAGGCTGTTGTACAGTGGCACGATCTTGGCTCACTGCAACCTCCACCTCCCAGGTTCAAGCAATTCTCTTGCCTCAGCCTCCCGAGTAGCTGAGATTACAGGCACGCACCACCACACCCAGCTAATTTTTTGTATTTTTAGTAGATATAGGATTTCACCATGTTAGCCAGGATGGTCTTGATCTCCTGACCTCATGATTCACCCAACTTGGCCTTCCAAAGTGCTGAGATTACAGGCATGAGCCACCATGCCCGGCCTGGTAATTTTTTTATTGCCATTTCAATCTTGCTGCTTCTTATTGGTCTGTTCAGGGTATCTAATTCTTCTTGATTTAAGCTAGGTAGGTTGTATCTTTTCAGGAATTTATCTGTCTCCTCTAGGTTTTCCGGTTTATGTGCCTAAAGGCGCTCATAGTAGCCTTGAATGGTCTTTTGTATTTCAGTGGTGTCAGTTGTAATATCTCCTGTTTCATTTCTTATTGAGCTTATTTGGATTTTCTCTCTTCTTTTCTTGGTTAATCTTGCTAATGGTCTATCAGTTTTATTTATCTCTTCAAAGAAACAGCTTTTTGTTTCATTTATCTTTTGCATTTGTTTGTTTGTTTGTTTCAACTTCATTTAGTTCTGCTCTGATCTTGGTTATTTCCTTTCTTCTGCTGGGTTTGAGTTTGGTTTGTTCTCGTTTCTCTAGCTGCTTGAGGTGTGACCTTAGAATGTCTGTTTGTGCTCTTTCAGACTTTTTGATGTAGGTGTTTAGGGCTATCAACTTTCCTCTTAGTATTGCCTTTGCCCAGAGTATTTGCCCAGAGGTTTGGATAGGTTGTGTAATTATTGTCATTCAGTTTGAAGAATTTTTTAATTTCCATCTCGATTTCATTTTTGACCCAATGCTCATTCAGAAGCAGGTTATTTAATTTCCATGTATTTGCATGGTTTTGAAGGTTCCTTTTGCAGTTTATTTCCAGTTTTATTCCACTGCAGTCTGAGAGAGTGCTTGATATAATTTCAGTTTTCTTAATTTTATTGAGGCTCATTTTGTGGCCTATCATATGGTCTACCTTGGAGAAAGTTCCATGTGCTGATGAAGAGAATGCATATTCTGTGGTTGTTGAGTAGAATGTTCTGTAAATATCTGTCAATATCCATTTGTTCCAGGGTATAGTTTAAAACCATTGTTTCACTGTTGACTTTCTATTTTTTTTTTTTAAGATGGAGTCTTGCTCTGCCACCCAGGCTGGAGTGAGTGCTGTGATCTTGGCTCACAGGAACCTCCACCTCCCAGGTTCAAGTGATTCTCCTGCCTCAGCCTCCCAAGTAGCTGGGATCACAAGCATGCACCACCAAGCTAATTTTTGCATTTTTAGTAGAGACAGGGTTTCACCATGTTGGCCAGGCTGGTCTTCAACTCCTGGCCTCAGGTGATCCTCCCACCTTGGCCTCCCAAAATGCTGGGATTACAGGCATGAGCCACTGTGCCTGACCTGACTTTCTATCTTGATGACCCGTCTAGTGCTGTCAGTGGAGTATTGAAGTCCCCCACTATTATTGTGTTGCTGTCTTTATCATTCCTTAGGTCTATTAGTAATTGTTTTATAAACTTAGGAGCACCAGTGTTAGGTGCATATATATTTAGGATTCTGATATTTTCCTGTTGGACAAGGCCTTTTAGCATTATATAATGTCCCTCTTTGTCTTTTTTAACTGCTGTTGCTTTGAAGTTTGTTTTGTCTGATATAAGAATAGCTACTCGTGCTCACTTTTGGTGTCCACTTGCATGGAATGTCTTTTTCCACCCCTTTACCTTAAGTTTATGTGAGTCTTTATCTGTTAAGTGAGTCTCTTAAAAGGCAGCAGATGGTTGGTGAATTCTTATCGATTCTGCAATTCTGCCTCTTTTAAGTGGAGCATTTATGCTATTTACATTAAATGCTAGTAGTGAGATGTGAGGTACCATTCCATTCATTGTGCTATTTGTTGCCTGTATACCTTGGTTGTTTTTTTTTTTAATTGTATTTTTGTTTGATAGGTCCTGTGAGATTTATGCTTTAAAGAGGTTCTGTTTTGATGTGTTTCCAGGATTTGTTTCAAGATTTAGAACTCCTTTTAGCAGTTCTCGTAGTGCTGGCTTGGTAGTGGTGAATTCTCTCAGCATTCGTTTGTCTGAAAAAGACTTTATCTTTCCTTCATTTATGAAGTTTAGTTTCACTGGATACAAAATTCTTGGCTGATAATTGTTTTTGCTTAAGGAGGCTGAAGATAGGGCCACAATCCCTTCTAGCTTGTAGGGTTTCTACTGAGAAATCTGCTGTTAATCTGATAGGTTTTCCTTTATAGGTTACCTGGTGCTTCTGTCTCACAGCTCTTAAGATTCTTTCCTTCATCTTAATTTAGCTAATCTGATGACAATGTGCCTAGGCGATGATCTTTTTGTGTTTAACTTCCCAGGTGTTCTTTGTGCTTCTTGTATTTGGATGTCCAGGTCTCTAGCAAGGCTGAGGAAGTTTTCCTTGATTATTCCCCCAAATATATTTTCCAAACTTTTAGATCTCTCTTCTTCCTCAGGAAGGCCAATTATTCTTAGGTTTGGTCATTTAACATAATCCTAGACTTCTTGGAGGCTTTGTTCATATTTTCTTCTTCTTTTTTCTCTGCCTTTGTAGGATTGGGCTAATTTGAAAGCCTTGTCTTCAAGCTCTGAAGTTCTTCCTTCTGCGTGTTCAAGTCTATTGCTGAGACTTTCCAGAGCATTTTGCATTTCTGTAAGTGTGTCCATTGTTTCCTGAAGTTTTGATTCTTTTTTATTTATGCTGTTTCTTTCCTTGAACATTTCTCCCCTCATTTCTTGTGTCATTTCTTTGACTTCCTTAAACTGGACCTTGCCTTTCTCTGGTGCCTCCCTGGTTAGCTTAATGACTAATCTTCTGAATTCTTTTTCAGGTAAATCAGGGATTTCTCCTTGGTTTGGATCCATTGCTGGTGAGCTAGTGTGATTTTGGGGGGTGTTAAAGAACCTCGTTTTGTCATATTAGCAGAGTTGGTTTTCTGGTTCCTTCTCATTTGTGTAGGCTCTGACAGAGGGATGGTCTAGGGCTGAAGGCTGTGGTTCAGAGTCTTTTGTCCCGTGGGGTGTTCCCTTGATGTAGTGCTCTCCCCCTTTTCCTAGGGATGTGGCTTTCTGGGAGCCAAGCTGTAGTGATTGTTACCTCTCTTCTGGGTCTAGCCACCCAGCAAGTCTACCAGGCTCTGGGTTGTCTGCAGAGTCCTGTGATGTGAACCATCTGTAAGTCTCCCAGCCGTGCATACCAGCATCTGCTCTGGTGGAAGTGGCAGGAGGGTGAAATGGACTCTGTGACGGTCCTTATCTTTGGTTGTTTAATGCACGATTTTTGTGCTGTTTGGGCTCCTGCCAGGAGGTGGCGCTTTCAAGAGAGCATCAGCTGTGGTAGTATAGGGAGGAACAGGTGGTAGTCAGGACCCTAGAACTCCCAAGAGGATACGCCCTTTGTCTTCAGCTACCTGGGTGGGTAGGGAGGGCCATTAGGTGGGGACATGGCTAGGCATGTCTGAGCTCAGACTCTTTGTGGGTGAGTCTTGCTGTGGCTGCTTTAGGGGATGGGGGTGAGATTCCCAGGTTAATGGAGTTATGTTACTAGGAGGATTATGGCTGCCTCTACTGTGTCATGCAGCTTATCAGAGAAGTAGGGGAAAGCCACAGTCACAGGCCTCATCCAGCTCCCATGCAACCCAAAGGGCCAGTCTCACTCCCCCCATGCACCCCCAACAGCACCAAATCTGTTTCCAGGCAGTGGGTGACAGGGCTGAGAACTCGCCCCAGGCTCCCCACCTCCCAGCTGTGAAAGCAAGTAGGGCTTTTTTTGCTTCCCCTGCTGTGGAGTCTGACTCCGCCCTCCCCCAGGTTCTGGCCAGCAGACTTCTCCATCAGCTCAAATTGTTACAAAGTTCAGCTGGAGGTTTCCTTCTCCCTGTGGCCTTTTCCCAGTGCCTCTGGCAGCCCTCCTCAAGGCCCACATGAGGCAGGGCAGAAATGGCTTGCTAGGAGACCCATCGAGCGAGCCCATAGGGCTCTTCCTGCTGCTTCCTCTACCCCTCTGTATTTCACTTGGCTCTCTGAATTGACTCAGCTCCAGGTAAGGTCAGAATCTTCTCCCATGATCTAGACCTTCAGGTTTCCCAGTGAAGGTGTGTATTTGGGGGCAAACCATCCTGCCTTCCCACTTCCGCAGTCTGGGCACTCACAGTATTTGGGGTATCTCCCAGCTCCTGCAGGAGAAATCCACTTCCCTCAGAGGGTCTATGGGTTCTCTCAGCTGTCCTGATTTATTCCTGCAGTTGTTGTGGAGCAAATGTTCACAGTGCAAGGCTCCACATGCTGCTCTGTCCATCTGAGGGGAAGCTGCAGTCTAGTCCTGCCTCCCGTCTGCCAAGATCCTCCCGCTTTCATCAGAGTCTTAAAACATGCCGCGTGCCTGTAGTCCCAGCTACTCAGGAGGCTGAGGCAGGAGAATGGCGTGAACCCGGGAGGCGGAGCTTGCAGTGAGCCGAGTTCGCGCCACTGCACTCCCGCCTGGGTGACAGAGCGAGACTCCATCTCAAAAAAAAAAAAGTCTTAAAACAAACATCACGTCAGCAAAATACCGTACATTTGTGGAGTAGTTGAGCCTTTTGGAAAATGTGTTCCCCCATCTAATTACATTCCCAACGCTAGCTGTCACAGTGCCACCATTACACTGGGGAAAGACAGAGAATTAAAAAAAACAACAGATTTTTAAAAGGTGATCATTTCTGACACTGCAACTGCTATAAAACCAATAAAAAATGCAATAGAAAGAGTGGGTTTGGCACGAAGGGCTATCTTAGTTGTCACAGATGCCCTCTCAGGTGATGAGCAGAGGGGTTGCCCTGTCCACGATCTGAGCATACAGCTTTCTACATAAAGGAAACAGTGGGTGCAAGTCCCTGAGGCCGGAACGAGCTTGCCATATTTGAGGAGCCACAAGAAGACTGGGGTAGTTGGAGAATAGCAAGCTATGACAGAGTGGAAGGGCTGTGACAGGAGAAGAGGTTGAAGAGAGGCAAGAACTAGAAAGGGAGAGCTCACAAGGCATAGCCTGGAGGTTAGATTTGATGCTAAGTGCCATGGGGAGTCACTGAAAGTCAGGGATGTGTAAGTAATTAATTGGGAATTTTTTAAGTGAATATATTGTCCACAGAAAGTTTGTGAAGCACCTTATATCCACTATTCACTTTTTACTTAAATAAATTCACCCTTTTTTTTTTGAGATGGAGTCTCACTCTTGTCGCCCCAGCTGGAGTGCAATGGTGCAATCTCGGCTCACTGCAACCTCCGCCTCCCAGGTTCAAGTAATTCTCCTGTCTCAGTCTCTCGAGTAGCTGGGATTACAGGTATGCCCCACCACGCCCGGCTAATTTTGTACTTTTAGTAGAAACGGGGTTTCACCACATTGGCCAGGCTGGTCTCGAGCTTCTGACCTCAGGTGATCTGCCCGCCTTGGCCTCCCAAAGGGCTGGGATTACAGGTGTGAGCCACCGCACCCAGCCTAATTCACGCCTATTAATGTATTTTTCCCAAATGCAAATAGCTCTGGTTTTCATTTTCTTATAAAATACCTGAGATTCTTTCACTGTGAATCCTTCCAAGTACCTATGTTTTTATAATACCATATGTTTTCTTTACCACGTCAATTATAGTTACGGTCATAAACAAATTAATAATTTGAATAATTATCTATTTTTGTCTTTTCTTATGGACTGTAAGCTCCTGTGTGCAGATCAATTGCTTGAACACTCAGCACATAACTGAGATGCCAGAAAATACTTTCATTAAATAAATTACTATAATCATATAAGCTTTATTCACTTACTATAATATGAATATTTCTCATATCACTAAACTTTTGTGTTCTACACTTTTGTATAGTTGCAATATCCTATTGTTGACTAATGAAGTTCTTCCAAGTTTCAAGAACGAATTTTTATTCTACATAAAAATGTTCCTATTTGCTTAAATCTTCAACTTACAGGGATTTCTTAGGTCCCTGGGCTGCTGTCTTATCTCAGTGTAAATAATACTGAAATGGAGTTTTTTAAAGTGGCTCCTAATATGTTATGGGTTGATTTATGTCCCTGAAAAAACGTATGTTGAAGTCTTAACCCCCAGTACCTTAGAATGTGACCTTATTTGGAAATAGGGTCATCGCAGATGTAGTTAGTTAAGACAAGCTCATACTGGTGTAGGGGTGGGCCCTTAATCCAATATAGTAACTTGCATCCTTATTTAGAAAGAGAAGGCATGAGAAGAGACAGACACGTACACAGAGAGACTCCCTGCAAGGACTGCAGTTATGCTGCCTCTAGCCAAGGCACTACCAGAGGCCAGGAGAGAGGCTTGGAAGAGATCCTGCCCCAGGATCCTCAGAGGGAACATGGCCCTGCTGACACCTTGATCTTGGACTTCTGGCACCTCCATAACTGTGAGATAATAAATTGCTGTTGTTCTAAGCCACCTACTTTGTGATACTTTGTGACAATGGTCCTAGGAAAATAATCCACCATCAGAGACTGCTCAATGCTAAACTGCACTTTGCTTATCTGGGCAGAAGTTGCACAGATCCATCCTAATCATGCCCCAGAGCCGTTGCTGTGACGCCCACAAA
This sequence comes from Symphalangus syndactylus, assembly GCF_028878055.3. NCBI lineage: Eukaryota > Metazoa > Chordata > Mammalia > Primates > Hylobatidae > Symphalangus > Symphalangus syndactylus. The sequence continues at coordinate 161,138,051 of NC_072426.2, forward strand.
GCTGGATCTCAAGTCATAGGGACAAGAGATACAGGGGTAATTTACAAAATTAAACACAGCCTGCCCAGTTACATTTGAATTTTAGGAAATCATATTATATAATACTGGAACATACTTATACTTTAAAAAAAAAAGGTGTTGTTCAAGGTCAGGAGTTCGAGACCAGCCTGGCCAACACAGTGAAACCCCCATCTCTACTAAAAATACAAAAATTATCTGGGCATGGTGACAGGTGCCTGTAATCCCAGCTACTCCGGAGGCTGAGACAGGGAATCTCTTGAACCTGGGAGGCAGAGGCTGCAGTGAGCCAAGATCGCACCACTGCACTCCGGCCTGGGCAACAGAGCGAGACTCTGTCTCAAGACGAAGAAAAAAGGTATTGGTTATCTGAAATTCAAATATAACTGGGCATCCTATGTTTTTATTTGCTAAATCTGACAACCCTAGGAAGGCAACTAGCAGGAGGTAAACATGCCCTTGGGACAGGCTAGGGCAGGCGATGTCTTCACTTCTGAGCACTCACCCTGGCAGTCCACACTTAACGGGAGTTGGCCCAGAGAGACGAAATCAATCCATGCAAATCCTATCTCAGGCTCAGTGAGATGCATTTGGAAAAGGTGAAAAAGATGTGCCTCAGACAATCAGAGAAGCAAAAAGAGTGACTGCTAGAAGACTGTTGTAAAATGAGTGGATAAAGCCCTGCTGGAAATGGAAGAAGATAAGAAAATAAAAACAAATCCTCCTATTGCCATTACTTGTGCTTTGCAACATTGTTTATTAACCTAGTAGAAATATTACCTTAAAATACCAGAGATTATAACTAAGACACTGGAAGAGGGATATAAGAAAGAATGTTTAGTTTTTGTTTACTACTAGAAGAGGCTCAAGAAAATGTCGAAGTGTAACACAGAAATGAAAATGTATTTTAAGGCTGAGTGCGGTGGCTCACGCCTGTAATCCCAGCACGTTGGGAGGCCAAGTAGGGCAGATAACCTGAGGTCAGGAGTTTGAGACCAGCCTGACCAACATGGCAAAGCCCTGTCTCTACTAAAAATACAAAAATTATCTGGGCATGGTGGCGCGTGCCTGTAATCCCAGCTACACCAGAGGCTGAGGCATGAAAATCACTTGAACTCGGGAGGCGGAGCTTGCAGTGAACCAAGATCGTGCCATTGCACTCCAGCCTGGGTGACAGAGCGAGACTCTGTCTCAAAAAATATAAATAAAAATAAATATTTTAAGAGGGCTAAACAAATTACAGCAAAATTTCCTGGCATTAATATAAGAGCAGATGAAGATGTCCACTCTCATTTGATGTTTGTGATAGAGAGGATGATGGAAGGGCCCAAAGTTAGATAAATTCAAGAAGCTTGCAAAAGAACGTGCACTTCTGGATGTTCAGACAAATGGATCTGGCAGACACAAAGCCCAGAGACTGCAAGATGAACCAGCTTGAGGATAATGAATAGAAAATGCAAACTACCCCCAAAAAGAGTGACCCAAGGAAAATCACATTCTGAAGTAGGAAAGGGGCCAAGAACAGCAAAGACGGAAGCAGGTAAGTTTGATAATGATGCTGAAAAGGCCTAAACAGGATTTTGACTCGAGATAGAATTACTTTCCCAAATTGCAGGGCCCAGCATCCAGAATCCAATTGTCAAGGTCGAATTCCAATTTGGGTTGGGATTATCCCAAACAAAAATGGTAAGGAGCACTCCTACATTATTGTGGGAATAAATCCAAGGGAATTTACTTAGGCTGGAGAAAGTATGTTTAAAACTCAGTAGCTCCCATTTCAATGGCAAAGACACAGTAATTTTCCTAAAACAAGAGGCCTGATGTGCATTTTCTAGTAAGAACCTACAAAACTGAAGCTGGTGAATAAATCATTTAAATCAAGGAAAGGAGATACCCTGCATGCGTAAAGCATCCCAGAGGAGTGTGACTGTCAAAAATACCTTCTGGTTATGTGACGTGTTTTAAGACTGGAGCTCTCACGAAGGATCCATTTGACCACTGTGCGCTCTAAGCGTGAGGAGAGTGTGAAGGTCAGTGATCTTTCTGCTAATACGGAACGCGTCTCAACTACACCACTGGAGACAAGGAGTTGCATCAGGAAACACCAAAGGAACAGCAGAAGGAGACGCTGAAAACACAAGAAAACGAAATGCATTTATAAAAAAAAAAAAAAAGAAACATCAAGCTGCCTTCTTCAGGTCTAGGAGACTGTGCATTGAATGTGCACAGAAGCTTCTAGCATGATGGATGAAACCTGGTTGCCATCCAACCAGGAAAAAGAAAAAGCAACATCAGATGATGCCAGGGCCTTTTCCCTGCAGTAATAGCACAAATAGCAAGGATATCCTGAATGTAGCACATAAATATGTTCTTTCTGCTTCTTGCTAGCAGGAGATAGAAACAGCATCTTCCACATATTTTCATGTTCATGTTTATTAAAGTCACAAACATAAAATGTTAAGGTTCTAAAGAATGAAAATGTCAGTGTTGGTATAAAAGTATGAACACCTTGCACAGGTTATTTTAGGAGGAAAATTTGATCACAGCACCGTATATTTTAATATATATTTTAGGATTATCCACCGCCATAAATGACATTTATCAGACAACTGAAAATAGATCACTGCACATTGCAGTCATTTGTTCACCGAGCGTGCAAAGCCAGGTGCTGTGGAGGAAGCAAACATGAAAACAAACACACACAAACATGGGGCCCGCCGGCCTTCAAGCCCCCAGAGCCAGACTCTCTAATGAGCCATTAAGCGTGATCAGAAACACAAAATGGAAACAAAACCACACCGTAATTTAACATACAAAGTGATTCAGTGTCATTAGAGAAGCAGAGGTAAACTGCAGCCAGAGTTCTGAGAAGAGTGTCCAGGGACAAGCTAAGAGGCCATCAGCATGGCAGGAAGACTTGCTTCCTGCTTCAAGGACATCTGGTCTGCGGGCATCTGAGGGAAGAGGCTGAACAAAGTATTTCCTCAGCACAAACAGAAAAATAAACACTTTGGGTTATGTAGGACATTGACACTGGTGTTCATATACTTGGTAGGTCTCACACTATTTTGCTGCAATAACCCCAGCGGTGAAGAAAATCAAATGTCTACCCCTAGTCAATGTGGGGTGACGGCCCAAGCATCCTGTCTCAAACAAAAAATGTTTTTGCTGTCCCTTTTGTTGTTGTTGTTTTTGAGACACAGTCCCCCAGGCTGGAGTACAGTGGTGTTATCATAGCTCACCGCACCTCAAATGCCTGGATTCAAGCAAGCCTCCTGCCTCAATCTCTCAAGCAGCTAAGACTACGGGCATGCACCACCGTGTCTGGCTAATTTTTTCATTTTTTAGTAGAGATGGGGGTCTTGCTATGTTGTGCAGGCTGGTCTTGAACTCCTGGCCTCAAGTGATCCTTCCATCTCAGTCTCCCAAAGTGCTGGGATTACAGGTGTGAGCCAACATGCTGAGTAGATGTTTCATGTTTAATCTCAAAAATTCATGTAAATTGTTCATTCTACTGCATATCATATCCTAGTTCAGTTAAATTAAAATGGGATCATTAGTTATCAGGAAAATAAAAATAAAAACCATAATAAGATACCACTTTATATCCACTAGTATAGCTATAATAAAAAAGACAGATAATAACAAGTGTTGGCAAGGATGTGGGGAGGTTGGACTCTTCTCATACATTGCAGGTGGGAATGTAAAATTCTGCAGCTGCTTTAGAAAACAGTCTAGCAATTCCCCAAATGGTGAAATATAGACTTACCATATGACCCAGAAATTCCACTCCTAGGTATCTACCCAAGAAGAATGAAAACCTATGTCCACACAAAAACTTGTATACAAATGCTCATAGCAACATTATTATAATAGCCAAAAGCAGAAACAACCCAAATGTCTATCACCTGACTAACGGATAAACAAAATGTGATGTATTCACATGATGGAATATGATTTGGCCATGAAAAGGAATGCTTCAACCTGGATGAACCTTGGAAACATAAGAGAAATAAGTCAGTCACAAAGGACTATATATTGTATGATTCCATTCACATGAAATGTCTGGAATAGGTAAATCTATAGACAGATAGTAGATTAGTCGTTGGCTAGAGCCAGAAAGAACAGGGAGATACAGGGGTGATGAGCAAAGAGAATAGGTTTCTTTTGGGGGTGATGAAAATGCTCTAAAATTGAATGTGGTGGTGGTTGCACTGCTCTGAATAGATGAAAAATCATTGAATTGTACACTTTATATGGGTAAATTGTATGATGTGTGAATTCTATTTCAATAATGTTGTTACAAAAAAAGAAATCTATATTTTTAAAATTTTGTTTTTAGAGACAGGGTCTCCAATCTGTCAACCAGATTGGAGTGCAGTGGCAATCATGACACTGCAGCCTTGAACTCCTGGCCCCAAGCAATCCTCCCCCCTCAGCCTCTCAAAGTGTTGTGATTACAGGCATTGGCCACCTTGCCTGGCCTAAAATGGAATTTTTAAATCTTATGCTTAAAAAAAAAAAAAACCTGAAATTGTACATGCTCAGCTCGACAAAGGGAACTAATAGAAAAGTTTCTGAAGGAAAACAGGCAAGTCTGCCATATCCCCTTCCCCAAGGTTATTAAAAGTTAGCAGTTTGGAACATACTTGCCAGCCATTTTCTATGCTTTTACCTACTAAATGTGCACTTAGACGTTTATGTACATTCATTTATGCAACCTTGTTTCTAAGAAAATTAAATAATTTGCTGCCAGTATACTTATACCCTCCCCATTCTTTCTGCGAAGTGGCTACTTCCTATACCACTGGAACAAAAGTTGTGTGCATAACCCACCGTGAGAAGCGCGCAGTTTAGTTCACTGTTCTCCGTCCTCCGCGGTTCACAGTTGTCATCTCCCAGCCCCCTGGGGATGAAGGACTGGGACAAGCAGAGGCGGAGCCCCTGCCGGGAAGCAGAGAACATTAGGGTGGCAGCCTCAGCCCTGCCTCTCCACTTGCCCACGCCAGCGTTCTCAGCGCAGCCCCCGCGCCACACCCCCCGCGCCACACCCCCCGCGCCACGCCCCCCACGCCACACCTCCCCGTACCACACGGCCACCACGTGCCACATGCATCCGCGCCACACAGCCACCGCGTGCCACACGCCCCCACGCCACACGGCCACCGCGCGCCTGCTGCTGCTTCCTGCCCTGGAAACTTTTCTCCGCTCTTTTCTCTCTGTGCCGCCCCCTTCCACAGAGTGCTGCCGCTTACCCAGAGCCCAAATGTCATCTGCCCCTGGGATTTCCGTGGCTATTCTGAGTCCCGCACATTCATCTCCCTCCAGTGCTGGAGGCCTCTAGGACTGCGGTAGGGAGGGGACAGCCGCCGTGAGTGGGCCAGCTTGTCAGTCACCAAACCGCCTGTATTAGGACTGATTCCTACCTCATATGACTTGTTTCCTTTTGCTTTTAGAGACGGAGTCTCACTCTGTCGTGCACACTGCAGTGCAGTGGTGTTATTGCAGCTTACTGTAGCCTTGAACTGCTGGGCTCAAGCGATCCTCTTGCCTCCGCCTCCCCACTAGCTTGGACTACAGGCACGCACCACCACGCCTGGCCAAGACTTTATTTTTTTGTAGGGACGGTCCCACTATGCTGCCCAGGCTGTGTGGTCCAAACTCCTGGCCTTAAGTGATCCTCCCATCTCGGCCTTTCAAGGTGCTGGGGTTCCAGGCATGAGCCACTGCAGCTTGCCTGCTTTGAGGATTAATCGCATACACAAAGAGGCATGCAGACTTCAGCAAAGGGATTTTTATTTTCAAGATCACAGAGCTAATCAGTATCAGAATCTGGATTGTGATACAGATCCCTTCCTCCATGTTTAATACACTTTCCACTCTACTTCTGATATGCCTTAAACAGTATTCCAAAATGATTGTTAAAGAGGACATTTTGAACATACGTCAGTAAAATAATTGTATTAAAGGAAGCAAATAAGGAGGCATGATTGTGGCATTCTCAGCCATTTTTTAAAAAATAGTTCATGTTTCCTCTTAGCACTTCCATTGTGCGAGCAGTCTATAATAACGTGCTCAGTCTACAATATTGCTTCATATTTTTCATTTCATATGAGTTCATTTTTTGCAGGTATAAGAAACTATCTTCAGGTTTCAGATAAAATTGCAACTGAACTTTTAAAACCTAAGTTTTTGTTGAGTCCAGGCCATAAAAATCTATCAGGATGGAGAATCTAGCCATTTCATCACCCAGATTATCAGCACTTCTATAAAAAGTTTTAAATGGCAAGAAGATAAAATGTTAAGTGAGGATAGTAATTACTTGCCTTTATCTCTTGTGCCAGGTTTCAAACCTCACCATATGGGTGTTTGTGCA